>NC_132787.1:43068538-43369709 GCF_048418805.1 Vulpes vulpes | reverse complement strand
GACAAAGCACAGCTGAGATCCCACAAATGACCCCAACCCCACCCCAGGTATGTGTGACATTCCTCAGGAAGCTTCCAATTGTCTTAATGTTAATGCCTTGCTAGAGAGAAAAGCAATCTTTAACTTGTCAATGGCAAGGCCTCCAGTATCTTGTAGGTCCTCCTTAGCATATGAAAATCCTTTTGAAACCTCCCTTTCCCTTACTTCCCCAACTCTGCAGGTATATAATCAGCCCCACCTCACAGGCCCAGGCAGCTCTTCCCGCCCACGGGTCCAGTCCCCTCTACCTTAATAAAACCTACATTTTGCACCAAAGATGTCTCAAGAATTCTTTCTTGGTTGTTGGCTCCAGACCTCACCTATATTCCAAAATTTCATCAGTGGTTAGTGATATATAAATTATCATTTGCCTCTAAATATTTTTAAATTTCCCTGTGATTTCTTCTTTGATCTTTTAGTTATTCAAAAGTGTGTTTTAAAATTGTCAGGTTTAATCCAATCAGTAGTGAAGGCCAGGTAAAAGTTGGTCGAAACAGGCTTTTATTGGGACAGGCTCTCGGGCGAGGTTCCGCGGCCCGCAGGGGAGGGACAGAGCGGGGAAGTGGCGAGCGGGGAAAGTCGCGCCCGGGCAAACCGCAGGGGGGTCTATAAAGAGTTTTTGGCGGAAAGATGAGTCAGGGCCGCATTCCGATTACGGCAAGGGTTACGGGTCTTTGTGTGCTAAGGTAGGGAGCCAAGGTGGTCTTGGGAAGATGAGGGTAGGGCGGCATTCCAGTTAGGGCAAGGGTTACAGGTCTTTGTGCGCTTAATTAGGGTAGGGCGGCAAGGCGGCCTTATTGGGAGGTTGCTGGCCTGGGGTCGACCGTTTTGAGGTCCCCAGTCTCGCCAGCCCAACAAAAATATCCAAATATATACAATTATATTTATCTTTTTTTTATAAATTTCTAATTCAGTTTATTTACAGTCAGAGAACCTGACAAGTGTGGTACTGATTATGTGAAATTAGTTGAAATGTCATCAAGTTTTAGAAGTATTCCATGTGTGCTTGCGAAGGATGTGTGTGCCCTAATTTTTGGATAAAAGCTTCTGCATATGTTGTTAGATCAAGCTTTAATTATATTGTTTAGATTTTCTATATTTTTGCTGATTTCTATATCTTTGCTGCCTGACCATCTTAGGCCCTATGACACCTTTTATTTTAAGTCCGATATCCATAGGGCAATACAAGTTTGCTCTTGGTTAGTATTTGAATAATAATATATTTTTTGCCTCCTTTTACTTCCAACATTCTATGGCATTTTGTTTTAGTCATATCTCTTGAAGATAGCTCATAGCTTTTTAATTTTTTTAAAAAAGATTTTATTTATATATTCATGAGAGACACAGAAAGAGGCAGAGAGACACAGGCAGAGGAAGAAGCAGGCTCCATGCAGGGAGCCCGGATGTGGGACTCCATCCTGGGTCTCCAGGACCACGCCCTGAGCCTGAGGCAGATGCTCAACCGCTGAGCCACCCAGGCAACCCATCCTTTCAATTTTTATCCAAACTGAAAATCTCTTTTACTAGTTGGCAAATTAAATACATTTACATTTATTGTATTGATAGATTTGAACATGCTATTATATGATTTTTAAAATTTTTACTTGTTCCTCTATTTTCATGTTTCCTTTTTCTCCTTGTCTTTTTCAGTATTAACATTTTTGATAAATACTGCCTTCATTACTTATCTATTTTTCTGTCAATTTGGAATTTATCCTTCTAGGGTCTTTTTAGCAATTATTCCTGCAACTTTATCAGGTATACTAACACAAGATGTTAAAAATAAATATTATCGTTATTCTCCGTCCAGGCACAAAGGGCTTTAGGACTCTTGCATTTCTCCTACCTTGACTTCCATTCCACTGTTATCTAATAATTCCCTTTTTTTATTCCCACAAGTTAGATACTATTACTGTTACTTGAGACAAACATTGCCTATTTGGAAATAACTCTTTGTTTACTATTTTATTTGCCCACCATTCCTTCATGCATCTCAAGCTGTCTTTCCAAAATCCTTTTCTTTCTTGAAATAAATCCTCCAAAAGTTCCTTTCCAGTAGGTCTCTGGGTGGTAAACTGCTCCAGCTTTTTTATCTACAAAAGTTTTATTTTATCCTCATTTTTTGTTTTGTTTTGTTTTTAAATTCCTTTTTTTTTTTAAATTTTTACAAGTTACACAAATCATTTCCTCTTGTCAGAACAGAAAGGCGAAGCCTTTTGTTTTGGAGATGAGTGACTAAGCCAGCATTTAATGACATACCCCTGAAAAATGGTTTGAATAAATAGAGGCACAGAGGAATTAGGACCCACCCACCCCCACCAAACAGATTTCAGAAAACAACACTGTTGTTCTCTATCAACACTGTCGTATTCTTTAATGATTGTTTCTGCTGGGAATGCATTTCTAAATTACCGGTTATTTTCTCGTTACCTTAAAACCGTGTTTCCCCTGTCTTCCGGCTTCCTCTGATGTTGGGAAGATCTGCTATCAGTTTAACTGCTGCTCCTTTCTAAGTATTCTAGCTTTTATGGCTGTTTTCAAAGTATTCATTTATCTAGCTATCTATCTTTGGAATTGTGTGGTTTCACTACTGTGTGTCCACATGTGGATATCTTATTTATCCTGCTTGGACTGTTCCTCAGTCCTAGAGCGTGTGGACACCAGCCTTGGGACCATTGTTCATCCTTGTGCTCTCCTTTTTTCTTACTACACCTCCTGCCAGACACACCTTAGGCCTTCTCACTCTAGCCTCTGGATGGATCCTTCAAATGCATGAATTTTCCCTTTACCTGCGAATAATCTGTCATGCATTTTTTCAACTTAAGTATTTTTTCCATTTCTAAAGGTTCCACATTCTTAAGACTGTTTCTTTGTTCCCAGTGGCTTCTTGTTATATATTCCTTCCAGTCATTTCTCCAGCATAGCTATCTTATACCTTGTGTTTAGTGATTCCAACACCTGTGGTCCTTGGGAGGCTACATCTGGTGGTTCCTGCCTCTATTGCCTCTTACTCACACTGCCTGTTTCTCCTGTACTTGGTAATCTTTGCCTGGGAGGCTATGCCGCTTCAAGAGGCAAGCTTCCCCTCAAGAGGACCACTTCTGTCCTTCCTGGAGTTGAAGGTACCCTTACCAGGCCCACTAAAACCCTCTTCTAAGGTTTTGGTTCAGAGCCAAGAAGCTCAGACTCAATTCCCCTTCCTCATTACTGTTCTAAGGGTTAGATTCCCCACAATTATGCTGTTACAGGAATGTGGCCTTTGGAACACCCTACTTCTCACAGCTGCTTTCAGGTCTACATCAGAAGCCAGTTACTCAAAGCTCCCATTACCCTCTGGTCCCATTTCTTCCTTCCAGGGACCCTGGCTGCCCTGGCCCCCGCCCCTCACTCTTAGAACTCTGCTTTCATTTGTCTGGTTTGGGGGATATGATCCCTGAAAAAACCTACCTTTGAGAGACCAGTAATGCCTCAAAGAGTGCATCTCATCCGAAATTTAACTGCTGTGGAACAGGACAATCCTAGACATGCATGATACTGCCACTATTTTTTTTTTCTAGCCCAAACATAACCCATTACAATTTCACCAGTTATTTTTAATCCCTTTATTTTGAACCCACTATTTCCAATCATTAAAATCTTTCAAACAGAGATCCTATTGTGGATCATATCAGTGATCTGTGGTTTATATGCATTTATCCAAGTTTCTGATCAGATAAATAAGACAAAATCTACCCCAGCACTTTGCTAGTACTCAAGGCAAGATCTTTCATACTCACTCATTCATTTTTCATTCTTGTAACAAACACTTATTGAGCATCAGCTCTTCTAGGTGCTGTGTCAGATACTGCTAGGTACTGGGAATCCCTGACTTCCAGGAGCTTACTGTCTTATAACCACTTATAATCACTTCTCCCAGTAAGCTTAATTAAGCTGAGTAAAAGCAGGTAGTCTAGAGATCTGAGCACCTGGCTGTTTACCACTCTGTCCATGCTTTGCTGATGGCAGTGGATGTTAAAAGTCACACCTCCCTCAAGCTTCCCTTGCTACAACTTGATGTGAAGTTCAGTTACAAATGAGTCTCAGGCATTATATTTGGGGGTCCTACTTGTGAAAGTAACCCAAATCTTGGTCTGGGCAATGTGAGTGGTATGTGTCCTCCATAAGCTGGCCTTCCGCCTTGCCGACTGCTTCAATTGCAGGGTGTGTTCTATTGGTCCCACACCCTCATGCCCAGGTCCACTACTGACCCTGTCCTGGGAATGGCCAAACTGGACCTCACCACCCAACCAGTGCTCTGAAGCACCTTTATTGGGCTGGTGGAAGAACCAGACTTTATTCCCCTAGGTATCAAATGGACCCCTGATGAGAATGGAGTCATTGCCTTCGACTGCAGAAATCGTGGCTGGTAAGAACTCCAGGGGAAAGGTCTCTGGGGCTGGCATCTCTCCTGTAATCTCTGGGTTCTGCTTACTCCTCTGGTCCCTGCCCTGCCCCCACCACAGCCAAGGACCTCAAGTGTGTAGAACCTTAACCTAACATAAGAGCAGGAGACTTGCTGGCTGCACTCCTCCCTGTCTCTGCAGCTGCCCTTGCTCCAGGACTCATCACATGTGTCTTTCCCATCTCAAACCTCCTTCCAGGACATTGAATTGTCTCTAAACTAACCCTTTTCCAGACTTTCCTCTCCCAGCACATCCCTCCTCTGGCAGATTTGTAACAGAATCCGAGGGTGGAATCCAGGTGTCTCCTTTCCTGCTGCCTGCTCCTCTAGGACACCGGCTGGTCTAAAACAGGATGAGGGTTACCACCAGGACTTTTCTCCCACTTGACAGGCCCATTAGATGTGCACATTCGAGCTATTGACCCCAAAATGGCTTTAGAACTATGCTTGGGTGTATATGGTACATGATAAAACCTGGCATTGATGAACCATTGACCTGAACTTTGGGTACACTTGAGCCAGAATCTGAATAGAAATAACTAGAGACTCAGTTGGGTGGCTGTTCTGGCTTTAGTTTTCCGATTGTTGGCCTGTGCTTTCTTTCTGCTAAAGGTACATACAAGCTGCTACTTCTCCCAAGGACATAGTGATCGTGGTAGATACTAGTGGCAGCATGAAGGGGCTGCGGATGACTATTGCCAAGCACACCATCTCCACCATCTTGGACACACTAGGGGAGAATGACTTTGTTAACATCATTGCGGTAAATGTGCCTTCCTGTTCTAGAATAGCTCTCCCTAGGAAAAAAAAACTTTTTTCTGCCTGTACTAGAATCACTTGATGTACATACTGCATAATGATTCTCTCCTCTGAAGCTCGGGCTTCTAACCTAAGATCAGACCAAGGATGGGTTTCAAGAGTTCCACAGAGTTTCTGAAATTATGCGTTAAATGTGTGCATCCATTTTTTCTGATTCCATAGGTTTCATCAATTTCTGAGATGAGTCTGATAATAAAAATTAAAAGACACTGGCCCTGAGCAAATATCTGACTTACCCCCATCCATGTGCTCTTGACTGGTACCCATTGCTGGAACAGCCTCTCCATTATGCCCTGGCTCTTGCTTTTTACAACATTCCCAGATCTCCTACTTCTTGCATCCCACCAAAATTCAAATACGTCAAGAGAAGGGGGATGTAGGTAGTGAAGACCTAGAAAGGAACCAACAAACCCTGGTGCTGCTTTTACTGCGACTCTTCCTGCAGATAGCTCTGCCTGCCATAGAAAAGTAATGAAGGAGAGGGAAGAGGCAGAAAGAAATGGGAAGATATAAGTCAGAAATGCAACAAAAGAGCAGGCCAGTTCAGCCCTCCAAGGAGGCAAAGTTGATTGCCACCTTGGGGGCATCATTTTGAAGGTCACCTGATCCAAAACTTTCTCCCACCAGCTTGTTACATTGCTGAAAATGCTTGTATTCAGTGGTATTTACATATCTAGTATGGAAATATCAAGGCAACATGATCTAACTTCAAAATGTTCATCCTAGGGTGTCAGAAGGGCCCTCCTCATCCCTGAACTGCTTCCCTGAGGCCTGCATCATTTACCCACCTGCACCACTCCTGCATCCCACCCTCCCCATCTTCACCACCTTTCCATCCCTGATCTTGACCTATAGTAGTGACAGGACAGCTACAAGGTCAGGTCTGACCCCTTCAGGAAAGTGGGAGTATGCTCTCGCTCCTTCTGCAGAGTGTGTTCTGCTTCTCTCCCAACCCTTCTCTTGCTGTTTGGGGAGGAGAGGTAGAGGAAGCATTTGCTCCTGATGTTTCTCCAGAACTCCCCAGCATTTGCCCTAGAACCTGCATGCACTCCTATCTTTCTCTCCCTCTCTTATTTCTTTTTTTAAGATTTTATTTATTTATTTGAGAGAGAGAGAGACAGACTCACTGCTGAATGCAGAGCCTGATGTGGGCTTGATACCATGACCCTGAGACCATGACCTGAGCCAAAATTAAGAGCTCAACTGATTGAACCACTCAGGCACACCTCCCTCTCTTATTTAAAAAGAAGTAGATTAAAGACATTTTGAAGATTTGAGTTTTAACTGTAAGGAAGTGGAGTGATTAAGAAAAAGAGGGCAATAATAATTCATCTTTTTCCTTTCCCATCCCTGTGGATAGCTAGAAGATCTTCATTGTAAGTACAAGGCAGGGATGCCTGGGTGGCTCAGCAGTTGAACATCTACTTTAGGTTCAGGACGTGATCCCGGATTCCCGGGATCGAGTTCCACATCAGGCTCCTTGCATGGAGCCTGCTTCTCCCTCTGCCTGTGTCTCTGCCTTTCTTTCTGTATCTCTCATGAATAAATAAATAAAATTTTTATTTAAAAAAAAGTAAGTGCAAGGCAAAGGGTGAAAAACATATTCCTAATCCCCAAACCCAGGCCCTAGGGAGGGGTCTATACTTAGAAGGCTCTAGGATTCTCATGGAAGGCACTTTGTTGTCTAGGCCTAGGGGTGAAGACCAAAGGGATTCTCTCAGTACCTTCAGGTTCTCTTTGTGTTCTGGGAGATGGACATCACTCAGCCAGCCACCTGAGAAAATGGCTGAAGACCAGGATTTGAGGGAGAATTTTTGGAGTTAAAGCCCCACTGTTCTTATTACTCAAAAGAACTGCCAGAAGCATAGAGTACCCCAAGATAATATTACATAGGTGCCTAGGTAACCTGTGAGTTGCCTGAGCTTTTTCACTGGGCTCTGACCTTCCAAACTGACCCTACCTGTTCTCCTGTCCCCTCTGCCCTCTGCAACTGCAGTACAGTGACTACATCCATTACGTAGAGCCTTGTTTTAAAGGGACCCTGGTCCAGGCAGATCAAGACAATCGTGAGGTGAGTGTCTAATGCTTCCAAGCCCCTGTTCTGATTAGGATGGTGGGCAGTCACCAACTCAGACTGCCTGATGGCCCCTTTTACTTATTCCCATGGCATTTGGAAGAAGGGCAAAGCAGGTACCCATGTAAACACATCTAAGAATTTGCTTCATAAATATGCTGCCTGCCTATCAAAGCAAATAGTGAGCAAAGAGAGACCTTGCACCCAAGGGAAATTTCACTTATTCAAGACTGCATTTTCACTCTGTAGATTATCCAAGACTCTCTTTCCCTCTTTGCCTCTTCTGTGAACATTTCCACTATATCAGTCATAAGGAGTTTCCCCCAAAAGGAAGAGAAGTTCAGACCCATGGGATTGAGTCCTTCTCAAAGGCCAAGGAAGAGAGACAATTTTTTTAAAGGGAAAAGTTTTCATGTGATAGATACTTCTTCCTTTGACTGGGGAATTTGAGTTTGGCTGCTTCTTGAATGCTGGCCTCAGATTGGATCCTGGAGCCCTTGATGGCCTCTACAGTTTCCCCTGTGAAATGTTCAGTTTGGTTACATTGGGCTGGGTGCTAAAGGTGCTGGGAACCTGGCAACCTAGACAGTGACTCTTTGAAGGCCTGCCTGGACTATCTCCCTGCTCTGGATGGGCTCACACTTGGCATTCCAGTAGTGGGGACGAGTTTGCACCCAGCCACTTATACGGTCTTTTTTTTTTTTTTTTCTTCCACTTACACTGTCTTAATTTATCTTGGGCACACCTGAGAAACATCTACTGTAGAGGCCCATGATAAAATTAGCTGGATCATGAAAAGAGTTATCCCACAATCATGTCCTGGTAAAATAGCTCTAAACAGCCTCTGAAATTAACACCAGAGATGAAGGTTCCCTTGCAGTCAATCCACTGACCCTCCTCTAATTTCTTACCCATGACAGCATTTCAAACAGCTGGTAGATGAGCTGATGGTCAAGGGTGTGGGCATCGTGAACCCAGCGTTGACTGAAGCCTTCCAGATCCTCAAGCAGGTATCCACACCTGATGAAGCTGGAGAGTGAAGGGTTAGGAGACAAGGTAGAGATATGGGGAGGGAAGCTGATGGCCTATAGTCACAGTGACTTTTCTTTCCCCACACAGTTCCAAGAGGCCCGTCAAGGAAGCCTCTGCAACCAGGCCATCATGTTGATCACTGATGGGGCTGTGGAGGACTACAAGCCAGTGTTTGAGAAGTACAACTGGCCTGATCGCAAGGTTACTCTTCTGGTGGAGGACTAGGGGCAGGAGAAGGGGCCAAGGGAAGTATTCTACTGTCTACATGGGAGAACTAGTGCTGCCCAGAAGAACTGGGCCTGCCCTGAGTTCAAATGTTCTGCTCCATTAAACTTGTTAGTATATTCAGATAGTATGTCCCAGGTTGATGTTCCAAAATTATGTTGACTCTAGGCACAAAGAACTCATGCGAGAAAAAATTCAGAGTGAGAGATCAGATGTGGTGTTGAGAGGAAGACTGCCAGGCTGTGACCCTCCCCCCTGTACTGGGCCCACATCACCATGGCCCTGGCAAGTCCCACCACAACCTGGGCCTCAGGGTTCTTTCTAGTCAAAAGGATGAGAGTGGAGAATCCAAAGTCAGTAAAGTGTTTGACCTGATATCTAAGACTCACACAAATAATATTAACACTACTTATGGCCAGAAATTATGGCTGCTGAGTACATCTGTGTCTTGTGGCTTAGATTCGAGTTTTCACTTATCTTATCGGAAGAGAAGTGACTTTCGCTGACCGCATGAAGTGGATTGCATGTAACAACAAAGGTAGGTGGTGTGTGAGCTGAGCTCCTTGCAGTCTGCACCCAGTCATCAGGGATGCTGAGCCATAGTTCCCACATGGGGCCTTTGCAGAGGAATGGTGCTGTGTCAAGATGACAGTATCTGCCTCTCCTTCTTATTTGGAAAAAGCTAGACAAAATGTAGAGTGCCCCATGAAACCTTGAGGAAATGCATAATTACCCCCGCAGGGACTCTAGGTCATTTCATTTCCTGAAATGAAACTGGGAGGTCATCTATCCAGTGTTTGCAGAAGAGAAAACTCTCTCTTCAAATAAAGCCTATATGAACCACAATACAGACAGGGTGAGGCAGGAGTGAGACTCACAGTTTAAATGTAAGTTCTCTCTTACGTCTAGCCTCCATTCCTCTCATTGCAAATTAAGCCCATTTGCTGTGGTTCTGCCTCCAGACAAAAAGTAGAGGGTTATTATTTTCTTTAGAATAATGTTTTGGGTGCAGTCCTCATTTGTCTCTGGCCAGAAGCCAACACCTGGGCTTCATGATGCCAACTTGGGTGCTCTGGATTCAATCAAATTTTATGGAGCATGTATTGTGGTACCTGGTAAAGTTTCCAAATTGCGGTCAGTATGGACTTAGTTTTGTCTTGCTCCTGTTCAGCAGAAGAGAGAGATAAGAGAATCATCAGTGGTGATATAATCTGAAATGTGCTGTGAGGACAGAGAGGCACAGAATATACAGGGGCTGGGAGATTGATGGGACAGACACTTCCTCCATTTGGAGAGAGCAAAGAGGACTTCTTAAAGGAAGAGGTGCCTATGTTAAAGCATAAAAAATGGTAGGAGTGGGCAGCCCCTGTGGCCCAGCAGTTTAGTGCCGCCTTCAGCCTGGGGCATGATCCTGGAGACGCGGGATCAAGTCCCACATCAGGCTCCCTGCATGGAGCCTGCTTCTCCCTCTGCCTGTGTCTCTGCCCCTCAATCTCTCTCTCTCTCTCTCTCTCTCTCTCTCTCTCTCACTCTCTGTGTGTGTGTGTGTGTGTGTGTGATGAATAAATAACTAAAATCTTTTTTAAAAAATGGTAGGAGTCAGCTGGACATAGAGAATATGGAAGGATGTTCCAGACAGAGGGAACAACATGTTCAAAGGGTCTGAGACAAGAGTCATCTGGGAATGGAAAGCAGTTTCACTTTCTGGAGGGTGGAATGAATGTTTTGTGGGAGGTGGTAAGCAATGAGGCCAGAGAGGTAAACATGTACTAAGTCATTCATAGCCTTGTAAGTCATTTGCTCTTTTAAATATCACCTTGGTGACAGGGAAGAGGCTGTAGCACCCCTCCCTGTAACTAAGGATAGCGGTCAGAGAAGGAGGGTAGGGGGTACTAAGCCTCTGTCTTAGACTGTACTGAAAATGGACCCTAAGAAAGAGCCACATGTAGGAGAGGGTGCTCCTAGAAGATAACCCCATAAGGAAGTAAGGAGGGCATCATGATGAGAGAGAAGCCAACCCCCATGGCCCTCGCTGCTGAGGCCCTGCTGCTCCCATGGCGTCTCTGGACTGGGAGGATCCCCCAGAGTTCTCAGGTTCAGGCAGCACACCACTGGCCTCCAGCTGTCCACAGGAAAGGGGATAACCTTGGGGGGAAGTGGTTCCCTGTGGCCTAGGACAGCCCCCAGTAAGGAGCCCACTGTAAGCCAAGAGCAACTGGGGGAGAGTGTATAGGTCCTGGAGAGCAATTCTAAGCAGAGCTCCCAGCTTTCCACAACCACGCAACCTTCCCTCTGCCAGGCTACTACACGCAGATCTCCACACTGGCAGATGCGCAGGAGAATGTAATGGAGTACCTGCACGTGCTCAGCCGCCCCATGGTCATCAACCATGACCATGACATCACCTGGACGGAAGCCTACATGGAAAGCAAGGTGGGGGCCTGACCCTGCTCCAGAGTTAGGGGCACCAGGGAGTAAGAGGTAACTTCCTGAGTGGGTCAGGAGAGAGGTGAGCAGAACACCTCCTCAGGAGAAGGTGTGAAGGGGTGAACACCCTAAGTCCACTGGAAGACTCTTGCCTATATGCTGTCCCCAGAAACCTAGAATCCTGGTGAGCAGACCTGTCCAAGTCTGCCCTCCATGGACAGAGCCCCTCTGCTCCAAGCTTGTTCCTTCCTTCTTCCCATTGTCCTCACTTCCCTCAGAGGAGTCTGACCAGTAACTCAAGATACTATGGCTTCATCAGGTGCTCCCCTTCCTGGGCCCTGTACTTTCAGAGACTGTCTGCGGGTTGCAGTGACTCATACAAAGGAATAAATAGCCAACACAGAATGTCAGATAAGATGTTTGGGGGCACAAAGGACCTTCCTAGCACTTCTCAAATTGTATCCCATATGCAGCCACCTGCTTCAGTGATGATGTATCGGACTGGGATGAAGAGAAACCTGAATATAGTGGCTTAGATAAAAGTGTAATTCTTCCTCATGTAAGAGAACTTTGGAGGTGGCCAACCTGGAGCTGGTGAGGAGCTTCCTGGTTACCAGGGACCCAGACTGCTTCTCGCTGTCCCCTTGTCCAACCCTGGGGTCTTCCTGGATCCAGTAGCTAGTAAAACTAGTCTACTGAAACCACTCACTTTCCGAAAACCTTACTTCTAAAACCCTGAATTGAAAAAAATCAGATGAGGAAGAGGAAGAGACTTGCTGGTTAGTGATCTATACACAGTATAACGAATAAAGACTTACCTAATGTAAAAGACATCAGTACAATGGCAATCATATGACAATACATAAATGTATCAAAGGAACACTTAAGTAGCACTTCAAGTTTACACAATGTTATGCGTCAAATATATTCAATTTTTTTTAAAGTTCTTCATTCTCCGAGAAAGAATATTATACACCTCCATGGGCTCAGCAGCCTCCTTTGGCTGATCCTGATGAAGATCAAACATATCAAACATAAATATGCACACCACCTGTAAAGGCCTGTCTTCATGATAAAGTGGGGTTGCTCTGTGGAGTCCCTTCCAAGGAAGCTGAAGGAGTCCACACTGCAAGATGAGGCAGCTGGGGAGGAGGGCTGTCTTGGAGGTAGGGGATGATACAGCCCTGGCATTCTCAGTGAGGAAGAGGTTGTGGGTCTGTCCCATGTGTGTTAGGAGTGACCCCAAGTTCAGCTACAGCTACACCATGGCCTGCCCTTAAACTGTGCTTCCTCGTGCATGCACTTGTGTTTAAGGGTGGCTCAGTGTCAATGTCCTTCTCCTTAAATGTCCTGGGCTGTTGTCTATGCCAACCTTCGGCCCGTGGCAGAGATTTCCGGGTGTGTGCAGGATGGGCCTGTTCCATGGGCTCGTGCTCATCCTTGACATGGGCAAGACAGAGGACTTCGTGAGCATGTTTGGGAACTGGGTTGTGGGCTCTGGGGTTCTGACACTTGCCCTGGCTTAGGAATGTCATCGCTAAGTGACATTTCTTGGTCCCCTCTCCAGCCCACCACTGTCTTCCAGCATTTCTGCCAGCTCTCCTTTTGCAGAGAAGGGGAACCTCATGTGTGGCTTCTTCCTCCTGTTGGAAGGTGACACTTCAGTGGTAGTGACATTAGTGACTGTAGATCCCCCACTCTACAGACTCTGAGCTCTCTGTCCTTTTGCTCTTTCTTCCTTGACAGCTGCTCACTTCACAGGCACAGAACTTGATGCTTCTCACTACAGTGGCCATGCCGGTCTTCAGCAAAAAGAATGAAACAGTGAGTGACCACTCTCTGAGAAGCTGCAACAGGGATTAGAACTTGAGGCCACAGGCTGACCTCTTTAAACTAATGGTTCTTGACTTGGCTGGGCATCAGAGCCACCTTGGTAGGATTTTATATTCAAATTTCATTCAAATTTCCCTACACCCAACCAGCTATATCAGAACCTCTTGGTTGGGAAGGGGTGAGGATGGGAGGTGGAGTAGGGCCATGCTTCCCAAAGCTCACCCAGTGATTCTCCTCAGCCAGTTTGGGGTTGTCCTAGTGCTCTGAACTTGGGGCCAGTGTCCTGGGGATATAAGGCTAGAAAGGTCCCCTAGCAAAACGACACTTATCAGTTTGGGCAGCCTCTAAAATTTGTTTGTAAAGGCCTCTGGTGAGGGAATTTCTAGAGCCTTCCATCCTCCATCCAGTCATAAATTCCTCCTTATAGGCCTTGTGTGTTTCAGAGCATCCATAGGTTATCCCTTGGATTTTGATACTTCAGCCTCTACTATGAAAATTAATATTTCATTCAACTTTGTATTTCTTTTAAATATTACAATTTAAATATTAATATTGGAAATTAATCTTTCCAACAGCTGAGATTACTCCTGGGGTTTCTTCTGATAGGTTTTAGATTTTTATTCCAAAGAGCTCAGCCTAAAACCTAACTGTAGAGGAAGGGTCATATTAGGCCTAAGAGGCTTGCTGAGGAGTGTGCAGTCGGCCCTGTGCACAGGGAAAGTAGGTACCCCCCTGACCCTGGTGTTTCTCTTTCCAGCGTTCCCATGGCATTCTTCTGGGTGTGGTGGGCTCTGATGTGGCCCTGAGAGAGCTGATGAAGCTGGCACCCCGGTACAAGGTGAGCCTGGATCACGTGCTGGAGGAGATCACAGGCTCCCCTGGAGTTGCTCTACCAGGCTCAGGAGCCTCCCTGCAGGCAGTGCAACCAAGCCCAGAGCTGGAATTGGGCTCTGCCATCCCACCCCCAGGGAAGTGCAGGCACTGAGCATGGGAGCAATGGTTTGGACTTCTTGGGACCATTTGTCACCACTAGTTCTCATTTGTTCTGTGGCCTTCAGCAAGTTCTTTCTTTCCTAGCGCCTCAGTTTTTCAATCTGCTCCTCCATGCCATGCAGTCCTGTTTGGGGAACAAATGAGAGTACATCATCAAAGCAACTAGAATATGTGGTAGGAAAGAGGCCAAATAATGATATGCATTATTGTGGCTGCTATAAACCGTAAAATTTAGAAAGGAATTCAGAATTAATGGCTAGAAACATGGCTCTGGCTCAGCAATATTCCTATTTGAAAAACTTGCTGCTGTCAGCTGCCATCTTGCAGTCCAACCCTTTTCTAGCTCCAATTTTCCAACGCAAAGAACAACTCTGATGCCTCTCAATCCCTGTTGTTTTTGGCAGCTAGGAGTACACGGATATGCCTTCTTGAACACTAACAATGGCTACATTCTCTCACATCCTGACCTCCGACCCCTGGTAAGTACAGATGTTCTTTGCATTGGGATCTTAACTGTATGCGATTTGGAGATAGTTCGCAGAAACAGTTAAAACAATGAAAACACATTGGGCTCTATTTAAGAACCCAGGGATCCCTGGGTGGCGCAGCGGTTTGGAGTCTGCCTTTGGCCCAGGGCGCAATCCTGGAGACCCGGGATCAAATCCCACATCGGGCTCCCGGTGCATGGAGCCTGCTTCTCCCTCTGCCTGTGTCTCTGCCTCTCTCTCTTTCTCTCTCTGTGACTATCATAAATAAAAAAATTAAAAAAAAATTATTTAAGAACCCAATGGGTAATATAAGAAAAAAAATTTAAGTCATGGTCCCTGTCTTCAAATTGTTTGTAATCTAGCAGGAAAGACAAAGCAAAAACACATGAACTGATTGATGAATAGACCAGAGAACATGTAATGAAATGTGTAGTTTTTCCTGAAGGACAAGCCACTTATTAAGGTTCCTGTCACTGCCTCAGTCACTCTACACTCCTCTTGGAGCCTATAGGGGTGTCATCAGACTTCCAGGGCCCACCCAAGGGGTTGTGAACACTGAGTTAACAACAAAAATGGCAGGGAAAGAGTCTCATGAGATGTGGGGGGAGCAGGGCTGTGGCACCCCTGAGTTTGTCTTGTGATGTGTTCCTGAGTGTTCCTGCCTCCTTCCTAGCTCCCTCCATCCTGATACAGGGGCTGGGGGCACTTTTGCATGCATTCAACTGAATAACTAATAGCCAAGAGAGGAAGTTGCATCATTTTTTCTGAAAATTCTACCTCCAGGGCTAGGGGCTCCCAGCTTCCTCTGGTTGTGGCACCTGGCCACTATTGATGAAAACAATGGCCACACCTCTCAGTGTGAGTGTTAGGGCCAGCAGGGGGGGGGGGGGGGGGGGGCGGGGCTAAGTCCTACAGGAACCTTGGCGCTTTCTCCTGGTCTCATACTGAACTGAGATGGTAGCAGAAGACAATAACTAGCAGAGCACCTTTGTGAGAACTTACCAAGGCGCTCATCTGCCCTAGGTGCCATTTGAAGGAATGATCCAAGGCACATTCTATTCCAGTTTGGTTCAGATCCTGAGTATTCATAAAGCAAATGATTGAGCTATTTAAGGCAAACTGTAGAACTTCATAATACAGACATCAGGGCACACTGGAAGCCATGTTGTCTTCCCAATTCAGACTCTGCTGGGCAAGCACCTGAACCCATAATAGGTCACTGACCTGTAACGTGAGTTCTGTCGGGGGCAGCCCTAGTGGCAACAAAATGACTCACTAGGAGAAAAAATATATGTCAGTCATGGAGCTGACTTATAAAATTAAAGGACACTGATCAGAAACTCATCTGTCACCATTTATATAATCTAGATAGATGAATATAAGACTTCAAGCAATCAATTAATAATGTGGACCTGCTGGGTGCCTGACCTTATAACACTCTGAGAATGCTATAAACAGAAGATTATAGTCTAAATAAGAAAATGAATTATACACAAATAGACTTACACAAATGAAACGATGAGAGAAAAATACCATGTAGATCATTATTATACATAACAAACATTACTGTGTAAAGCCAACATAATGTGATTCCTAAAGAAAGCATTATCAATTTGTGATAGGGGTTAAGGAGAACAATAGAGAAGTTTAGAAAAGTAATAGAGGATATGCCTAGTAACAAACTGATAGAGGGTCAGGAGCCATACTGTTGGCCTGAAATCTTTGTGTCAGTGCTCAAAGTATGAGTAATTATACAAAGTGGAATTATGGGGGATCCCTGGGTGGCTCAGTGGTTTGGTGCCTGCCTTTGGCCCAGGGCCTGATCCTGGAGTCCCAGGATCGAGTCCCGCGTCGGGCTTCCGGCATGGAGCCCGCTTCTCCCTCCTCCTGTGTCTCTGCCTCTCTCTCTCTCTCTCTGTCTATCATAAATAAATAAATAAAACTTTTTTTAAAAAGGTGGAATTATGGTTTTAATAATAGGAGCTAAAGATGATCTTTCAGATATCACCAGGAATTAGACAATAGCAATGATGAGGAATATTGTACTTTACTCAAAAGAAAAAGATTCAGTGTAAAAGATGGCAGAGTAGTGCTGTTTGTTATGAGCACAGGCATCAGCAAGGCCAGGAATGAAAACATCATCCAAGCATGGGTGAGGAGAAAGAGAAGAATGCAGGGAGATACTGCTGTGGCACTTATAGTGCAGACCTCCCAGATAGGCAAGAAATAAGGGTGACAATTTCTTGAAAAAATAAAAAACTGACAGCAGCACGATAGACAGTGATAGGGGACTTCAACCTTTCAAGCATCTTCAGGGGCCTCATTCTGCTAAAAGTAGACCCTCTGATTAATTTGTAATTTACTCCAATAATAAACCATCCCTTTCCTTTTTTGATCTATTATTAAACTAAAGCTGGGAAGCACTGCCAACCTAGTAGCAGATAACTTGACAATAATCTGTCTTTGTATCGGGGGGGGGGGGGGGGAAGGAAGGGAGGGAGGGAGGGAAGACAGGGCCAGAAAATAATAACATTCTAAGACTTGATTAATGGCTCTATGTCGAGCTGCAGGGAGGTCTTTATTAGGCACTGCAGAATCTGTCTGTCCTTGGCTTTGTCCCATTCAAGAATTCTATCAGCAAGATGAAAACAGAAACCAGATGACACAAAGTCTGGAAGGTATGGGTAACATATTAAGGGAGAAAATTCATATTCAAGAAGTATTCTTCTAAACAAACTGAAACTAACAAGATCAATATATTAGGGTGCATGGAAAGTTCTGCAAAATATTCAATGCTCAAGCATAATATTGGAAACATGTAATTTACCAGCGTGCCACGTGAGGAAGGCCAAAGGCACTTAACTGACTGAAAACTTGATTTAAGCTATTAGGGCAGTGTAGCCGCCCTGGAAATCCAGCAGAATAATAGGCAGCAGGCAAAACCATAAAATATTTTGGTCCATACGGGTCACACACACACACCACACTGGTCAGAATCCCATCTGAAATATTGACACTCGTCCTGGGCACTCCATTCTGAGAGTGACATTGACGAAGTGAGCATATTCAGAGGGAGTTGAGGCATCTGCAATCTGGGAACATTTAGCTTGGAGAGGTGTAGTCAGAAGTAACAAGCACCTTGAAAAATCTCAGGAGTTGTCAGGTGGAAAACATTCTGTGTAGCTCCAGGGAAAGAATAAGACCAATGGGTGAAAGTAACAGGGAGCCAGATTTCAGCTCTGTATGAGGAAGAGCTTTCTAACAATTAGAGCTGTCCAAACTATGACAAGCTGCTCATGAAATAGGGAGCTCCTCATCATGGGAAATATTCACTGAGAGGCCGTAAGAGTATCTGTCACAAATATTGGGAAAGGAAATGTTCATCAGGTGGAAAGTTGATTCCCTTAAGGAATCATTGAGATTCTTTGATTTTATGAATATATCTTTAAGGCTTCCAAAAAGAGATGAAACTTGAGCAAGCCTCATGTTTAACCTCATTTCTTTCTTCCTGACCTGCCCACTCCAGTACAGAGAGGGGAAGAAACTGAAACCCAAACCTAACTACAACAGCGTGGATCTCTCTGAAGTGGAGTGGGAAGACCAAGCTGAAACTGTGAGTAGGGAAATCAGGAGAAAGAGGAATTAGTGTAGCTCTACAACCAGCACACAGACCAGCTGTGGGGTTGTAAGCTCTGAGGCCACTCTGTTCCTCTCAATGGAAGCTCTCCAAGCCCAAACCAGAAGCAATTTCTGTAATGGGCAATGCTTCCAACAACTATAACAACATAATAGTATCTTCTTGAATCTCAGGGAATATTGAGGCTGAATGAGCCATGTCTATAATTCACAGGGATTGATTTCCAGTCTGATTTGGGGGGTTAGTAGCTCATTCTAAAGGAAATTGTCTCTGTAATATAGCACTATGTTCGATCAAGTACTTCAGTGTACTTGGGAGAATTATTTTTGTGAAGGTCTAGAATTATAAACTAAATGGAACCTAAAATCAAATCTATATTCCCTCATTATATTCTGCTTAAAGGAAAAAGGGAAGAGCTGAAAGTATTCCTAGGGATCACCTGCAGTCTGGTCAGTAAAGCCCACTGCTTTCCACCCTCCAGTGTAAGCCAGGGGACTAATACCATTATCTTTCCTCTTGAAGCTCAGAACAGCCATGATCAATGGGGAAACAGGTTCTCTCTCTATGGATGTGAAGGTTCCACTGGACAAAGGGGTAAGGTACTCAAAGGAAAGAATGAGGGTCTGGTCCCAGGAAGGCAGTATCCCAGTTGATTGAGGTGTGGGGTGGTGATAAGGGACTTGGACTTAGCTGAATTAGAGCTTAAGACTTGAGTATTTGTTGTGGAGAGTATATCAAAGTGTACATCAACCCAAAGAAACATCTGGCCAAGAAATTATCAGTTCTTTGGAGACTCCCAAGCAAAGCAGTAGGTTAACTCAAGGCATTTACAACTCTTCTTTCTTCCTAATGCTGCCTGCTATTTGGCACCCCCCCCCCTTTTTTTTTTATAATGGAAAGAGGGAAAGTGATAGTTAATTTTGCAAATTGTTAGCAACTCTCATTAATCATTATATGGGAAAAAGTTAAAAATAATTGCTCCTCCATATAACTGATTTTCATCCACTGTATGTACAAATGGTCAAGAATCAATACCCTCAGTGATACAATTGCTGTCTTCCCAGAGCCATGCATCATTTATAAAAGATCATTTCATCTTCTCATTTAAAAGATTCTACTGCATTTGTGCTGAATTTGCATTGTCCCTTGACATATTTACAAATGTCACCTCCTCCCTCACAACCACCTCCACCTCCTCCTCTTGTTGCCCATCTGCCTCAGCTAAAAGAACACAGGCATCTGTCTGCAACAATTAGACCCAAGTTCTTCCACAAACACAAACCTCCATGGAAGCCAAACAAGAAAGCATTGGAGAGGAAAAGCAATTTGTTGCATTCCTGTTAGATACATGGGCTGTATTTTGCTGGGACCAATATCTGATTTGTGTGACATCTGCCTGCTTTTTAGAAGCTCCAGGCTGAGAAGGGCCTCCTTTAGGCAGATTGGGAAATATCAGTGATGTCAAACCACCAGTTAGAGCAGCTCCTTCTCTTGATCCAAAAAAGTAGAGGTTTCTTCCATGCACTTCCACTTTTTTCCAACAGATTCCTGCTTACACACACAAGGGAGCTCTTCCCTAGCCCAGCCCTGGCAAAGCATTTAAGGTAGCTATAATGAAAAATTTAACATGCATATGGCAGACAGCAACTTTCAAACAGATTAGAGTATGGCTATACTATATCTAATTGAGACCAACTTATGAAGTAAGTATAGCGTGTCTTCCATCCTTTCCTCCATTGCCCAGTGTTCTTATGCTGCCTTCATGCTTCTCAGAGCCACCAAGGGAGAGTCTTTACGAGATTCAGGTAGTCTGAACTTCTCTTCAAATTTCTGCCCATTCCTTTGAAATGTGGTCATTGCTGCCAATAAACCACCCAAGTTAAACTGCAAATTAACAAAAGCTTCCTGCATGTTCTTAAACTTAAAGAACTGGGGTGATGCTGATCATGATCATGACAGAAATGTACAGTTCATAGCACACAGGTGTTCACAGTACTACTACTACTGTTACTAACTACTACTACTATTAATAGTAGCTAACATTTGTTAGAAATTAGATTCAGTGCCTTGTAAGTATTCACTTAACATTCACAACCCTATAAAGTATGTACTATCCTATCCCCATTTTATAGATGAGGAAATTCAGAGAGGCTAAAGACTTGTACAGTCACCTAGATGATTAATTGCAAAGCCCACATGTGTCTGATTCTAAGCCACATACTCTTACTAATGTACAAGGCTTTTCTGTAGGAATGGCTGTGAATTCTCCACTCTCCAACTTAAAGATTTCCCAAGGATCTATTTAAAATTCTGTTTCCATCTTTAAAATTCATTGTTTTCTCCTGTCCCTCTACTTCATTATATAATTCAACTCTCTAATCTTCCATCTCTTTACTTCTGTGCTCAGAAGCTGCTGCACCTGCCTTGTGTATGTAGGACATTGTGCTCTAAGGCCACTGCAGTGGTATCCAGCCTCTCATTGCTCTGATCTATTATGATGCCATTTTCCTTGGGGTTGCTACATTTTTTTTCATTACCAATTGCTCTGTCTGCCCTACACGTCTTCTCTTTTTAAGAGTTGCACACAGTCCTGTTGTTTTCTTGCCTGCCAGTCTATCCCAGCCCTCTCAGCTCAGTGGTATATCTCACCTCACAAGCTTGTGCCTCAGTAGAAACACTCTTCAGATCTAAGCCAAGGGAAGCTTTCTATTTTTTTTTTAAGATTTTATTATTTATTCATGAGAAACACACAGAGAGAGGCAGAGACACAGGCAGAGGGAGAAGCAGGCTCCCGTTGGAAAGCCCAGGACCCCAGGACCATTACCCCAGCCAAAGGCAGATGCTCAACCACTGAGCCACCCAGGATGCCCCAAAGGAAGCTTTCTTAAAGCATTGCGGGAATATCTGTTATTGTTCAAGCCATCCTTCTGGAAGATGGTGACTTGTTTTCTTAGGAGATTTAACGTGTATTCTTACTTCTCATGGATCAATCCAGACCTTTTCCATCTCCCCTAAACACCAGACAGACAACTATGTTGGCATTCTCCAGACAGTAGTGGCAACCCATCAAGATTTAGAGCAGGACTCACAAAGCCAGATAGGCCATGTTCAGAAATGTGAGTAAGAGAAACTGACAAGCCTTGGTATTGGGGGTACTGGGAACTGAACTGTTACATGTACCATCTACAGGAGACAGCTAAGAATCCATATTTTTAATGTTATGCATTTAATTCCAAAAATATTAAAAACACAATCTGGGCCAATATCCAGGATCTCAGACTTGTAAGGAATCCAGCTTTCTCCAGCAGGCCTCCTATTTGCCATTTTGATAGCAGGCAGTTTTCCCAATATGTGGACCAGTAACAAGTGTCGTAATTTCTAACCCATCAGTGGCATCCCGGTCAGATGTCTTGGGAAGCGCTTAAAAGAAAAAACAATTGAAGCATCCTAAAGTATCTTAACCAGGGCTCTTTTTATCATTTTCATGTTGTTTGATCATTTAGAACAAATAATTAGCAGTGAGAGGGAGGGAGAGAGACAGACAGTGTTCTTTACTAGCCTTCAGGTTCTTCCAAGTTAGCCCTGCTGTTGGGCATATGGTGTGTACACACACACACACACACACATACACACACACACCAGCAACTGGCATAGGCAGTTAGGACAGCTTTGCCCCATGTTCCCCAGTTCCTTCTAATCCCTATGCACAGGATTCAGGGGGGCAGGATTACAGTGCCCTGTGGCACTTGCTCATTCTCTCTCTATCACACTTTCACTCACTCACACACTTTTTTTCAGCAAAAGGAGGCAATTTATTAAAGGAAGAGACTGTTCTGACACCTCTTTAATCTTCCAAATCTCTCCATCCCTCTTTCTGGTAACAAGATTCAGGGAAACCCCCACTCCTTCTCTCTTCCTTTTGCCTCACCCTTAACAGTTTTTCTCAGAGTTTTGATTCCAGTTATGAGAAAGTGGCTTGCAATAGACTAATCCTCCAGCATATAACAATTATAAATTTGGACAAAATATAAAAAAACAAACACTTAAGAGCATGGGAAAGTGACCAAAAGCAGGCAGAAACAAGGGTTGAAGGGGCTTCAACCCTTGAATCAAGAGAACTATGCTAGGTGAAATACACATTATGTCATGTTTTGTTTTTTGTTCTTTGTTTTTTTCCTGAAGGACATACCCTAGTCTGTTTAAATGAAACAGCTGTAATTTAAACAGCTTTCAGCTATAGTTACCATCTTGAAGTATCAGAGAACAGAATTTGGGCTTTCAGAGTGTCTGAATGTGAAGAAAGATATCCTAGATATGAGGGATCCATAGGCGGGCTGGCTCTAACATATATATACAAACTCCTCTCACATTCTTGACTGACCTTAAACTACATTTAGTTTCAAGAGAAGAGTCTAAGTACCCAGTGGAAAGCAACAGTGGAAGAGCTGAAAATCAGAACAAGATTTCAACTGTTCCTATGGTAGTGAGGGTAGTTTGGAGTCTCAGTCACACCCAGGTGAAGAGGCTTGGTAAACACCTCAGGATTGTCTTTGAAAGCACAGAAGAGCTGTACTTTAGGAGTAAAGACTATGTCCTGAGTTCAGGAGATTCACTCTAGACCTAAATACAAAGTTGAAACAGACCAACCCTAACAAAAATGTAAATCCAAGCCTCCACATGCTGAAGGTGATCAGCCAATTATCTCTCTGCTGATTAAAATAAAAGTCAGCACTCTTCAGAGGAAGAGTATCTACAAAGCATCTACAGCCTATTCTTTACAATAGCCAGTGTACAATAAAAAATATCAGACACATGAAGAACTGGAAAATGTGACACATGGTTAAGAGAAAAAGAAGTCTTAGGAATTAAGCCAGAGATGACCAGCTGGTGGAATTAGAAGGACTTGAAAGCAGGTATGATAAATATGCACAAGAAATTTTAAAAAAAAGATGGTCAGAATGAGTGACTAGATGGAAAATCTCAGCAGAGAAATGGTTGGGGTTTGATCATAAAAGAAGGTCCACTAGAAGTGATATGAGTACAGGGTTTTATTCCAGGAGTTAAATGTTATGAGATTGTAATTTCTGGTAAAGAAGTCTATAAGGCTGGTGTCTCTACATCTAGTGGTGAGCTTGAAGTCATCATAGGTCACTAGGGCCAGCAGTTTCAAAGGAAAGCTGAATGAAATGCAAGGGAAAACAAGAACAAAGTGAACCCCATGAGGAAAAATAAGAACCATGAGAACAACTGAAACCTACATCTCTCTTACTACCTCTAATCACAACGGTATAGGTGATCTGCAAGAAAGAGCTAGTGCCCTTCACGTGGAGCTATACAATCACCAGGCTCAGATCTCAGGGAAACTGAATGAGGAGATCCAATGGCAGCTGGGGAAGTTTTGATTCTGGCTGCTGCCTCATGCAAGAAGGTAAGCCAACAGATCAGAGCAAGCTGCCAGTGCTTGATATGCTATATTTACCTTTAGCATGTAAAATGGCTGCTGCTTCACTTCTGCCTTACAAATCTCATGCAAACTTCTCTTTTGGCCAGCCCTAACTTGGAACCACACAGGGAAGTGAGTCTGGAAGTGTAGTTCCAGCTTAGTTAACTTGATACAGTATAAAACCACCACAAGAACCAAGTGGAAATTCTAAAACCAACCAGTACGATATCTGAAATTAAATTTTTACTGGATGGGCTTGTCACCAGATTGGAGGGAAAAAAGGACAGTGAATTTGAAGACAGAAAAATAGAAA
Organism: Vulpes vulpes; assembly: GCF_048418805.1. Lineage (NCBI taxonomy): Eukaryota > Metazoa > Chordata > Mammalia > Carnivora > Canidae > Vulpes > Vulpes vulpes. The sequence goes on along the minus strand of NC_132787.1, from coordinate 43,345,945 downwards.
TTACCATTGTGAAGAACAACAAAAATTTTTTAAAAAAATTTATTTATTTATTCATGAGAGACACAGAGAGAGAGAAGCAGAGACACGGCAGAGGGAGAAGTAGGCTCCTTGCAGGGAGCCTGATCCAGGACTCGATCCCAGATCCTGGGATCACACCCTGAGCTGAAGGCAGACACTCAACCACTAAGCCACCCAGGTGTTCCGAACAAAAAAAAAATTTTGAAAAAAGATTATCCCTCCATTACTTATGGTCTGAAATGTGTCCTTGAAGTCCCAGAAGGAGGGAGAAGGAATGGAACAGAAAATATTTGAAAAAAAGAATGCCCCAAATATCCTGAATATGGTGAAAAGCATCACCCAAAAGATATAAAAATTTCAGCAAACCCCAAGCAAGATAAAAAGAAAAAGAAACCACACCTAAACTCACAATAATACACCTGCTGACAATAAAAAATATGGGAAAATCTTAAAAGAAGCTAGAAGAAAGCAATAATAGAATGATAGCTGACTTCTCATCAACAACGATAAAATAAATAAAACTTTTTAATGTCAAAAGGAAAAATAACTGTCAACCCAAAAGTCTTAGTATGAAGAAACTATCCTTCCAAAATGATGTGTATTTAGACATTTTCTTATAAAAAATAGAACAGAGTTTATCACTGTCAGACCTGAGCTATAGGATATGCTTTCAGAAATGCTTAAGGAAGTTTTTTACGCTGAAGAAAAATGACACAGATGGAAATTCAGATCTACATGAGGAAACACGAGGAAACAAACATCTCTGGAAATGGTAAATGTGTGTATTAATATGACTTTTTTTTACTCGTTTTAGCTCAAAAAAACACCTATTAGACAAAAATTTTGACATTGTATTGTAGGGCTGATCATTTACACAAGTGTAAGATAAATGGCAACAATAGCACATGGTGGAGTTATCCCAAGAATGTAAGGGTAATTTGACATTCAAAAAAATCAATCAGTGTAATTCATTACATCAACAGAATAAGGGAGAAATACCATATGGTCATCTCAATAGATGGTGAAAAAGCACTTGACAAAATTTAGATGGAAATGAAAAGAAGTTTCTTTAATCTGATAAAAGGCATTTATGAAAGGCTAACTTTAAGTGATGGAATATTAAACATTTTTTTCCCTGAAAGTGTGAACAAGGGAAGGATGTCTGCTTTCACAAGCTCTGTTCAACATTGCACTGGACTCTGCCAGGATCTATCCCTGCAATAAGGCAAGGAAACAAAATAAAACGCACAAAAATTAGAAAGGAAGAGGTATAACTAACTATCTGGATTCACAGATGAGATGATTGTTTACATAGAAAATTCCAAGAATGTGCAAAACTACTAGTAGAACTAACAGGTAAATTTAGCAAGTTGACAGAACACAAAGTCAATACTATAAAAATCAATTGTATTTTATATATACATATGTGTGTGTGTATATCAGCAAACAATTAGAACTAAATTATTTTTAAGTTCCAATTTCAATAGCATCAAACAATATAAAATACTTAGGAATAAATTTAACAGTCATAAATGACCTCACTGAAAACTACATAACGTTGTGGAAAGAATATTAAAAAATTAAATAAATACAAAGATATAGCCATGTTTACAAGTTGTCAGTCAATATTGCCAAGCCATTCATTTTCCCCAAACTGATCTGTAAATACAACTCACTCCCAATCAAAATTTGAACAGACTTCTTCTAGATCTAGAATAAGAAGTAAACTGGAGAAAGTGATTCCAAAATTTATATGAAAATGCAAAGGACTAAAATGCCCAAAATGACCTTGAAAAATAAGAACAAATTTGAATGATTCATACTACATGATTTCAAAACTGACTATAAAGCTACAGTAGCCAAGCAGAATGGTATTGACACAAGAATAGACAAAAAGAGAATCTGGAAATAAATTCACATATTGTCAACTGATTTTCAACAAAGACAGCTTGTCAAATCAATGGAGAAAGAAAATCTTTTTAACAAATGGTGCTGGAACTACTGAATAAATGTATGAAGAAAATAAACAGTGAGCCGTTATCTTACGCCACATAGAAAAACTAATTTGAGATGGATCATAGCCTTCAAGGGAAAAGCTAGAACTGTAAGTCTTCGACAAGGAAGTATAGGAGAAAATCTTTACAACCTGAAGTTGTACAAAGATTTCTTAGACAAAACACCTAGAGAACTAAGGGTAAAGTAAAATTTGATAAGCCAGACTTCATCAAAAACAGTAAGTTCTGCTCATCAAAAGGCACCACTAAGAAAATGAAAAAGTAAGGCCCAGACTGTGTGCAGAATACATAAGGAACTCCTACAGATTGTTAACAAAAAGACTAACAACCCAATAAAAGAAATGGGCAAAATACTTGAGCAGACCTTCACAAATGAAGGCTTACACATGACTGGGAAGCATATGAAACCAAGTATCATTAGTCATCGAGGAAATGCAAACTCAACTGCAATCAGATTCCAGTCCATACCCTCTGCTAAAACGTAAAGGACTGATTCTGTAAAGGACACATTCTGACAAAGATGTAGAGGAATTGGAACTCGTACATTGCTAGTGGAAGTATAATAAAGACAACTTTGGAAGATTGGCAGCTTTTTATGAAGGCTAACATACTTTGAGCATGTGACCCAGAAATTACATTCCTGTTATTTATCAAGCAAAATCAAAACATGTCCACAGGAAGACTTGGTCGAGAATGTTTGTAGCAGGTTTATTCATGATAGCCCCACCTGGAAACCCACCCCAGATGCCCATCAACAGGTGAGTGTAAAGGCAAGCTAATATCGCACACATCGGAGTACTACTCGGCAACAAAAGGAAATGCACTGCCAACACACATAATAACACAGGTGGACCTTAAGGACATGATGTTGTGCAAAAGAAGCCAGATCCAAAGGAGCTAAACCTAATCAAAGGTGATCAAATTCAGAACAGTTAAAAAAAAAAAATTCAGAACAGTTCACCCTTGGAAGGGTGAGGCGGGGATGGACTGGAGGGAGGCAAAGAGATTTTAGAGGATGCAAACACTCTTTATCTTGACTGGGGACATTTATCAAAAATACTAGAGGTAAAAAATACTAGAGGAATACACTTAAGATCTGTGCGTTTTGCCTTTTTCTTTAATAAATAAAAAAGAAAAAATTAAAAAGATGATCTTCAGTTCCAACATTCAAGCCAGCCCCACCTTGGAATATGAGGCTCCCAAGACCATCGCAGCCGCAGGACCGCTGTGCTGGAGGGATACTGCAGAGAGGATCCCAATGAGGCAGAGACAGCAGAGGGCAGCCGAGGGATGAGGCCAACCCTGGAGAGCGCTTCACTAGGCTTTGGTCTAAAACTAGTTTCCTATAGAAACAAACCCTTTTTTTGCCATCCCACTCCCACGACATCCCCTTCTGACACTTGAATCTCCGAAATGAAAGAAAAGCAGAGAGAAGTGAAGGGAATAAGAACAGCTCTGGGGTCAGTTCCAACCTGTGGCTTTTTCGAGGGTCCTAAACTTGGGTCTGCAGACAGAAAGGTGCACAGAGCTTCAAATCCTGCTCCCCGCCCCCCACCGCCCCACTCCCCACCACTAGCAACACACTCACAACCTCAGTGACCTTAGGCAGGCTGCTGTCCTTAGTTCTGACTTACAAACGAGCACTCTAATGCTTAGAGCAGCGATGCTGCTGACCCTATAGCACACAGCTTGTGAACAGCTAGCTGGCCTTAAGTCCGGGTCGGCTGATGCCCGGCCCAGTGTATGCTCCATGATGCCCTCGCTTACACAAATTCAACCCAAAAGGTGGCAGCTTTGCAAGGAAAAAGGAGTTGTAAAAGGGTGATGTGGCCCCAGGAGGGGTTTAGTGGAGGGGGGACCGGTGCCTCCTCCCCCTCAGCTGTATCCCAGAAAGGGGGAGTTTGTAGGTGAGTCATTACACAAAGGAGCTCCAGAAGCGTTTAGCACCAGCTGGTGGCCTCTCTCCGGTCCCCTATGAGCCCTGACATCGCCAGCCACCCTGTCCTATGCTGGCCATGTTGGCTATCTAAATTCCAATTTATAGTAACTCAACTAAAACTTAAAACTTCCGTTCCTCAGTCACACATTTCAAGGGAGAGCCCTACGTGGCTAGCAGCCACTTTTAGGGGATTGGTGCAGGTGGAGACTTTGGTCCCTTTGATCAGACAGCCCCATGGCTGCAGCTTGCCAGGCCCGATGGTGGGCCTGCTGATGGCGTCAACGAGGTGAAGCAGGTGCATGCAGTCCCAGTCAGGGGTCAGAGGTGAGGGAAGTGGTACAGAGGTAATGAAACCCCAAGGCATCATGTGAGGAGGTAGGGGGCCTGGTCAGGTGCTCCTCTCTTCATCAAGCACTTTTTCTTTCCTCTTTTAGAAGAGAGTTCTTTTCCTGACCAACGATTACTTCTTCACAGACATCAGTGACACACCCTTCAGGTAAGGGGCCCATGTGTTATACAGAAGGGGAAGGGCTGGTTGGGACACAAATACCAACAACTCAGGGCAGAACCTTCAGGTCTGGGGATGAACCCATGCACATTTAGTTGGCAATTTTGCAGTAATAGAAGAAAACCCAGGTTGGCCCTCAGGAAACTCGAGGTCTAGACCTGCTTTGCCTATGATCCTAATATGCAGGGTCAGGAGCCAGACTGCCTGAGTTGGGTCTCAACCCCACCTCTAATAGGCAGTGTGACCTTAGTCAAGTTACTTAACTGCCCTTTGCCCTTGATTCTTGTTTTGAAAACAAGGCCAAGAATGGAGGTATTTCTTTCTGGTTTGTGAGGGTAAAACGCATAATCTACTTAAAGATCTTAAAGCCATGCAATGTAAGCGATTGTAAGATGAAAGATCGAATTCGAAAACATCTTGGGTTCCTTCCAACTGTATTCAATTGAGGCACTTTACAGATTAGGAAACATATAGCCTTTATCTCTGAATTACCTCATTTCTCAATAAAGTATAGTGCTCAGCCTGGGCTGCTCATTAGAATACTTGAGGAATTTGGCAAAACTGCCGATGCCCCAGCCCCACCCAAACCAATGGACTCAGATTTTCAGGGATGGGGTTCAGCACTAGTACCATTTAAAGCTCCATAAGAAATTCAGATCTTCAGCAAACATGGAAAGCAATATTCTACCAGGAGAGAGAGGAAGGACGGTGGGGCTCAACAGGCAGGAAAGGGTTCCCTATTTGCAGGACCTTGTGAACATAGAAACCTCTCCACGATTCAGAAGGTCCCTGAGATGTTTGGGATGAATCTTGACTAAAATGGGAGCTGAGGGTGCTCTTGGACTATAGAATTTACAGGGTCTTTCTCAGGAAGAAAGGCCGATGATAAAAAGATAATGGTTCTAGAGGGGACAACTGGCAAGGGGTTTGACATGCATGCCCCTTGTTGGTGTGGAAAGCTCATAAACTTCAAGTCACTGAGGCCAAGGAGGTGGGCTGGACATTGCTTGGCTCTTGCTGTTGCTGAGTATGTGTATTCTCTGTTTTCCCCACAGTCTGGGAGTGGTGCTGTCCCGGGGCCATGGAGAATACATCCTCCTGGGGAACACATCTGCGGAAGACGGTGGGTCTGTGCCAACTACTGATGGGCAGTGTAGAGGGAAACGGATTCTCCTGGGACCCTGAGCAAGGCCACCCTATGGCAGAGCCAGAGCCTCCTGGGTCCCGGACTTGAGGGCAGACTCTCAGAGCAGGGCTGCCTGGCAAGGAGGGGGTCTGTGTGGATCTGCAGGATCTGCCAGTCAGTTGTCAAATCCGGCAAAGCCTAGGACTTGCCATTGTGGATAGTTGGCTGGACCAGAGGAGGTGGGCATCGAAGGGATGTATTTCTCTGAACAAAGCTGAACTTCAGACAGAGGAGGCCGAGAAGAACAAAGGAAAAAATCTGTAGCTGTTAGCTAGGACTGCCACAACAAAGTACCACACACTGGCTGGTTTAAGCAAAAGAAATGCATTACCTTGTAGTTCTGGAGGCAGTGTCCCCTTCAACACCTCCGGGTGGGATCCTCATTGGCTCCTGGTAGACCCAGGCATTCCTTGACTTCAGCCTCTGTCCTCATCACAGGGTTCCTCCCTCTGTGGGTCTCTAACCTTGTAGGACACCAGGCATACTGGATTTGGGGCACAACCTGATGGCTTCACCTTCACTTGACTACATCTGCCAAGACCCTATTTCCAAATAAGGTCACAGTCACAAGGACTGGGGTTCATACTTCAACATATCTTTTTGGAGGACACAACTCAACCCATAGCAGAGATCTTATGAGACATGAACTGAGAGGGGCAGTGAGAAATGGTGGGGAAGGATGGGAGAGAAGGGCCCCACCCCCTCAAACCAGCCTTTTCTTGACTCCTAGCTGCCTGAGCACCTTGAGAGCATAAAACCAATATCCAGGGCTCAAGATGTCTCAGGAAGTGTTTTATCTAATGATCACATTCTGTCCATTCTTCTTTATCATCTCTTGAGTGCATCTCATCTCTCCGTCTCTCTGCCATCACCCTAGTCATTGTCACCTCTCTCCTGAACAACCACAGCAGCTTCCAACTGGTCTCCCTGCCTCTTCCTTTTTGTAAATCTCTGCTAGAGGGTCCTATCTAGAAATGCCAGATCAAATTGTGTCATTGCTAAAGGACCTTCAGTGGCCTTCTGGATTTTTTTTTTTTTTTTGTCATTTCTTCCTGCACTATGCTTCAAGGTCTTCCCATGTGCTGTGCTCACCCATGAAATGCTCTCCTTTCCAGTGCCCACCCTCTTATCTCAGCTAATTTGGACCCACTCTTCACATCCCAGCATAGATGTGACTTTTCTTGGAGCTGTCCCTGGCAGACCCTCTTTGCCCCCTGCATTCACCCTTTCACAACACATATTCATGTTCTTGGATCTCTCTCTCCTTCTCTGTCTTCCACTGTCCCCAAAATGATCAAACTCCCTGAGCCTCTATGGTGTCTTCTGCCTTCCTATACTTTTCTTCCTGTACCCAGATATTCTCAGATTACATTACTTCAGGGAGCAGAGGGTGCTATCCCTCACCCACCTCTGTGGGTGAGACCAGGCAGTGACCCAGAAGCTTAGAACTATAGACTTGGCCAGGCTTACTGTGGGGGAAGGAGCATCACCCTTTAGCTATTTGCCTTAGTCTATGTCAATCCAGTACCCCTTTTAATGACTCCACAAATACCCTCTTGGCATTTCCATCATCCTTTCCTTCAATTTAACAGACCCCAATTGAGCACCTATTTATTTTTTAGAACTGAGTAGGTGCTCAGAAGGGCATTTTTTCCTTACTAATTCAATCCACAAACATGTACTGGGTACACGGTTAGTGTCGGTATAGCATGAAGCTACAGAGATTATACCAAACATACATGGGCCATCTCTGGGCTCTTCTTTTGGCTGGCCATTTAGCTTAGTTGGGTACAATGAAGCCCATGAAGCCAAAATAACTGATTTCAAAGTCTTAGCTCCTTTGAGAGAGACCCTAATAGGTAGGATTTGGACATGAGGCAATGAGAAGAAAAAGCGTTTCAGAAAAAGCGGGAGCAACATGGACAAAGGCATGATCTGTACAAATCCAACACCATCCTATTGGTTGAGTTCCTACTCTGAGCTGAGAACAAGGAAGAATAAAACCCAGTCCTTCTCTGGAGAAGCTGCCTGGCAGTTGTTTGTAAACAGTCAGGTGTATAACCTCACAACAGTGGCTGAGCTTCTTACTGAGTGTGAGCTTTGCTTCCAGGCTTGCATGACTTGCTTCACCCAGATCTGACCTTGGCCAGTGATTGGTAAGTGAGAAGGTCACTGTATGTGAGGACAAGAGAATGAGAGGGAGAAAGATGAAATTTTCTTGAGCTAACATGACTCTCCTGGGCCCCAGGATCTATTGCATCACAGATATTGACCCTGACCACCGGAAGCTCAGCCAGCTGGAGGCCATGGTCCGCTTTCTGACAGGACAGGACCCAGATCTGGAGTGTGAGTGCTGACCCCACCCACAGAGGACTTCTCTTCTCTTCTCTTCTCTTCTCTTCTCTTCTCTTCTCTTCTCTTCTCTTCTCTTCTCTCCTCTCTCTTCTTTTCTTTTCTACCCTTTTCTTTTCTTGTCTCTCCTTTCCTTTCCTTTTTCTCAAAATTTGACTACATGTGAGTTTTAATGTGTCACTTATCAAAAATAATATAAACAAATTTAAAGTAAAATCAGAAAAAAACACTAACCTTGATAAGAAAGCTCTTGATGTGTTTTTTTAAGTGATGAATTACTGACATTTTATTACATTCATTACCATTATTGACCTTTTTATTCAAGCATAATTAATATAGCGTTCTATTAGTTTCAGGTGTACAGTATAGTGATTCAACAATTCTATTCATTACCCAGTGCTCATCATAAGTGCCCTCCTTAATTCCCATCACCTGTTTCACCCGTCCCCCCACCCACCTCCCCTATAGTAACCATCTGTTTGTTCTCTGTAGTTAAGAGTCTGTTTTGTTCTTCTCTTTTTTCTGTTTGTTTTGCTTCTTAAATTCCACATATGAGTGAAATCATATGGTGTTTGTCTTTCCTTGACTAACTTATTTCATTTAGCATAATATTCTCTAGATCCATCCATGTTGTTCCGAATGGCAAGATTTCACTCTTTTTCATGGCTGAGCCACTGAGGAATTTATTTACTGCCAATTAGCCTTATCCTTTGAACTCACCCATGGCTTAGGGAAAACAGAGAGATTTTCAAAGAAAAAATCAGAACCAGCTTTGTCTAAGTGTTCCTGGCACTGTGCAGCATGAGTATAACCACATGTCAGGGACTGGGATCACTGTAAGCCTCTTTCACCTGGGCACTGTTAGGGCTCCAAAGAGACACATAGTATAAGGGCATCAGCCTGTCCATAGATCTGTCCCTATCACCACCTAGCAGTAGGCCGCCAAACCAGTAGCTAATGCTCTTTACCCTAAAGTCCTCATCTCAGCAAAGAAACATTTGGACAGATGGTGTCTTGTAGTTTGTGAGTGTTTTCCAGTGCCTGGTTCTCAGGCTAATCTTAAATTTCCCAACACAGATGCAACTGGTGAAATCACAGGGCCACACCCTCAGCGGGGTCCCTCTTCTTCATCTTTGGAAGAGAAATTGGTCATCCTGACACATAAGTATCACCCCAAAGGAATACTTTGCCTCCCATGCTGGCCCAACAAGGCACTCATTAGCTCATTCATTCATTCCATCAGTAAATCTGTACTAAGTATGTACTCTGTGCGAGGCCTGGGGTGGGCACTAAAGCTGCAGAGAGGACCCAAATAGACGAGGCCCTTACTCTCAATGAGCTTGTAATCCAGTGGAGAAGCCACACAATAAAGAAGCAAGCATGTGTATGTAGATGTAGGTTATTCCAAACTGTGGCAAGTGCCATGAATAGGATGCTGTATGGGATCCTTTATCACCCCTAACTCTGTCAGACAGTGTTACTTATGCTGAGGATGAAAAAGAACCACCCAAGTGCCTTCAAGGGTACAGGATCTGCTTTGGGGATGATGAAAATATGGATCTGGACAGAAGTGATGGTGCAAATCACTGTGAATGTATGAAATTCCACGGATTTGTATACTTTAAATTAGTTGATTTAGTTAATGTAGATTTTACCTCAATAAAAGTAAATAATTTTTTTAAAAAAAGAGAGAAGGAAAAGAGCCACCCATGCAAAGAGTAGGAGGAAAGCATCCAGACCAAGGAACAGCATGCACAGAGACTCTGAGGCAAATTCAAATTCATAGAACTGGCAAAAGGCCAGTGTGTTGGGAGGGTGATGATCAAGTTGCAGACTGATGGCAGCAGAGAGGTGGCCTGGATTCAGGTCAAGGTCTGATGTCATTGAGGGGTTCTAATCTCAGAATACCAGAACTGAGAAGGGCCTTAGAAATCAGTTCTACTCACATATTGCTTGTGATTGAAGATGTGAAGGCTAAAAGAGGCAACACGATTTCCTCAAGCTTACATAGATAGTTTTACAAGCCCCAGATACTTGTTTATGAGGCACATCCCAATTCCTAAAGTTCGGGGTTCCTCACAAGGGCAGGTGAGCTGTTTTCATCATCATGGAGGACATAAGTGGTTTGATCTTTTATTCTGCCCCCAGGTGATGAGGAGCTGGTACGGGAGGTACTGCTTGATGCGGTGGTTACAGCCCCCATGGAAGCCTACTGGACAGCGCTGGCTCTCAACGCCTCTGAGTATGTTCGGGGTAGGGCTGAGGGTTCTGAAAAGAGAAGCAGCTCCAACCCCCAGGATTCCCTTGGCTGTCAGGGTCCCTCCCACTACCTGGCTGACAGCTCAGGAGACAACTGGGTCCAAGATGAATGTGATGACAGTGGGAAGACATTGGGGGAGTGAGAGCTACCTTCACATGGACCCAGTAAAGCAGGGACTTGGCACAGCTTCCACACCCCACACATGCTGCTGCTCCCCACCCCCCGGAAAAGCACCAAGTGCAGGTCCCCCCGGCTGTAGGTCCAGATCCCCTACCCACACTGCAGTAGTTCCATTCCAAGAACACCTCTCTCTAGGTTGGGCTGTAGCTGTCTGAGTCCATTTGCCAAGTACCCTGGAAAGAGTGGTTCAAGCAGATCAAGACCCGGTTTCCAGGAAGTAAAGTCAAGACACTATGAAATACAAACTTGGCCTTGGCCTTTCCTTGGTCTTTCCCAGGGCCTTAGATTTCCTCACTCCCTTTACCTAGTGGCATCATATTTAGTGGACAAGGTAGAAAGCAGAAATGAATGGCTTGTGTGAGTGTGTGTGTATACAAGTGTGTGCACATGCATGTTGGAAGGGTGCAAGAAATTGATGAGGTCAAGAATACAGCGGACTATACCTAGTTCCTGAATAGGAAGATTCAACATTAGCATCATTAAGATGTCTAACCTCTCCTGGACACTCAATTAATGCTATCTTAATGAAAACAACAGAATTTTATATGAAACAATCACCTATTTTAGAAAGCATGATGCAGAACACTGTGTACAGTATACCATTTCTATAAAATGGAAGCAAAACACAGATATCTGTACATGTATGTATATAAAACATCTATGAAAGGCCAAATAGGAAAGAGTTCTCATTGGTTGCTTCTCATTAGGAAAATGGGTAACTAAAACAAGGATGTAAGGGACATTTCTCACTGTATAATTTTTTGGTACAATTTTGAACCATGTAAATGTATTACCTATACAAAATAAAACTAGAGAACACAAAGAGAATATAGCAGGCCAAGTACTAAGTACTTGGTGTATGTTAACTAATGAGCCTCATAACCACCTTACAATATGGGTACTATCATTATTCCTATTTTACAAATGAGGAAACCAAGGCAGAGTGAGATAAGCAACTTGCCCAAGGTCATATGCCTCACAAGTGGTGAAGCCAGAGTCAAAACCAGGCAGCCTGGTTCTGAGGCATAGGGGATTGGATCATTGGTTTGGAGAGGAAGGACATGATCTTCATCTTTCTAAGTTCAGAAATTAGCCAGAGACATTTTTAATGTTGAGAGACACTGAAGAACAAATATTCTTAACCAAGATGTATATTAGAAAAAGAAGACCTGGAGAATTAATATAAAATGGCATATTAATAAAGCTAAGGGGAAAAATCGTATAATCACCCTTATAGATGCAGAAAAGATATTTGAACAAATATTAATATCCATGCATGTTTTTTTAGAGATTTTATTCATGAAAAAAAAAAGATTTTATTCATGGGAGATACAGAGAGAGAGGCACAGACACAGGCAGAGGGAGAAGCAGGCTCCAAGCCAGGAGCCTGATGTGGGACTCCATCTCAGTCTCCAGAACAACACCCTGGGCTGAAGGCGCCGCTAAACCACCCAGCCACCCAGGCTGCCCTCCATGCATGTTTTTTAAAACCAGTCAATAAAATTAAAATTGACCAGGGGTGCCTGGCTGGCTTAGGTTACAGAGCATGCAATTCTTGATCTCAGGGTTATAAATTCAAGCCCTATATTGGGTGTAGAGATTATTTTATTAAAAATAAAAATCTTGGGCAGCCCGGGTGGCTCAGCGGTTTAGCGCCGCCTGTAGCCCAGGGCGTGATCCTGGAGACCCGGGTTCGAGTCCCACATCAGGCTCCCTGCATGGAGCCCGCTTCTCCCTCTGCCTGTGTCTCTGCCTCTGTCTCTCTCTCTCTCTCTCTCTCTCGATGAAATAAATAAAACCTTTAAAAAATAAAAATAAAAATCTTTTAAAAAATAAATAATAAATAAATAAAATTAAAATATTCAAAAAATAATAATAACCTAAGCCTGAAAGTCAACATCTGAGTGGAGCTAGAGGCTCTCTCAACTAAAGACAGGACTAAAACAGGCATTCCCATATCCTTACTACTATTTAACAAGGTCAGAAAGTATCAGTCAATGTAGCCAGACAAGAGAATGCACATAGAAGCAATGAGATTTGGAAAGGGTGAAGTAAATTATGTCTGCTTAAGAGGGTGATAAGATTATGTATCTGGAAGCCCCAAAAGAATTTATAGGAAAACTACTATAAACAATAAGAGAATTTAGTAAAGTAGCAGGTTACAATATGAACATTCAAAAATTAATATCCTTAATCTATGCAAACAAAAACTAGATAAAAACATTCAAGAGGGCAAAAAACAGAATGTAATGAAACACCTGGGTATAACATATAAAATATGCCCTAAAGCTTACATAAGAAGAATTACAAAATACTCCTGGAAGACACAAAAGTTGACTTGAACACATGGGGAGATATATTCAGTGTTTTTGGGTAGAAAGCATCAACATCACGAAGACATTAATACTCTCTAAGTTAATTTATAAATATAACAATCCCAATAAAAATGTCATCACTATTTTTCTGGATCCAGGTAAATGGATTATAAAGTTTATCTGGAAGAAGAGTCAAGAAATTCCAGAAACAGCAAAGCAACAAAGGAAGTTTGGTCCTACCAACGTATTAAAACAGTATGACAAAATCGCTATAAAGTGTAGTATTGACACGTGACTAGAAAGGCATACCAATGGGATGGAATAGAAAATCCAGAAATTAGGGCACCTGGATGGCTCAGCAACTGAGCATCTGCCTTTGGCTCAGATTATGATCCTGGGGTCCTGGTATCGAGTCCTGCATCAGGCTCCCCACAGGGAGCCTAGTTCTCCCTCTGCCTATGTCTCTGCCTCTCTCTGTCTCCCATGAATAAATAAATAAAACCTTTTTAAAAATACAGAAATTCATCTAAATGCATGTGGAAACACATCATGTCAGACCATCATGAGAGAAAAATGGACTCTTTAATAATTGGTTTGAGAGCCATGTGGAGAATGATAAAATTGTATTATTTCCTCACATCGTACACCTGGATAAAATCCAAATGACTCAGATTTAAATGTAAAAAAAAATGAAACCATATAAGTACTATAAAAATGAGTCAATTGCTCTAAAATCTAGGAATTAGGAAAACTTTCCCAATGATGACTCAAAATTCAGAAGCAATAAAAGAATGACTGACAAATTAAACAGCATAAAAATGTTTATTTGGCAAAAATAAAAACGTGAGCAAGGTGAAAACAGAAATGACAAACCAAAAAAATGTTTGCAACTTATATAACAAATAAAAGCTTACTATCCCTACATCATATATTCACAATAAATGAAGAGCTTCAAAAATAGTGAAGTAAAAAACCAACCACTTTATAGGAAAAAGGACCAAGAAATATGGGTAGTTCAGAGAACACATACAAATAGTCCTTAAATATATGAAGAAAAAAAAAAAGATCGGTCTAGCTCATAATAAAAAGAATGCAAATTTAAAGTATACCAAGATTATATTTGTCATTCATCAGATTGATAACCATCTAAGTTTGTTGTGGTTCATGGCTGGCAAGGCTGTGGGGGGATCAGGCTCCTATATATTGCCAGTGGATATACAAAATGTCTCAAAGGCTATAGAGGACAATTTGATAATATCTAACAAACTACATATGCATTTACACTCTGACTCAGCAATATCACTTCTAGGAATGCATCCCAAAGATATACTAGTAAAAATAAGAAAAGATATATACATAAGCTTTTTGTTACAGCTCCATTTATAACAGTGAAAGACAGAAAATAACCTAAATCCAGGGACTCCTGGGTGGCTCAGTGGTTGAGCGTCTGCCTTCGGCTAAGGGTGTGATCCCGGGGTTCCTGAGATCGAATTCTGCATTGGGCTCCCCATGGGGACCCTGCTTCTCCTTCTGCCTATGTCTCTGCCTCTCTCTGTGTCTCTCATGAATAAATAAGCAAGATCTTTTAAAAATAAATAAGTAACCTAAATCCATCAGTAGGAGCCTCATTAAATAAACCATAGTAGATCCCCAAAATGGAATACTATGTAACTGTAAAAAAAGGGAAATCTATATGCTGCAACGGAATGGTCTCACCAATGGAGAAAAGTATATATAATACCATCACTATTTATTTAAAAGGAGGAGATGCAAATATATTTTCATAGTTACTCACATATATGTTTATATGTTTATAACATAGATTATATGTTTATATGTTTATATGTTTATATGTTTATAACATTATATGTTTATAACATAGAAAAGTATATATAATACCATCACTATTTATTTAAAAGGAGGAGATGCAAATATATTTTCATAGTTACTCACATATATCACATATGTTTATATGTTTATGTTTATAACATAGATGCAAGTATGTATATACATATGTGCACATATATTTTTGTAATGGAACAATAAACAAGCAAATAAAAAAGATTACTTTAGGCAGAGTGAAATAACGGGGATGAAGACAGGCTTATGAATATGCTCTATTTTGCATATTTGATTTTGGAACCATGTAAATGCTTTATATCATCATAAAACATCATAAAAAATAAAGCTCTGAAAATTCTAAAGCAAACGAAATAAACCTAGTTATATATCAAGTTCATGACATAACAATAGGTGAATTCTTTCAAGGGACTTGAAAACTGAACCATAAACAATAAATAAATAAAATCTTAAACTGTGTTCAATAACCACATTGCTAGAAACAATATTGACACTGCTTTCTCAAACTATATAGTTGGATAGAGCAAATAGTATTATGTTAATGTCATTAGGAAGCAAGGTTTTCAACAAATGAAAAAAGAGGTGCAAAGTTTTTAAATCAAAGAAGATGTACTGCTGAATATGAATTGGAACTATCAATGAACTTGTGATGTGTTTTCTCTGAAAGAAACAAAAGGGATATCCTGGCCCTGACCCAAAAAGACCAACCTCAATGAGTACCCCAGAGCTGGATTGTGGACTTTCAATGTGCAAATTAAGAAGTCCTCATTAAAATGAGTCAGCAATCCTTGGAGAAATGTCTGATTCAGGACAGGGCCAGGAAGTGTACAAAATAAGCCAGGAGCATCTTGTCATAATCAGAAGGAAGAAGTTACTGAAGACTATAATGACATTGTGCCAGGGGGACCCCAGAACCAAAATGAAGTGGCTCTTACTGGTTACAGATAGGACAATGGGAGCAGTAAAAGTAATGACAACTACAACAGATTAAAACATATTAAATAAATGCGTTTATATCCTGTGTTCATAATGATACTGAGGAGGAAAAAAACCTTTCTGGTCATCTTCAGAAGATGTTAGGAAGCTAACTCATTCTAGAAACTGGTGAATAAGCAGGCACTCAATTATTTATCCTGCCTCTCCTGTACAAATTGCATCTCAGGATAACCAAATATTGATGAGGAGAAGTTTATCATCTTTATACAAGTATTTCAGGTACAAATAAAATAAGAAAGGAATCAAGCAATGTCCTTATTTTGCAACCTCTAGTCAATCAGATAGTGGGTGCCTCTTGACAAAGAACACACCACCTATAGTAATTCAAAACTATATCTGATCCAGCCAGTAGGTCTAACTGCTGGTTTATAAGAAATACAGGGAACAAGAGAGCATAACACCACAGCATCATGATCAGCTAAACCCAGAAAGCAGAAGCTCTACAGAACAAATGACCTACCCCAGCAAAAAAGTTGCAAGGAAAAGAGAAGAGAGGGAGAGAAGAGAGAGAAAGGTTCAAAGTGACTAAAGGTGACTGCTAATAGAT
Organism: Vulpes vulpes; assembly: GCF_048418805.1. NCBI lineage: Eukaryota > Metazoa > Chordata > Mammalia > Carnivora > Canidae > Vulpes > Vulpes vulpes. The sequence continues at coordinate 43,329,769 of NC_132787.1, read as the reverse complement.
ATGGGGTTCCTTCTGGGGATGATGAAATGTCCTAAAATAGGCTGGTTGGTGATGGCCGCACAACTCCGTGGATATACAAAAATCATAACTACACACTTCAAATGGATGAAGTATATGGCAAGTGGATTATAGTTCAATAAATATAAATGTCTGGCTGTAGATCTAGATAGAGAAGAGAAAGAGAGGAAAGAAATGAGACATGAATTTGAGGACCCTAGTCAGAATCTCATTCAAATAAGCTAAAAAAAAAAAAGGATTGTGGATTATTGGATTATCTGATGCTATTAAGGAATTATGGAGTTTTTTAGGTGTGATAATAGCATTAAAGATTTTTTCATGCCTTATATTTTAATGATAGAAATTAAAATGTTTACCAATGAAATGATATCTGAGATTTGCTTCAGAATAATCTAGTTGAGGGGCCAGGGGAGGCTATAGATGAAATAAGACTGGCATGGGCTGGTAATTGTCGAGGCTGATTTATGGGTGCAGGAGTCTCATTCGATTATTCTCTACTACATTTGAATAAAGAATTGCATCAGGAGTGCCTGAGTGGTAGTAGAGTGGTGGGAATGTGAAACGGTATAGCCACTGTGAACAATAGTTTGGAGGTACCTCAAAAAACTAAAAATAGAACTACCATATGGTCCAGCAATCTCACTTCTGATTATTTATCCAAAGGAAATAAATTAAACCATTGTCTTGAAGAGGTATCTATACCTTCATGTTCATTGCAGTATTATTTACAATAGCCAAGGTATGGAAACAACCTGTCATCAGTGGATGAATGGACAAATAAGATGTGGTGTATATATATGCAATGAAATTCTATTCCACCATGAGGAAGGAAATCCTGCCATTTGTGACCATCTAGATGAACCTGGAGGGCATTATGCTAAGTGAGACAAGCCAGACGGAGAAAGACAAATACTACATAGTATCACTTATATGTGAATCTATAAAAGAATAAAATAAAATAAAATAAAATAAAGCCAAACTCATAGAAACAGAGAGAAGGAAAGTGATTGCTGTGGGCTGCTGGGGCAAGTGGTCAGCACACTCTTTCAACTACAAGAGGAAGAAGACCTGGGGGTCTAATTAAAACGTGGTGACTGTAGTTGATAATACAGTATTGTATAATTGAAATTAGCTAAGAGAGTAGAACTTAAATATTCTCACCTCCCCCCAAAAAAGATAAATACCTGATATGATGTGAAAGGGAGGAGCCTTTTTATATATATAAATAGGAGGAGCCTATTTATATATATATAAATTATATATATATATAATCAAATAACCATGATGAACACTTAAAAATCTTAAAATTTTATGTCAATTATATCTCAAAAAAACTATAATCTAAAAAAAAGAAAGAAATGATGACTCTCATGCTGGTGCTATCATCGTGGAAGTAGAGTTACACTCCAGCTAGCTAATGGATTTTCTTTCTCAAATCTTGTTGGCAAGCTTATTAAGTCCACTGGGTTCATGTAGGTGAGTGCAGATAGCGTCTGCTCTTCTTCCTTTCACATTTCAATAAGAAGGTAAACATGTGAAAAAGTTTTTAAAACCGTGAAGTGTCCTATAAGTGTTGGTCATGAGAAGTTCCCATTCCGGAGGTCCCAAGACAACATCTCTCTTCCTGAATTCCTTCTGTCTTCCAGAGCCAACTCTCCCCAAAACCTGGATGGACATGTTAGGAGCAAAAAGGAAAAAAAAGGGCATAAAGGCAGAGCCCCAGGGGACCCCATTAACAAAGGAAGGTGCTGCCCAGGGGCACCAGGTTGACCAGATGCAACAAACATGCTCACCATGGATGGACAGTGCATGTGTGTGCAACCCCCTGAGCAACCAGTCTGCCTGCCTGCACCCTGCCCCTCACCACCAGGTAGATCAGGCCAGGCACTAGTAGAGGCCTGCAGGCCTTCCCCCGGCTCCTGGTGCCCCCTTCCTACACCTGTCGCTGCACTGTGTAGTAATGATACCTGCTCTGTCTACCTTACAGTGAGTCCAAGCAAGCGGTGGACATGGCCTTCCTGGGCACCCGGGCCGGCCTCCTCAGAAGCAGCTTGTTTGTGGGCTCTGAGAAGGTCTCTGACAAGTGAGTCCTGCTGAGTACCCCGGGATGGCGATCCTTGCAGGGTGATCCTACAGCCTGTGGGCAGGCAGATTCAGCATCGGGGGTGGGGGGGGGGGGGGTGGGAGGGTGCGTGCACAGAGGGTGGAAGGGTTGTGGTTTGCAGATTGGGAGCATCAGAAAAGTACGACTTCTACCACGCTTAGATGCATCCTGGAGGCATCCCCAGGAGAGAAAGGACAGTGGCCCAAACAGGCAAGGACACTAAGGTTGTAAGGGTTAATCACTTCTACAAAGGGAAACCCAGAAGCTGTTACCCCTGGGACCAATCTGTATGCGACAAGCTAAATCATTTGGCTGCATCCCCTCCTTTATTGACAACTTACACATCCCCTAGGCCAGCAATTCTCAACTGGGGCTGATTTCCCCCACCCTCACTCCAGGGACTTTTCTCAATGTGTGCAGACATTTTTAGTTGTCACAGCTAGGGGACGGGCGCTTGCTACCGGCATCTAGTGGGCAGAGGCCAGGGATGGTGTTAAACATCCTCACAACCATTGTCTGACCCAAAATGTCAATAGTGCTGAAGCTGAGAGACCCTGCTCCCAGCCAAGCCTGGATTCTGGGAGGTCAGCTTGTGGAGTGTCCTCAGCAAAGGGAGCCAGAGAAGGGGGCTGGGGGGTAGGGTCGGGAGAGCAGAGCCCCTGCCACTCTGCAAACCAGGAGACTCAAATAGGCAGGGGCCACCAGGCACTCAGAGGGGAAGGGCCGAGGAGGCACTGCACGGTCCTGGCCTCGCACCTGCTCACTGCTCCTCTCCCTGAATGCAAGCACACGGCCACAGAGCCATCTTTGAGCTTCTTCCAGGACTCTGACAGATCCACACTTGCTAGAAAGCCTCCGCTTTCTAGGAAAACAAATCTAGTTGCTTTTCCTCTCCCCACCTCCCCTCACTGCCAGAAGAGGTGAACAGAGGAGAGCACTCTGCCTCGCTAACCCTTTCCTTGGCCCTGTTAGAGACACAGCAAATGATTTAATGGACTGAATCTGGTGGGTGAATTGTAGATTCACCCGAAGGCCTTAAACAGTGTGGGGAGCTGACCTCCCCACACTCACGACCCCTCCAGTGGGCCACCCACTTGTACTTCCTCTTCCCCTTAAACTTCTACCCCCACTCAGAAAATCACATACCCATTTCATTGGCCAAAGTTGGACAGGGTGAACCACACTTGGCAGGAAGGGGGTGAAGGCATCCTCAGCATTCCCCTGCACCCTCTCTGAAAGGCTTCCAAGTATGGAAGATGGAAATCTCAGTACAGAGAGACCCTCCTGGCTTACTAATGCAGCCACCACGAATGGCCGCACAGACACCATGCAACTCCAGAGGGCTCCCTTCACCTACACCATGCTGTGACTGGCAGCCAGCAATTGTGCAACAAGGCAGGTAGCTTCTGGAGTACATAAGCCAACCACTCTTAAAATCAAACTTCAATTATCCACCTTGTGGGTTATCCAGTGTCTTTTTTGATCCACAAACCAGCTTCTCCCCACCTCCCACTCTGCTTCTGAACCAACACCCCTTCTGCTGGCTGCTGTGTGTTCAGGGAATGCAAAACCATAATTAGCAAGGTAAAGCTGCTCAAGAAAAAGATAACTCATAATGCATCCTAAACCCTAGAGGGAATGACTTTTGAAGTAAAGATTTTGGGGGAATTTATGCCCTTCTATTAGTGCTGTGATAGAGTTCACTATAAAATTGCCCCATTCAAACATGCCAATTAGTCAAACAAAAAGAAATTAGGCTATATCCAAAAGACATAAACCCAGCAGGCAAAGGAGTTTTCATTTCAAAAAAAAAAAAAAAAAGTCTCCTTTCACAGTACAGGCTCTATGCCTCCTCTAGCTACTAATGTGCCATCAGGTGCAACTGCATTTGATTCTGGAAAAAGCAGGAATTGCTGAGGAATATTGTCTGGGGTAAAACAGGGGCTTATATTTTCTGCCTGCAACTCTACCAAAGCAGAGATGAATCTCTCCCAGCCAAGATGACCTTGTGTGACAAAAGAGAATGTTCCTTGATTTGGGTGGGGAAGGTACCAAATCTGTCTCTTTGCAGAAAGTTCCTGACTCCTGAAGATGAGGACAGTGTGTTCACCATGGACCACTTCCCTCTGTGGTACCGCCAAGCTGCTGAGCAGCCTGCTGGCAGCTTTGTCTTCAATCTCCGATCGGCAGAGGGACCAGGTAATCTGTAACCCCGTGCTCCTGGGGCCGAGCTGGGACCGGGGCATGCCCCCTCCTGCTGCTCTTGGTGGGAAACAAGAGTAGATATGGAACAGAGTGTCCACACTTCTGGGTTGCCTTCCAACCTTCCCTCATGACACATGGTAGCAACTTGAGAAAGCTCGCCCATGCCTTACCAGGCAACTGGCCTCTACTCTGAATATAGAACAGATCATTTTATCCTCTAGCCAACAGCCAAAGTTAAAAGTCCAGCATGGCACAAAGGAAAGAGATTTGACCTGGAAGTCAAGAAGAGCTGGATTCTAGCCCATATTCCAAGTAGAGACAAATAGGAAAGGTTGATCGTTAAGACTCCTCTATTTCTTTTTTTTTTTTTTTTTTTTTTTTTACAATCCTGAGGTCTTTTATTTTCTTTACAGTTATCATGCCATGAATTCATAGGGAATGGGTTCCAGCAGTTCAGGCTCCTTTCCATTGGTTCTCACAAAGTGTGCTTCTCTGGGTGGGGCAGGCTGGCGCTTCAGTTGGACCCAAGTACCTTTCTCTTTGGCTTCCTTCTTTTTCTGATCATTTTCCTTCACACGCTTCAGGAAGCTATCTCGGCTCTTTGAGTGTTTAATATGCTCAATGTGGACATTAATTCTCTTGACAAGAATCTTGCCCTTAACTTGTTTGTTTACAACAATGCCAACAGCACGCTGAGTAACATTGTAGACCCTTCCAGTTTTGCCATGGTAACATTTGTGGGGCATTCCTTTTTGAACAGTGCCCATTCCCTTGATGTCCACAATATCACCTTTCTTATAGATTCGCATGTATGTGGCCAAAGGAACAACTCCATGTTTTCTAAAAGGCCTAGAGCACATATAGCGGGTACCTCTCCTCTTTCCCTTTGTGTTGGTCATTTTGGCGAATTACTGGAAGATGGCGGTTCCGGCCGAAAGGCAAGACTCTTCTATTTCTAAACATCTGAGTGTCTTTGAAAGTTCCTTAAACTATTCAGATGAAAGTAACAGACTTTATTCCATCAGGCAACTGCTGTACTTACCAGGTTCACTGTCCCATTGCATTTCTTCCCAGAGAAAGCAGCCTGGTCTCCACTCCCTTACGGTTTCCCAGGAGCTGTGACACTCAGCTCCCCATCTGCTCTTCAGGACCTTCCAGTAATAATGGGGCACCTCCTGGCTGGCAGGCGACTGGGGGCTCGAGGGGTAGGAAGCAGGTCAGCCAAGATTGGTCCTATGGACCAAGCCACCAAACCCCTAGTAGTCCAAGGCCCAGAAAGTGTTTCAGAGCTGCAGGCATCCAACTCCCAATTCCTAGCTCACACTCTGAAAAACAGCCCCCCAAAAATAAAAATTAAGCGACTTTAACAGAGCATCAAGAAAATTGCAAAATGTTTAGAACAGAAAGGGACTGTGGAGGATTCAGAGCTTCACCCTCTTTATTTACACCTGAAGAGACTACAGCCCAGAGAGATTAAGGGACTCATCCAGGGGTTTGCAGCAGAGCAAGGTCACTGACCCCAGCACAGTGGAGTGAGAGGATCTGGGAGTATCTGTGTCCAGCTCCGAGTGAGCAGAGATGGGGGAGGGGGTCGAGAAGAGGGAGAGGAGGAGGAGGAGGATGGGGGAAGAGAAGAAGGATGGGGAAGGAGAGAAAGAGGAGGAGTGGGGGGAGAGGGAAAAAGGAGGAGAAGGAGGGGAAGAGGAGTAAGTATACCTGGAATACTGTTGCATTCCAGTTGTGCTTTCCCTTCGAGGTGCCCTTCCACCAAAACCCTCCAACAGCCACTTCCACCAAAACCCTCCTCCAGCCTCCCGATGGAGAAGTGCCCTAAGCTGACAGTTAGGGAGATCCAGGCTTCCAGGGGCTTCTCCTGGGGCTGCAGGATTCAAGGAGGAGGTCCCCCTCTCTGCCCTCTTTGATGGCTTCTCCACCTTGAGCCTAAGCCCGTCTCTCCATCCGATGTCTATTCCACCCCAACTGAATGCATCACTGATATGCTTTACAAGACATTTTAGAGCCTGTTCTTCATTTAGTCTGCACAATTGTCTAAGTGTTGTTATTACTCCTCTTCTGATACATGAAAAATCTGAGCTCAGAGAGGTTCTATGACTTGCCCAGGACCACACAGCTAGGGAGCCACAGAGCTGGGCTAAATCCAAGTTCTGCCCACCAAAGCCTAGGATCTCTTCCTGTCCTCCTGAGTGTAAGCAGGAAAGGGAAGAGGGAGCGAGTGCTGTTATTCCCAGTGAAGGCCCACAAGGGAGGCTCCCACAGCCAAGGTAATGGTCCCCTCCTCACGTGACCCCCCAGAGCCAGAAAGACGCAGCTCCTTCTTCCTGTCACCTTGTATTGCAGCCTCAGGGCTCCCCAAGGAGGGGCTCCCACCCACAGGATCCTGGGGAGGTTCTCGGTGTTAAAGCCCTGGCCCCTGCCCCCAGCCCATGGTGATGGCTCCCTCCTACCTATGTTGTCACTGGGCCCTGAAGGCTGCTGGGGCTGCTTTTCGTGGCCGAGGTAGGAGGGTCGTAGGTGGGAAACTAAGTGGCCAGGGGAAGAGAGGAAGCTGGTAACCCTGAAGGGGGGACGGCTGAGTAGTGAGGCAGAAGCTTGCTCTCTTTTCACACCCTCATTTGCTGCTTTAGCTCTTGCCTGTGCCTAGAGACACGTGGGCACCTCTGCACACCACTCCCATTCTCCCCCAAGGAAGAAAACAACCACAGCTTCATTTAATGGGGGGGCAGGTACCCTGAAGAGGCAGAGGAGTCGCCTCCAGAGCGAATGGAGGCTCCCCTCTGCCTCTCCAGGCTGCCTCTGTCGCTCTTTGCCTGGAGCCTGGTGGGCTGAGTTCAGCCCACATGGAACTGTCTCCTGCAACCAGTGCCTGGGAAATCCGCCCGCACACAGCTGAGTCTCACCAAGGCCTGAGGGCCTCAGGCCTGTCCCTCCTGCTTCTAGACATTTCTGGAAGCAAGGTGAGGAAGCTGACTCCTGTGTTTATTGTGGTTTTATCATGGCAAAGACCTAGAATCGACAATGCTACATATCGTTAAGCCTCTAGAATCAGAGTAACTTTGGATTTCTGTGAGGTATTTGATTCTAGCAAGGTGTGATGGATGATCTTAGTGAAATGGATAGGAGAAAACACGATTCAAGTTCCACTGCAGTAAATGAACCCCACATAAGCATCTCATGATCTATTTGTCTCAAGCAACATTTGATATAAAGACATTCTCACAAGACAGCACTTGTTGAAATTTTGCCCCTTTCTTGGGAATTGTAGTGGAACTTGGCCTGTAGACTGGAATGCTTTGAAAAACTAAGCCATGACCCTGAACTGATGAAGATTAAAAAGCCCAAGGTCATACACTAACCCACACCACTGCAGAGCCAGAAGGTTCTGTTTTCATGTGAAGCTGACACTGCCACCTAAATTCTGCACCTATGGGGGCCTGACTCTCCTAAAAGAGGTGAGGAAAGCAGCTCACAGCAAGCTCCTTGCCCTTCAAGAGCCTGGCAGAGTGTCCCAGAAGTGCAGTAACCGCCTGTAAAGCAAGTGAAATCCATGGCTTGATGATGGGGTGGTGGTGGCAAGCCGGCCACCAATGACCAGGATTTATGGAGAGCCTCAGATGCATCAGGCACCTGCCCGCCGCCTGTGCCTGGTGCAGCCCTGGCATCTGGCCTCCAGAGGTGCTGTCAATGTCACCCTGACTCAAGTGACTGATGAAGGACAACCCAGGATCAGCCACCACGAGTCCTGGAATAGAGCCTGTCCTGCTGGAAAGAGTCATTTGATGCAATGCAAGTCTTCTGGGTGGAACATGTGCTGAGAGAACGGGTCACAGCAGGGTCCCCGAGCTCAAGTGAGGCAACCACCAGCAGACAGTTGCTGCCCTGAGACAGAGCACTCACAATGCCCTAATGATGTGGACAACACTGCATTGTCCAGGCAGCCAGGGGCCATGACATACTTAGCTGGCAGGTCCAGATCTGCATGGAAAGGTGGCAGTCCCTGACACTCAGGAGGCACTCTGCAAAGACTAGTAGTTGATGGTGACACAGCCACCACAGCAATGGCTTCTCCAAATACTCCCTGCCTCACTTATTCAAGGAATGCCCTCACCTGGGACTTCTGTTGCATTCTCAGCCTACGCACCCACCACCCAACCACTGGCTCTTCCCCAGTCACTGAGATAGTCACTTGGCAATTTTTGTTTCCCCAGAAGGTCCAAGCCAGCCAATGGTAGTAACAGCAAGCACAGCTGTGGCCGTAACAGTGGACAAGAAGACAGCCATTGCTGCAGGTAGGAGCTGCACTTTGTGCCACTGTGGTTGGGGAGTTGTGAGTCAATGTCGAGGATAAGGCCCGGTAATAGCAGGAGGACCCTGCCTGCGGTTGGCAAGGGCCACAGTCCTCAGGCTGTACGTTTTCCAAGGAGCACTGTGGGACCAAGGGAGGAGGGAGTCCTCCTGAGCTATTTGATTTAGAAAACCATAAAACCCGAGATCTAAAAGGATTGATGAAGTAAAATGAAGCTCAGGCAGGTTAGGAGATCTGCTCCAGGTCACCCAGAACAGAGACCACAACACAGACCTCCTCACCACCACTCTGTGTGCCTTGGGTCTAGTCTGCCACTGTGCAGAAAGCCAGCCCGGTGACTGAGACCCTCAAGTCCCCACCTGGGGCACAGGTTCAGTATGTGCTGGGCAACTCAGGAGCTGCTTCCCGTGCACATCTCATTCAGCGCTCAGGGTGATCCAGTGAAGCTGATACTTTTGGCTCCATTTTACAGATAAGGAAACTGAAACACAAAAATTCTTTGCCTATAGTCACATAGCTAATAATTAACAAAGCTAGAATTTGAACTCAGGCTGCCTCTCTTTAAGACCCAACCTTCTACCCCATGTTGCCATTTGCCTCAAATGTGATGAGAGCACCCAGTGACCCTCCCAGGCTGCCCCGAGTTGGTGGTTTCTTGGTACCTAAAAGAGTCCTTTGCACCTGCGCCTCCTCACCTGAACACCATCAGGCCTATGTACTGAAGCCTTCCTTACCTTGGCTTCAGTGACCGTGTCTCAGACCTAGCAGTGTTCTGCAAAGCTGTGCAATTCAGTGGTTGCTCAAGCATCAGCCGTTGCAGGTCCTGTCCTATTTCCCCAGTGGCCCCGAGCCATGTGGAAGGACTCCGCAGCTGGAGGGGGGTGGCAGGCAGGTGTGGGTGAGCCTTGTCCCCCCCAGGCTGGGCTCAGGGTAAAGGAGGTGGGAGGAGCAGGCTGGGGTCTGGCAGAGATCATCCATCCCTGACTTCCCACCTGAGGAAACACTTGCTGCACAGGTGGGTGGCCTTCAGGATGTATTGTTCCAACATCCGGAAGGGATTCGTGCCATCTCAGATGCCTTGTTACACTTAGGCCACAGTGTGCTAACTCCAGACCCAAAACTGGACCTAAACTTGTTTTCCTGAAGCCTGTTCAGTGGTCCCCGATGAGTCTGTGCCTGTCCTGCTCCCTCCGTGCCATGGACCTTCTTAGCCCTTGCACACCTGAGTCTAGGAACCAGAGGGACACAGGGTCAGGCTGCTCTCTCCAGCACTCTCCAATTATTTGATATCATTTTTAACTCAGAGCTGAATTAGAGCCTCCAGGTGTTGCCATAGAAACCATGTTCTGGTGTCTCTGGTTTAACTCGCTGCAGATAATGGCTCTGAATTTCCGGGCTGTATGGATATGTTAGGAAAAGAGTGAAGCACTACAGACCTTATACTTCAACTTTTGGAGGGAGTCTCCTTTGTAATTTCATCTCCCTGGATACTGGGGCTAGAGGGGGCCTATAGCTCAAAGCAGGGGAGGCAGCTTGTTTGCTGTCCTGATGGTTTCATCGCTTGGAAACCGGTGGCACTGTGTGCATAGGAGCTCCAGGACTGGGTGAGCATGGTGGCAGTGGGCAAGCTGCCTGTGTGATGTTTTGCACTGAGCAAAGGCACTCGGACCAGCTACAGGAGCCAGTGCCAGATGTGTGTATCATGCCACAGTTCCTACAGAAGGGCACATGAATGAGAAGGGATCGTTTTAATCTCTAAGCAGATGATTTATCAACAGTTTATGCAGAATTTCTAGGAATCTAACTTTTTGATGAGGATCCATTTTCAATTCCCCATGACCTCCAGACCTAGTTGGGGAATATCACCCAGCACAATGATGGTGGCACCATAATCTGCTAGCATATTTCTCTAGCATGTATCCTGCAATACCCATGTGCCCCTGTCCAGAGGCCTTTAGCAGTGAGCCTGCTGTCTGGAGTTGTGCAAGGGATCCTCCCCTTGGGGCTCTGCCTGCAGACAAATGGGCCTAGCCATCAGACCTGTGTGCACACACTCAGAACAGTGACATGTGTAACATACCTACGCATTACCCAGGCCTGAACCGTGCTGGGAGGGACCTTGGCCTCTGCTTCTGCAGCAGACCTTGGGGAAGACTGTCTCCCAGGTCCACTATGCCTGTTAGGACTTTGGGAGAACAGCACCCGACCTCTGAAAGGCAAGCAGCTCAGTTCTGCTGGGAGACCAGCTGAACTCCAGGAAAGGGACCTTGGTGGCTCACTTCTCCATAGGGCTTGCTCCGGGCTCACTGGGCTATCATCTGAAGAAGAGCTGCTAGGAAGGAGAAAATTCTGTCTTGGTCTCTGAAGACTAATGAACCATATAGCCCAGGTTCAGTCAGCCAGAGGCTAGCCTAGCCCCGGAGGTGAGTCACTCCAGCTTGGGGTAGACCAGCAACCCCAGAGGCCTCTCCTGGTCTCCCCAGTTCCAGCCCTCGAGGTCATAATTCTGATTCCCCACCTGCAGAGCCCTGGATGGATCATACTTGAAAGTGGACAGTGTCATCATCCTAGCCCTAACGTCAGGCCTGAAGGTGCAAGAAGATAATAAGTTAAATAGGGTTCTTCCTTCATGTCAACAACACCCTGAATTTCTCCAAGGCTGATAAAATGTAATCAGCAGCTCCTAGGGAGCCCTCTTCCCACCTCCTCCTACACAACGGGGTCCTTTGGGCAAATGCACGCCTTCCTACCACATTGGTTCATCTGTCCTTGACTGCCAGGGCAGAAGAGCACACAGAGGGCATAGGGCAGGAACAGGTCTCCAGTTCGCCTTCATATCTGGGTACTGCACAGTGAAACCAGCCTGAGGTCAAGAATTCATACTGTGGGGCCAGCCCAGCCGATGGGTAACTTGCTGCACTCAGCTACAGACCCCGTTCTAATCCAGCCCTCCACATCTCTCCCGGGACTGCCCCAAGGCGAGGCCTCAGGCAAGAGTTTTCTATCTGTCTGGGGGGCTCTGGACATTGCAGTGACATCCTGTAGCACTCCATGCAGCTGCCTAGGGAAGGAAGAGGGCAGGAAGCCACTGTGCCGGCACCCACAGGCCCTCCCCACCCAAGGAAACCAGAAGGTACATAGGAAAATACAGTCTTTATTGTTCTTCTGAAACAACAAACCAGAAATATAATTTTGCCTTTAAAAATCTTCTGTCTCAGGCTGAAGATACCACCATTGACCACACCCACCCCTCCCCTCCTTTTCCTTTAGAAAATTCCTAGATCAGGTATCAACTGGAAAGCCAAAAGAAGGAAGACTATGCCCCCAGACTCGGGGAGGCATGTTCAGCAGCTGCACTGAGGCCTCGGCTGGCCTTTTTCAGAGGCAGTACCTGCCCCACCCCCCAGCCTGCCCCCTTCACCTACCATGATCCTCCATGAGGTGGAAGAATTGGGGGGTGCACGGCAAGGTGGGCCGCCCTGTCCTGCCCTGTCCTTCCTTAGACCCTTGGCCTTCATGTTCTGGAGGCCTCTTCCTGGGCCACCAGCAAGACCAGAAACCAGCCTGATGCCTCCTGACTCTTGATAAGCCATGGGAAAACTGGTATCCAACAGAGGGAAACCCAGAACTCCCTCTGTAGAGGGACGACCTATAAAAGGGGACTAGTGACCCCCAAATCCCCACACAGCCAACTTCTCATCTGCCACCCCTATGGTGTAGGCTGGTAACAAACAGGACCCTGGCCCATACTCTGGTTTGGACGCAGTCCAGGTGCAATTAAAAACTCCAGGAAGCTCCCTAAGTGCACAAAACCCCACCCCCTGAAGCCCCTGGGCAGAACATGCAGCCCTCGCCCTGCTCCTGGGGTCTGCTTGCGGTCTGCTGGCAGGCTGTAAGCTTCCTTGAGATCCCACCATCATGATCCAGGACCCACCCCGGTGTCCCAGGCCTAGAGCTGCTGAAGATGGGGAGATGGGAGGGGGAAGGGTACAGAGCAATGGTTCTTGGGCTGCAGGCTATAGGAGTGGAATTGGTGGGTGTCCCCATGGGGCCTGGCAGTGGTGATGTCCTTAGTGCCGAAGAAACGCCCAGTGGTATGTGCCTGGGCTCTCTGGAGGCTGCCATCCACACATGCTGCTTCAAGGCCCTCTGAGCTGGTGTCCCTGGAAAACCCAGCAGGAGAGGTGTGAGAGGGTTACCATGGTGACAGGCAGTCTCATCCAGCAGCACCACTTTGGCCCACTTCAGAGGATCACAAAGGAATCCTTGTGTTGTCGGTGTGGGCTTCACCCCCCTGTTGACTTGAGAAGATTGTAGTAAGCAAGCAAAAGGTTCTGTGGCCTGAGGGTCAGAGACCCAAGGGGGAAACACGTCTCCACTCCCCAAGTTCTCATGACCTCTGTCTCCATGTGATTGTGTGTGTGAGAGAGACAGACAGACAGACAGACAGAGATTTCCAATCGATGTAATTGCGCTGGTGATGCTGAGTCTGTGTGAGAGTGAATGAGTGAAGCCAGGCGCAGTGTGGTTGGTGTGGCCTGTGGCAGGTAGAGGGCCTGGCTGGCTCCTACAGAAGGAGTGTATTAGAATTGTGTTCCTAAGTGCTGGATCCAGATGCCAGGGTTGGTGTGATTGTACGTTAGTACTAGCAGTTGAAGGCTGGACCCGAATCTGACACTGAAGGGCAGCTGAGAGCATCTTCCTGACTTAGAAGAAGGTCACGGAAATTGAGCCCTGGCCCCCAGATTTCTTCCTCCCCACACCTGTGTACCGATGAGGCGCTATGAGCAGGAGGTAGGGAGAGTTACCCAGCTGTGACTACACCTAGGGCAGGAAGGACAACAGGGGAACACTGAATCCAGAAGCCTCTACTTGCATACATATCCTTTCTTCTCTATGGCCAGAAGCTTAGGGAGATCCCTCAGGTGTTCCAGAGACTTGGTGGCCCAGAGAGAGGCATGAGCAGGAACCTTTAGCACAAGGGCAGCTCCCACAGAGACTTGGAAGTTCTTGGTGATGGCTGCACTGTGGCTTGTTTGCTGGAGGGCTGGGGAGGAAGGTGGAAGATGGGACTGTGGTGGAGGGAAGGGCCAGCCCTTACTGAAGCGATCCCCAGCAAGTTCTCCCTGCCCGTCCTACCTAGGCCAAGTGGGGCTGGGCTCTCATGCCACAGAAGAGATCTGCTTCTGGTCTTCATGCTCACCCTCCGGGTCCCCCATTAAGGGCTGCCGCTTCTTGAGCTCCCGGTGGTACTTGGCCATGAGGGAGGCATAGATGCAGCCGTAGGCAGCAGCCACCACCATCATGATGCAGACAATGCCGCACACAACCCCCGCGATGATCACTGTGCCAATGGCCCGCCGCACGCTCACCGGCCGATACCTCTGCTTCTGGGGGCAGGCTGTGCTGGGCTCGGGCTCGGGCTCAGCCCCTGGCTTGGGCTTAGCGGGTTCAGGGCTGGCTTTGGTGCAGGGTGGCCCAGGAATATCCAGCCCAGCTGAGCTATTCTCGTCCTCCAACTGGGAGCAGTAGTTGAACATCTCCATGGGGACCACACGCATGTCCTTCCCCCTCAGCTCCTTGGGTAGGGTGCAGGCAAGCTGGTCCAGGCGCCCCCCTGCATCCAGGGGAGAAAAAAAGGAGGAGCTGACCAGGCTGACCTGGACTCCCTCTCCCCATCCCCAAGTCCCCAAAACAGAGTCCCTGAAGGTCTAGTTTCTATGGGGAATGAAATCAGTCCTGGAATCCCATCAATAGGACAGGAAGGGAGAAAAACAGCTAGCATTTATTAAGCCAAGGACCATGATAGGTGAGGTACATATATCATGTCATTAATCTGCACAGAAGCCATAGAAGATGGATATTGCCATTATTTCCATTTTAGAGAAAAACACAACCATCTCTGTCAAGCCTGCTCTCCCCAGAGTCAAACTGACCCACAAGAGTACAGCAGTGCTAACCTGAGGAGGTACCCAAGGGAGACTTGGCCATGCACAGAGAGCCAGGAGCCCCGCTCAGGCTGTGGTTCTGCTCCTCTCTCCACCCCTGCTCACGGCCACGTGTAAGTCCAGAACACTGTTCTCCACTGTATCTTATCCTTACAGAGTTCCTCCCTCTCAAAAAAAGGACAAGTCAAAAGCCACTGCCACAGCCACCACTCTTCCATATGGAACCTTTTAGTTGCCCAAGAGTGGGGAGTAAAAAAGTTGGGTGAGAATGTTTTCCCTTTCCTCCCCAAGAGCAATCCAATAGCCCATCAGCACCCCTGACCACAGCATCTCTGAGTACAGTGGCACCCTGGGAGGGTACCCTGAGACCCATGAGGGCAAAGGAGAGGGTGCCTATGCTAATGAGGGGATATGGGCAGCAGTAGGTGCACAGGCTCATCATGACAATAGTGAGGCTGGACCACGGTGAAGCCAAACTATAGTCAAGTCATGAGAGGATGCAGATGTAGAACACAGGTAGGGCCAGAGAGAAGGTTGCTATGGAAAATTCTGTAGGAAGTCAAAGTCAGATTTTGTCCCTCTATCAGCTTCCAGTGAAATCTAGATGCAGGCAAGAGATCCCTTCCCAAATGGCTCCTGCTGAACAGGCTCCTGCCATTCCTTCATTGCCTGTTCCTTCTCCCAGAGCAGCTGTTGCAAGTCTCCTCATACAACAGATATTCTTTTCCTGAGATGTTGATGAAAACATCCCAGGATTTTTTTTTAAGAAGTGCAAGGTTGAAAACAACTGTACTATTGAAAAGTTCCAGGGGCACCTGGGTGGCTCAGTGAGCGTTTGCCTTCGGCTTGGGTTGTGGTCCCAAGGTCCTGGGATCAAGTCCCACATCAGGCTCCCTGTGGGGGGCCTGCTTCTCCCTCTGCCTGTGTTTCTGCCTCTCTCTCTGTTTCTCACAAATAAATACATAAAATCCTAAAAAAAAAAAAAGTTCCAAAAATATGCATTCCCATTCTATGCCCTTTTGTGCTGAGAACTTAGTTCCTGATAACTATATGAAAGGACAAGGATGTTGCCTAGGGATAACACATGGAGCTGAAGACACTTGGCCTCTAGCTCCCTTGTGCCACTGACTGCCTGGGTGTCCCAAAGGCAAGTCTTACATCCACCACAGTGTTTCCAAGGGCCACCTTTGTACAGGTAGGGATGGGGTGTTGAGATAGGGGCAACCTCATCTTCTTGCTCAAAGACCTAAGTTTGAATCATAGCCATGTCATCTTGTGTGAATTATTTAACTTATTTAATTGCATGTGAGTCTTGGTTTTCTTGACCATAAAATAAGAATGGCTAACTCAATTACCTGTTTCATAAGGATTAAAATTGATAATGTACATGAAAAGATATTTATAATGTAGAAACTATATAAGTATTACTCGTTATTTCCCAACTCACAAAAATGGGAAAAATTATCATAATGATAAACATCTATGGCACTTTATACATGAGAATATCATGCCAATAATTGAGATTGTGACTGGATATGAAACGAAAGGAGTAAGCTGAAGAGGATTGGCATTCTTTTCACATTGGTTCATTCATTCAGCAAATGCTCACGGAGCATCTCCTTTGTGCTGGACACCAAATTATGTCTTCTTAAGTCTATTTAATATTATGACTACCACTAGCAAATGGACAAATAAACGAGTACATTTTATGGAGGACTTGTTTTATGCCATGTACTTTTCGGGACTTTATATGCATTACTATTTATTTTATTTTATTTATTTGAGAGAGAGAGAGAGAGCACAAGTGGGGGGAGGGGGCAGAGAGAAAAGCAGGCTCCTCACTGAACAGGAAGCTCAATGTGATGATGCAGGCTCTCTATTTCAGGACCCTGGGATCATGACCTGAGCCAAAGGCAGACCCTTAACTGACAGAGCCCCTGAAGTGCCCACATGCATTACTATTTAATCCTTACAATGACTCTAGCAGATAGCTGTTACTTGCCCATTTTGCAAATAAGGACACTGCCACAGAGAGGTTTCTCAGGATCACACAGCTGGTAAGTGAAAGAGCTACAACTCAAACCCATTCTGGTACTTTTAATCACTACCCTCACTTTCTTGCCCTCCTTTTCATTCCATTTAATCATTTTATGGATTATTCTAGAACATTCCCAGATTGACAAATCTGGGAAGGGAAAGAGTAAAATTAAAGCCATTTGGCTTATTATTAAAAGCTTTGAATATAAAATTTATTGAGAATGAGACTTGAGATCATCATCAAAATGAAAATTTGGTTTTTATCTGTGGATTTAAATTATATTCCACCCTCCTAAAACTGTGGATATTTAAGAAATTCTTGTATTATTCTGAAGAGCAAGGGAGGTTTTTCTTCCTCCTACCATGCCAGGGAAGCCCAGAGGCTTACCTAGTGGGATGCAAAGAAAAAAAGTTGCCCCATGATACCTACAGAAGTGAGATCAAGTTACAGTGAGTCAGTCTGAAAGAAAAAGAAGAAGAGAGGCTGGGAGCTGGGAAGAGCACACAGAGAGGAGCTTGGAGCCGTGGAGGAGGACTGAAAGTGGCACCAGCCTCTCTCCCCTGCTGGTGGTTTGGAGCCCAGGCTGAGACCCCTCTAGCCCAGAGCTGGTGGAGAGGCAGGGCCACCCCCTTCACCCTGGACCTTGGCCCTGAGTCAGCGCCCAGCCTCCAGGAAACGTGTTGGGCCAGGTGTGATTCTCCCATTCCTCACACCCAGGTAGGACTAGTTGTGCTCACCTCGGTAGGAGAACCATTCCATCCAGTGCTTGAAGTCACGCAGGTTACAGTCACACTCCCATGGGTTGTCCCCAACCTGCAGCAGCTGCAGGCTTGCTAGGGGTTCAAACGTCAGCCGGTCCAGGTTCTGCAGACGGTTGGAGCGAAGTGACAGAGAGCGCAGAGCTGGGAGTCCATCGAAAAGGCCAGGGGGCAGCTGGGCCAGGCCGTTGATGGACAGGTCCAGGTGGCGGAGCTGGGGCGAGTGCTGCAGCAGGTCCCTGTCCAGGGTCCTGATGCTGTTATTGCGCAGCTGCAGCTCCGTAAGATTCGTCAGGTCCCCGAAAATGGACCGGGGCAGCTGGTCCAGGAAGTTGTTAGATAGGTCCAGCCGCTGGAGGCTGGACAGATTGGCAAAGGCCCAGCTTGGCAGGGCACTCAGCTTATTGTTCAAGAGTAAGAGGGTTCGGGTGGCAGCAGGCAAGTCTGGGGGCACCATGGTGAGGCCTAGGCCACTGCAATCCACCTCCAGGCTGCGGCTGTCACACTTACAGGAGAAGGGGCAGGCAGGGAGGGCCTCCACAGCATACAGGGTGATCCAGCAGGCAATCCCTGGAAGGGAGGGGGACAGATGGGTGGGAAGAAAGCAACAGGCGGGGGGCGGGGGGTGTACCACGTCCTGCTTCCATTCCATTCCCTCCTTTCTAATTTGTATCATAATGGCTTCTTGAGTTTATCTGCTTTAGCCCAAGCCACAATCGATAGCAGAAACCTTTACCGACCACATAAAAAGATAATTAACAAACCCAAAGCACATCTATATTATTGGACATCACACGGTGTCAGCAGGGCTTCTTGCCTCACAGCAAAGCTTTCTGGCAAAGAAATCACTTTAGTGGAGTACAATCCTGCAGAATGGCAGGCTGGAGTCCAGAGGACGAACATACTGTTCCACAAAGATGCCCCGGCTCATGGGGCCTCCCATGGTTGATCTCCTTGGGAGCTTGGGCCCCACTGGTACCATAGATGTTGACAAAACAAAGGATGTAAGGGTGTCAAAGAAACTTGCTCCCTTGTTCCTCTCCCAGTGTCACAGAGGAAGGTTCTCTTTCCAAAAGAAAATGACTATATTGCTGCTCCCCTCCCCTCTGCACCTCCACCTCCAACTTGGAGCTGCCCTAGGCTAAGACACACCACATGTGGAAGAGAGAAAACACCAAGGGGCACTCTTGCCCCCGCCCTGTCCCACCTCCCATGTGCAGTCAGATCTGCACAAATCCCAAATCCAAGGGGGTGCAGGTGGTAACTTAGCATGGAAATCAGGAGCCTGGGCCCCTCTAGGGTCCCGCTCCAAAGACCACTGAGGAAATATGAGGATATGATGCACAAATCCACTTCCATGCTGAAGCACACTTGGGCACAAGCCACTGCAGATCACAGGTTCCAGGAGAAGGTTCATATTTATTCCATCCTAAAACCAGCCATGCACTTAAGTTTGGCTCCTGTTTCTAAGGGCTGCAGGATAGCATTTCTGCAGGCTGGACCCATTAATAGGATTCCTTTTGTAGACCCATGTTTTTCCCAGAACCCCTCTGAGCGAGCAACCTCAAAGTCTGGCCTGGGAAGGGCTGGGGACCCTCAGAGAATAATTATAACAGGGCAGCTCATTTCAGTGCCCAGCAGCCCTTTCTCAGAGTACTGCAGAACTCCTCTCAGGTGTTCCTGAGTACCATGGAAGTTTGCTCACTGTGAAAGAAAAAAGGGATGCGCTCAAAATAGTTCAGCTTCACCAAGTCAGCACCCCGTCTGGCAAATTACTGGCTCCCTCTTGGATGTGGGATCGGTGCAGAGCTGTCAGCACATGGGAGGTTGTAGGGGCAAGGGTGGGAGTGCCCTTTTGTGCTCTCTCTCTTCTGCATGTGGCATGTCTCAGCCTAGTATAGCTCCAAGTTGGGGGCAGGGGTGCAGAGAAGAAGGAAGCAGCAGTGTAGCCATTTTCCTTTGGAAAGAGAGGCCCAGAGGAAAGACTCTAGCCAGGGAAGTGATGGAGAAGTTCGGACCCAGTTCATGGGCCAGGTGACCCCACTCAGAGAGGCAGCAGCCACCCCAGCTTGAGTGCCTGAATAGGATGGTCTTGAGTCTTTGTCTGGTAATGTCTGATTGTCTGGTGTCCCTAAGAACAGAACTTGAAGGGACAGTATGGGACTGCCTCCTCCCACTTGCAGGGTCAGTGACAGCTAAGAGGCAGTCTGCAAGGCTGACACCTGAGCCTCCTCATCTCAAGAGGAACAAGCACAGTCATGGCCATGGCTCTTACCCCTCCAAACCCTTCTGCTACCAGGTCAGCCTGCCCCACTCTACCCCCAACCATGCCATCTGAAAATAAACATTCCTCAGACTTCACTTTCTCCAGACAAAAATTCATTCTATCCAGCTTCCTTCACACAAGGATCAACATAACTAGAAGCCACTATCCCCCTGACCCCTGAGAAATTCAGGGTGACATAAAAGCTCTGCTGACACGAAAACATAATCCTGTATTGTGAGGTGTTGAGTGATTCTAGAATGCGGTTGAAATGGGATCTGAGTGGCTTGGGGATCAGCCACTCTCACGTGGTGAATAATTCAGGCTGCTTATGTCGTGGGGCCAAGCATATGAGGGGAGAAGTCAGGTAGAATAATGTCCCTCAGGACCATTTCTTACCTCTTACCATGGAGCCTTGGGCAAACCAGTCCTCACTGACCTGGGCCCTTTCCCTCATATGAGGAAAATTCTCAGGGCTTCTTTTAGCCTTACAACTTACAAGGCTTTCTCATGGGAAATGGAGGTTTCAATTTCCCCATATGCAGAAGGAGGGCTGGGATCTAACCCCTAGGGTCCTTCCAACACCACAATCCAAGAGCTCTCTAGTTCCCTCCATTTCAGAATCAGGAAGACTGAGACAGAAGTCTCCAGATTCACCTAGCCAGTGGAAGACAAGAGGGAGACTTGCCATCAGGGCAGCAGGGCTCTCACAAGCCAGACCGCTGGGAGTGGCATGGGGGTGGACTTCCTGGGCACAAGAGCAGACCCACCTGGAGACACAGAACCACCCGTCACAGCCTCCAGCTCCCAATTTAACCACAAAAGCTGTCAGTGGCAACTCTTTCTTTGGCTGCCACAGATGCCAGTACCATGGGCAAAACTGGCTTCCCAGGCCTTGGGCATCCCAGGAAGATCAGAGCTTCCTATAGCCTGGCATGCATCCCTGTGCACCAAGCTAGCCCCTGCCACCTGCCCCTGCCCTACATACTCACAGGAGATCTGCCTCCACTGCAGGGCAAGCCTGGTCCTCTGCTCGGGGCTACTGCCCCGGGCCAGCATGGTGAATGCCGCAGCTCTTACGGCCCTGCACCTCTGGGGATAGACGAGCCCCTCGGTGTGTGCTACCTGTCAGTCCTGAGAGAGAAAGAGAGAGAGAGAGAGAGAGAGAGAGAGAGAGGTGAGCTGAGCAGGCACTCTAGGCCCTGGTCCAGCCCAGGGGTTAGGGAGAGGACCTGGTGTCTCTTTACACTGCTTGTCATCCCCTCCCCTGTTCTTCTTAGCTATGATTCCCTGGGTGGGGGAAGGAGAATGAGGGGCAGAGAAGCCAGGAAACCTTCCCCTTCCTTGGGTGACCCAGTGGCAAGGAGGGCAGGGTGCTGAGCTCTGCCCTCGGGACTCTGAAAGTGGCCTCTCCGTTGCCACCCCACACACACACCCCACCTCTCTTGGTGCCTCTCTGGTGTGTTGTTGATCTCTAAAATGTTTCGGGAGTGATATGGCCTCCCTACGTCACAGGTGGAGATGTGGAGAGACGTATCAACTAGGCAAGCGGAGCGAGGCCACAGTGACACTGTTGCCAGTCCCAGCGCTGCTCTTACCATGGCCCCCGGGGAGGCAGAGTGTGCTTCTGTGTCGGGTGTGAGGCCCAGGCCCGGCTCTTGCCACCTGATGGCCTCCTGCTTCCCCTCCACCTTCGCCAGAGAGGTGAGGTGCGGTGCTCTGTCTTCCACCCGCTGGTCTATAATAAGACTCATCAGCTCAGGGAGTTCATGCCGCAGCAGCTGTTCCTGCAGGAGATAGGGACAGGAAGCAGAGGATGAGATTTCGGAGCAGAAGGAGGGCTGGGAGCAGGTCCGCAGAGGCAAGAAAGCAGGTTTCTCTTGCAGATGACAAAAGGGAGGTAGTCATCCTGTCTAGGGTCTCAGGACCTGCGCTGCCCCAACTGTGTGACTAATGAGAGGGACGAGGGCCCTCTTCTGGCCCCCATTTGCTTCCTGGTATGGCAAAGTTCCCTCAGACAGGGGACAGAGCCTCCACTCTCCCAGCCCCATCTGAGGGATGAGAAAGGAGGCTGCAGTGGCTGCCCCTGCAGCAGGCCACAGGCGGGGACAGGTGGGGAAGGGGACAGGAGGGGAAGAGAAGACTGCCGGCAGTCCAGCCCTCCCACTCCCAAAGGGCAGCAGCCCATCAGCCCACTGCTCCCTGCTGGCTCCTCTGGTCACCTGTTCATCCCTCCATGACCCTGATCGCTGGGGTGCAACCTCCCATCTCCCCCTGCCACCTCCTCTTGCAAGGAGCCAGGGGCAGAGTTAAGCAGGCAGCTGAGGAGGTGGAGGGGCCTGTTGGGAAGCTAACTCATTCAGCTCTGAAATCTCTGCATCCAGTGAAGCTGAAGCGGGTTTCCCTCAGGCATTTCGGTCCGCTGCAGCTCCTGGTGTCTCTCAGTGGCTTCCCAGCCCCCACTCTTGAATCTAGCTGCCTTGAGTGACAAAACCCACTAAAAACACAGCAACCCCCACAGGACCTTGAGCAGTGCTCCGGGCAAGGGCAGCCTGGGGTGGGGAGGGGGTGGTCTTTGGCTTTCTCTTTCGCCCCCCTCCATGGGGGAGGGGGCAGGGAGAGGGATGTCCAGTCATGTAGGCCTCCAGGGGCTGGCAGACGAGTCACAACTAGGCCCTGACACAGGGTGTGGGGGGCAGTCCAGTTCCCCACACTGCTTCCTCCCCAGGCCCTGGGCTGAGGCGTGAAGGAGATGCTTGGAGCAGCTCAGGTGTCTTCTCCATCTGCTCTCTCTCCAGATCAGGCAGGCAGGCTTCTGGTTCATGGCCGGGTCCCACCGCTCCCTAGCTGTGAGACCGTTAACCATGTAAACTCTCTGAGCCTCAGTTATCTTATCTCTACAAGTGGTGACAGTAATATTTCATGGGTGAATCTCTGCGTGGATCCACTTAATTAAGGGAAGAAAGTTAACATTTACTATATTTAGTACACATTACCTTAGAAATAACTCAGGCAAATGTGCCCAGCTTGGATTTGAGCCCAAGAAAAGTGTGAGGAAGCCCCAGTTCCTCCGCTGGGAGGGGACAGCAGCTCACAGCAATTCTAGGTAATGTCGCCCTCCTGGTCCCACCAACCTCACCCATGGGTCTCCTCCATTTCTGAGCAGATGGCCCATCAACAGGATGTCCCTGCCCAGGCACGCTCACACACACAGCCCTCATGGACCTCTACCATGGCCAGCAGCACCACCCTCTCCGTGTCCTGCAGGCCCTGACCCTCAGACAATCTCTCACTCCAGTGAGAACCCTCACATCCAGAGTTCACAGCACCCACATGACATTAGGCAGGTTAGTGGGCATCCAAGGCATGGAGATGACGACCAATTCACCGAGGGTCACATGCCAGCTTGGAGACAGGTCATGGGCTTCTGAGTCTGGCTGCTCATCCACTCCCTGGTGACTGCCACCCAGCAATAGCCCTTATGGGGAGACACTTATGTGCGCACAGAGCAGGGTGCACATAGGCTCCCAGACACGTGCTTGGAGCTCCCAAAACAGCACATGGTGCAAACACACACCCACAGGGAGCTGTGCAGTTAGGCACGCACACACACACACACACACACACACACACACACATGCATGCCTTGCTGGCAGCCCTCCAGCACTCCTCCTCAGATGCCGACACTCAGCCAGCAAAAGCCCCCAGCAGACAGATGCACCGGGACACCTCCAACCTAGAAGTAAGGTCTAACAAAAACCCTGCTGGGCAACCTCTACCCTAGAATTTTTTCTATACTCACACCCAGAGGGGTGCTGGAGACCCAGTCCAGGCTTCTGCTCCTACTCTTTCCAGCTTCTTGCAAGGAGACAGGTGGCAGAGAATCCCTCACCCAAGCCCAGGTTCTGTTTCCACCTGAGCCTTCTCTCCTCTGCTTCAAGCCAACTCTCGCTCTCCTTTTCCACCCCACCCACCCATCCCGGACCTCAGCATTACCCCAGTAATGAGCCCAGGAGTTGACCAGAGAGCACCAATCAGTGGAGACAGTGGCCTGAAGCAGGTTCTGATACCCCATCCCCAGCCTTGGGTGCTATCACCTGTACACAGTGAGTCAGGCAATTTGCCACAAGGCAGACCCATGGGCATTGTCCTCCAAGGTGATGGGACATTGCTGACTTCAGTATCTCTGGAGAAATATGATGAAAACAAAGTCCCCCAGGTCCATGGGTGGGGTGGAGGGTGTGAGGGTGCAGGGGTACCTGTGCCCCCCTAGGGAGCTGACCCTGCCTCCTTGGGTGCCATGGAGTAACCTTTAGGGAGGTATAGGGCTAGAGCCTAGCACTTCCTGGCTCCTTGCCCTTTGCCCACAAGCACACCTCCAACCAAAGGACCCCTTCCCACCCCAGAAGTATCTAGCCTCATTAGGAAGGGGATGACCTACATTAGACGTGCAGCAGCTGTAGCAGGTGCTGGCCAGTGTTGGGATAAATGGGCACTGTCTGAGAGGGAGGTCCCCACCCGGGATGGAGAATGGGGGAAAGAAAAGTGTAGGCAGGTCCTGCCAGATAGTTCTCCGTGTCCCTCAGCCTTGTGGCTCTGGATGCTGGATCTGCTTCTGATCCTCACAGGGCTCATTGTCCCAGTCCCAGGGACACAGACACCGGAGAAAAGGGCTGGGCCCCAGCAGGGCCTCCAGGCCTCCATTGCTGGGCTTTGCAGAGAGAACCAGGGTGGAGGGTGGGGTCCAGGAGCCACAAGCAGTCATGAGAACCCTTGAGAATCCTTTGTGGCCTATGGGCATTACCTAGGAATTTCTGAGATGCAGAATCCCGGGCTCCAGCCCAGGCCAACCCAACTAGAATCTGAATTTTAACAAGATCCTGTACTCGAGTTTGAGCAGCACAAGCCCAAATCCCGTCCCTCCCAGCAGGCCCTGGCACCTACCTCCCGGGTGCCTGCGCCGGTCAGTCTGCCAGGCCCCATCTCAGGATTGGCAGTGGCCTGGGCATAGGGTGAGGGATGCTGACACTAACCTCCTTCAAAAAGCCTCTGTAAAGGGAGAGGTGATAACCAAGCCACAAACACCTGCATACAGTGTTCCTAATCCTCAGAACACCTGAGGCTTTGCAGATGGGGGAAACTGAGGCAAAGGAAATTAAGTACGTGGCTCAGGTTAGGCCACGGAAAAATGAATACAGCTTTGGGTTCGAGCAGTCTGGTGACAAAGCTACTAACTCAGCTGCCTTTATAGGCTCCTGGGTCCCTTCTATTCCTGATCTGCTCACACACGGATGTTCCAGGTACAAGAAGGAAAGGCAGAAATGGGGGAGGCAAACTTTGGTTTGTACAGTCCTTCCCAGTTATGCAGCATCTCCTCATCCCCAGGCTCACTGGCCCTGAGGAGGCAGGCGTTCTGATGCCCCTCCTGCTGGTGAAGAAACCAGCTGTGCAGTACAGGACTGAGACACAAGACCGGTCCCCCCTCCCAGGCCCCTCTTTCCAGTAACATCATAGATGTGGTGCAGGCAAGCCCCAGGTGGCCAAGATCTTAGGAAAGGAAGTGGAGGGGGCTTTCTAGAAACCCTTCCAGCTGGGTGGGTTGTGGGGGGTGCTGAGGTGAGGAGGGTAGGCTCAAGGGAAGCCAGGGGGTGGAGGGTAGTGATGGAACAGGAGGCAGCAGTAAGAGCAGAAGACTCCACGTGCTCCCGCCAAGCTGAGTGGGTGCAGCAGCATCCCCTGGAGACAGGAGGTGGGAGCTGCTTCCCTGGTAGAGCACCTCGCCTCAGTCCCATGGGCGAGGAGAGCCTCCTGGAGCCCCCAAGCCCACATAGTGCTCCAGTTAGGATAGTGTGGGGTGGTGGCCTCTCTGTGCTCCTGCCCCTTCAATTTCTCCTACAGACAGGGGTTAATCCTCCAAGTGGACTGGCTCAGACCGCAGCTAGAAACGCCAACACACCTACCTCCAGCCTGGTGTCTACATCCTCCCTCTGATGCTCTGTCATGCCCGTCTCCCCAGGTCAAGTGTCCAAACCACACACCCATTCAATGCCCATTGTGTCTCCCAGCCTGGGGGTTCCTGACTCCTCGGACATCATGCTGGTACTGCCATTCACCCCCCTAGTACCTCCCTTTGGTCAAGTGTCCCTAGATGAGGACAGGGCTTCTGCACACCCTCAGCATCCAAGACCCACAGAACTTAGAAGCTAGAAGGGCCTTCGTGGCCACCTGCACACTCACTTCACCTGCAGACAGGTGAAGGTCACGGGCCCATGAGACACATCAAGAGGGTGGGGAGGGACCTGGACTGTAGGGTGGCCCAAGCTAAGCCCTGTTAGGTGGGCTGGGCTCCCTGCCTACTGCCTCCAGTCTGGCCATCTGGGCCCTTCCAAGAAACATTCCCAGTCTCTTCCTGCCTGTCACCCCCATAACACACACTGCCCAGGCAGCACGGAAGCAGGTTTAAAAAAAAAAAAAAATCTATCACAAAAAAAAAAATCTATCTCTACTTGGAACTGGCCAACCTTCCTGATTCATTTTCAAGCGCATACCCCATTCTCACCCCAAGCTGCCTGCCTCCTGGTTTCCTTGTGGAATACTCCTGATCCCAAACAGATCTTCTAGGAATCTGAATGGAGAACCCCCTGAGTCTTTCCTCCCTGGAGCCCCCTCTCTATTGGGAACAAACCAAGTGTGCTCACGCTCACTGAGGCTGTGGATCTAGGCTCAAGCCGTGGTCTGGGGCAGGGGAAAGGAGAAACCTGATCTGGGGTAGAAGAAGGGAAGCTCCCATGCTACCCATTCTGCCCAAAGCAGCTCCACACAGCCCCTCCTTGGCTTTGGTGCCTATGAAATGGGAACAAGGTTTGCTCATCCAGGCCCCAAACACAGATTCCAGCCAAACAAGAAACCAGATCAATTGCTTAAGAAACCTCCCCTTTCTCCTGCCACCCCCAGGCTGGCTTTCCTGGGCTCCCTCTTTTGGCAGTGCCAGAGACTATGGCAGTGGGGAGGTGGGGTGGGAAGAGCAGGAAGCTGCTTTGGGTTTCCCTCCTGCTGGACTTCCCCGCCCCCTCCACGTGCTCAGCCTCCTCCCCCCACCTCCTGCTGATTTAGTTATCTAAGCTTCTGGGTGTCAATCTGAGTCATGCCAAGGCAATGCCCAATGCACCCTGACAGCCAGGTGCCACCCTCACCACCACCACCACCACCCTGCCCCCACCATCCCCTGGAACTGAGCTGGGCTCTTGGGATCCCTGGCCAGGCCACCCTCTCTACATTGTCAAAATGGCCCCAGGGCTGCTGAGAGCCTCTTTCCTCCTCCAACTCAGGATGCTGGTGCCCCACTAGGTCAGGAAGCCAGGTAGGCATGGCCTGGCTGTACAGCATCCACTCACCCTAGGCTGAGTCCACATAAGGGTTGGGCCTTCCCAACCCATTTATAGACAGAGGGCCCAGGATGCAGCTGGTGGACACCCTGGGCGAGTTCTCACAAGCCTGTGTCCACCTCCTGTCCCTGGGCCCCTGGGGGGCTGGGAGCAGGGCTTCAGGCTTGCGAAGGAAGAGCTGCAAGGCTTTTCTCCCTGTCCATTCCCAGCCACACCCCCACCAGGGAGGCTTCTCCCACAGCTGCGTGGGGCCCTGTCCAGCTCAGGGGAAAAGCTCCTCTGCACCCTTGTCCAAGGACAGCTGCCTGAAGGCCAGCAATCCCATGCTGAGGGCATCCTGCAAAGGGGCCAGTCCCCAAGGTCTATTCCCACACTCACAGCACAGTCCCCCAGCCTGCCCACCCCCCACCACCAAGCCATCCTCCGTTCCAGACCCGTCACCAGCATCACCTTTCCCCTAGCACCCGAGCTCCTTGGGCTATGAATGCTGAGCCGGGCAGGCAGACGGCACAGGGCTCTTGGCTGGCACTCCCTATGCTGTGGGGACTGGTTTCTATGCCACCGGGCCTGTCATTTGGCTCTGGCACTGGTCTGCTCCCCCCTCTCCTTCCCCAGCTTCCCCCTCCCCAGCAGAATCCCAGCTCACCTACCCAGCACTCTGAGGTCCGAGTACCCCTGCGTCCTGTGTCTTTGCCGCCCCCCCCCGCCCCTCCCCCGCCCCATGTCCAGTCCCCAGCACTTTCCCAGCCCCAGCGATTGCTCCCAGGCAGGAGGTAACAGCAGCTGTCCGTGCAGGGCCAGGGGAGCCAGCAAAGCTGGGGCCATCCCTGGGGCCCCGCCGCCCTGCACCCCACCGGCCTGCGCGCCTTCCCTCCAGCGCACAGCACTCACCTGTCTTCCCCCTGACCACAGGCTCCTTAAATCAAGTAGCTCCAAACCGTCCAATGAGACCCTCCCAGCATTCCCGGAGCGATCCAGGCAGCGCTGCCGAGCGGAGCGCGGTGGGCACCGAGTCCCAGCCCACCCGGAGCGGGGACCGGGCGCGCGGCCCGCAGCCGGGGATGGGGGCGGGGTGGGGTGGGGGTGGGGGAGCGCCTGCCGCCGCCGGGTGGACGGGGCTGCGGGTCAATAAACCGGGAAGGGAAGAGGGAGGGACGGAGGGAGACAGGAGAGGGGAAGGCAGGGGAGAGGAGGCGCGCGCGTGTGCGCGAGCAGAGACGGAGCAGTGGAGTGACAGCTGGGGCACCTCTGCGATGACAGCGACAGCACACACGGGCGAAGGCGCTCGCGCACAGGCGCACGCGCGCACCAGGGCACCCCCGGCCGCAGGGCCGCGCTCCCTAGAAGTGTGAGCGCTTCAAAGGAACAGAGCCCTCCGGCTTAGTGGCCTCCAGCTGGAGGGGAGGAACGCGGTCTCCGCGGTGCCTCCATCTTCCCTCTGCTCCGAGCCCTCCCCGCCACGACCGCCGCCCCCTCCCTGTCTCTCCCCCCTCTTCCCTTCCCTTCGGGCAAATAGGGGCAGGATCCAGGAGGCAGAGGCCCCTAGGAAGCTGGCTCTAGGCCAGAGATACGCCCGGCAGTGTCCTCCATCCTGCTTGTGGAGAAGGAAGAACTGAACCCTCTCCCCAGTCCTGGGATGATTTATTCCAGAGAGGGTAATTGAAGGGGTGCACAGGACAGCCATCTACCTGGCAGTCCTCCAGAAAGGGGTCCTGAGCCACACAGAGCTAGTGTTATATGGTCACACACAGTCACTGAGGCTCAGTGACCCCAGACCAGGGCGATTCCGGAGGGGCCTGCTGCAGCCAGCTGACAGATTGTCTGTAGGGCCCCAGGGTTGAGCTCTGGAAGAGCCAGGGGTAAATGCAGCCCCGCTCTGCCACACCTGGCTTTTCTAGGCTCCTTGCTCTCATCTAAATGGGGTAGGCATGGACGGGGAAAGACTGGCATTCAAGAATTCAGAAGTCTCGTTACTAACCAATCAGGACAAAGAAGTTGGGGAAATTGACATTCCAAGAGATGGCAAGTGTCTGATCCAAAGGCAAAGGAAGCCAGAGACCAAGCCAGAGGAGGAGTCCCAGCCTGGAGCACAGACCCCTAAGTTGACCCTTCTCTGAATCTCTTAAAATCTACCTGACAAGGAGATGGCATGGCATGTTGGCAGTATGTCAGTGTACCGCAGTGTCCCTCTTCCACTCCACCTGCTGGATCCCTCAAGGGGATTCACCTTCAGGATGTAGGGGGGAAGCGGAAGCAGGTCAAAAAACTCCCTTGACTCAGGATGCTTCTGACAGACAGTCCTGCACCTGTCAACACAGCAGCCAGGGCTCAGACTGCTGTCCCAGGAGGAGAGAGAGAGAGAGCCTCTTCTACCTCCTGGGATTTCCCTACCCCTCACCTATGCAGCTGTCACATGCATCCTGCCCTTCAAGCTAACTGCACCCACTTACCTCTAAACAGACCTCTGCTTCTCCAGCTCCTTCCCTGAGTCTGGAACACTCTCCTTCCCCATGGGTATCCTCCCCTTCTTAAAAACCCAACTGCAAAGTCACCTTCTTTATGAAGTCTCCCTGACTAGTCCACAGACTTGTGGACTATAGCACATATAGTCCTATAGGACTATAGGACTCTGCAACCTATAGCCTTTCTTTGGGCCACCCTTGTGATTCTTTTTTTTTTTTTTTAATAGTGTGATGTTTCCTTTTATTTTTTTTAAAGATTTTATTTATTTATTCATGAGAGACAGACAGAGAGAGAGAGAGAGGCAGAGACACAGGCAGAGGGAGAAGCTCCATGCAGGGAGCCCGATGTAGGACTCGATCCCGGACCCCCAGGATCAGGCCCTGGACTGAAGGCGGCGCTAAACTGCTGAGCCACCCGGGCTGCCCACCCTTGTGATTCTTACCACAGAAAACGTATACCAGCTTTCTGTGATGTGGTTTCTCTTCTGTCATATACTATGAGCTGTTCCAGAAGAGGGACTCTGCCTCTCCCATGCCCCAGTGCCTTCTTGTCAGCTGAATGAGGGATAAAACGGAAGAGCCTAACCCTAGGCATCAGGGGACCCAGGGTGAGTCTAGACTCTGTTGCTCATCAACTAGCTATTAGTTAGTTAATGAACCTGACAGCCCTGGGCCTAGGTTTCCTGCTCTGTAGAATGCAGAAGTAGAATGACTGAGATCTTTGGTCTCCCTTCTGTTACTGGCACTCTGTGACCTCGAGCATCTGCTGGCTCCCCAGCTTGTAGCATAAAAGATGGGCTCCTCCTAACCTCCCAGCTCCTGATCAGTTAAACAGTCTCTGGGGTGAGTTATCAGGGCAGAGAAGGGGGAAGGACAAAGTAGATATGAGAGCAAGGGGGTAAAATGCAGAGGTGCTGACCCCTGGGAGCGTGGCTCCTGACAGGGACCTCTTCTCCCTGCATGGGCATGTGTTTGCATGTGCACATAGCTGTTTTGCTTTGCTGTCTGTGATGACAAAGCAGCACCAAGGTGACAGCCAACACTCTGAGCAAAAAGGTGCATCTTGATAAGCCATCTGCTGCCTTTGGCCTTATTGAGACTCTTGTTAGGTTGTCTGACAGCCAAGTAGATCTTAAAGAAAAGCTGCTTTGGAGGAAGGCACGAGATCATCATGGAGAGGCAGAGACCTTTGTGCAGAGGCAGGGGAGAAAGGAAAGGCAAGAGGAGGCCCAGGGGAGGGAAAGGGACAGGCACTTTCGGGGCAGGAAGAAGAGGGTATCATTGTTCCCCTCTATCAGATCGTAGCAGGACCTGGGGACCAAGATCAGGCTGTGAAACAAGGAACAATGACACATGGGGGGTGGGTATGTATCCTAATAACCCACTGGAGGAGGCAGCCCAGAAAGGCCAGGGGCCTCACATTCCCCCCACCCCTTTGCTTGGATTTCTCTTCACCATGAGTTCTGAGCATGTCTGCAAACATTATACCATGAGGCATTATCTCCTACACACAGCAGGCTGATAGGAGGGACTGGGAGGGAGGCTGGCCAGCCTGGCAGTGCCCCTGAGATGGGGGTCCAATGAGGTTCTGACAAGGGCCGACAACCTGAGCAAGCAGTACTGGGACCCTAGGGCCACCCTGGCAGGTCTCCCAGGAGAGATGGCTGGGCTCTCTCAGTGTCTGGGGTGGAAGAGTACAGTTTGGGTTGTAAGGCATGAGTTGAACAGGATTTGAAATGATGAAAGCCATTCAGCATGGCAGGACAGACAGTGTATTGTTGAAGACGCTCCCATGCTCCCCACTACCTCCCTCATTCCATCCCAACCCCTGCTGTCAGGATCTAGTGCTTCCTGCCATGTTCTTTTGGTCTCTCACCTGAAATTCCTGTTTCTTAGTGAGTCCCCTCCTAAGCCTTCAGGGAATCAGAGCACAGCTACATCTCAGGGTCTCAAGTCCAGATCTGTAAGAAGGTAAGGCTCCCTATGGGAGGAAGGAGTTCAGCATGGACCTGAATACTAAAAGTAAGGGACGAGACTGAGAGAGCTTAGAGAATTTGCTTCTGGTCAAGTAGCTGGCTCAATGGAATTCACAAATATTAATTTATTTAAATCAAAAAATATTTTTGGAGCCCCACAATGTGTTAGGTACGATGCTAGGTACAAGGGATCAGAATTCACTCCCCCTTGCCTGATATTAGCCCGCACGCCAATAAGTTGAGAGAGGCAATAAATGAGAATAAAATAAATAAATCATATTGCTGAGAAACTAAAAAGAATGATGAAATTAGAATGAAGGGTGAAGGGGTGGGCTGCTCTATCAGGAGAGGTCAGGGAAAGCCTCTCTAGGAGGTGATGTTTGGGCTGAGATCTGATGACAAGAAGGAGCCAGCCATGTAAAGTTCTAAGGGAAGAGCATTCCAGGAAGGAAGGACAGCTGATGCAGAAGCCCTAGGTGGGAGCAAGATTAGCATGTTTGAGGGAGAAGATGATTCAGGTTGAAATCAGAGAGAAGAGCATGGCCAGCTTCTGTGGGTTTTGAGGCCATATTACAGAGGAGTTTAGATTTTTGTTCCAAGAGCAGTGGAAAGGCATTAGAAGGCCTTAAGCAAGGGAGTGACATAATTTGATCTTCAGAAAGATCACTGTCATGGTTATTGGAGAACAGAGAGGCTGCCTAGGGGCCTAGCCCATTAATCCAAATGAGAGATGTTGGGTTGGCCCAGGGTGGTAGCAGGGGAGGGTGGAGCAGACAGACATGGTGTTTTGTTTTTTTGTTCTTTGTTTTTAAATATTTTACTTATTCATGAGAGACACAGAGAGAAAGAGGCAGAGACACAGGCAGAGGGACAAGCTGCCTCCCTGTGGGGAGCGCAATGTGGGACTCGATCCCGGGACCTGGGATCATGACCTGACCTGAAGGCAGATGCTCAACTGCTGAGCCACCCAGGCATCCCAGCATGATGTTTTGGAATCAGGCCTACAGAACTTGGGTGGGATGAAGAAAAATGATTAACAATTAAGTAGAATATGCCCCAAATGATGAAATCTTAAAAAGGGTCACATTTTGGAGAGGAAATCCAGAGTTCAGTTTTGGTGTTTTTTTTTTTTTTTTTAAGATTTTATTTATTTATGAGAGACATAGAGAGAGGCAGAAACGCAGGCAGAGGGAGAAGCAGGGTCCCTGCAAGAAGCCCAATGTGGGACTTGATCCTGGGATCCTGGGATCACGACCTGAGCCAAAGGCAGAGACACTCAACTGCTGAGCCACCCAGGTGTCCCCAGAGTTCAGTTTCAAACATGTGAAGCTTGAAAAGTTCTTGGTGACTCAAGTGTGGAGATGCAGTTAGCAGCTGGAATGTCCTAGGTTCTACAAAGGATACCCGGATGGTGAAGGACCTCAGAGGAGCTTATGCACCAGCAGAGAGAACCTAGGGGAAGAGAATCTGCTTTGCTCCCCACTCCTCCTATTTCTATTCAAGAGCCTCAAAACCCTGTCTCATTAGGGAAAAACTAACCCCCACCATCTCGAGACTCTGTTAGAATCATAGACTTTTTTGAGCTCAGGAATGTCATGATTCTAGGCACCTTGGCTCTGAACACCGGTAGAGAGTCAGTCTTCCTCTAGGAATAGGCTGAAAGAACTTTGGCCATGGAAGCCAAGGACGGGTAAATCAGCCTTCCTAAATCCCAAAGATTTGATCATTCTAAGCATTAATGTGACTCCTCTCTCACAATTTGTAGAAGATGCCTCTTCTTTCTCTCAGCCTTTTTCTACAGGTTCACCTGTAGCAATTATCTAAAGTGAGTATCAAGGATGATCTTAAAAGGAAGAATAAGGGGGGCGGAGCACTGAGGAGGAGCCCCCTGCGGGGTTAGAGGGAACCATGAGAGAGAGAAAGGAATGTGACAACCAGCACTGGGCCCTCCAGCATGAGCCTCATGTGTTGATCATGTGCTGTGTCCATGTGTCTTTTGTTTTGGTCAGGACCAAGAAGTCTATGTACCTGTGCCCTTCCCACCCACTCCTTTCAGCCATTGGACCTTGAAGCAACAAAGAAGTGCAGAGAGAACTCAACTTCCCATATTATGGGACCTATTCAAGAAGGCTAGCCATAGGGATGCCTGGGTGGTTCAGCAGTTGGGCACCTGCCTTAGGCCCAGGGCAGGATCCTAGAGTCACAAGATCGAGTCCCACATCCCACATCGGGCTCCCTGCATGGAGCCTGCTTCTCTCTCTGCGTCTCTCATGAATAAATAAATAAAATCTTTAAAAAAAAAAATTAGAAGGCTAGCCATAGTTCTAGCCATAGAACTGCCATGAGACTCCAAGGGAGGTGAGGACCTCTCAGGCCCTCTCAGGGCCTCTCAGATGATAGAACCATCATCTGTAAATCCATATGACCCCCTAGAATTGCATTATCCAATATGGTGGCCACCAGCCACATGTAGCTATTTAAATTTAGATTAATTATAATTAAATTAAAAATCTAAAATTCAGGTCCTCAGTCATAACAGCCTCATTTCAAGGACTCCATAGCCACACGTGACTCGTGGCTACTGTATGAGGCAGTGCAGAGCTGGAACAGCCCCAGTACTTCAGAAAGTTCAATCAGACAGCATTGCTGTACAACAGTGATCCCAAACCATGGTTCCTGGACCAAGAGTATCAATACCATCTGGGAGCACTTTAGAAATACAAATTCTCAGTCCCCACCCCCAGACATTATAAGAGACTCTGTCTGGGACAGGGACAAACCTTCCAGATGATTCTTTTTTTTTTTTAAGATTTTATTTATTTATTGGAGAGAGAGAGAGAGCACACAAGCAGGGGGAGGGGCAGAGGCAGAGAGAGAAGGAAACTCCCCACTGAGGAGAGAGCCTGATTCCACTTGGGGCTCCATCCCAGGACCTCAGGATCATGACCTGAGCTGAAGGCACTTAACAGGCTAAGCCACCCAGGCACTCCCTTCCAGATGATTCTAACATATGCCAAAGTTAAAGAACCAAAGCTCTAGTGTAGAATTCTCCAATTATCCTTTTCAGCCTCAACCTTATACTCCTTCCTAGGGCAAATATAAGTATGATGGATTTTAGAACTGAAGAAACAACTCCAAAGATCACAGCTCAGGCCAAGCCAGGGTCAGAACTCTGGCCCGTTGGCCCTTCCTTGGTCTCTTTTTTTTTTTTTCTTATCAAACTTGTCTATGATCATTCTATACTGAAAAAACAAAAGGATGCAATTCTGTATCTCTGCACCTGAACTCCAGTTCCATTAGAAGGGCCAGCTGCTGAGTTTGGGGAAGTCAGAATGACCAAGACAGAAAATCTCTCCACTAAATGAGTGAAATATCAGTGAGGGTGACAAAACACGAGACACCTAACTCTGGGAAATGAACAAGGGGTAGTGTGGAAGGGGAGGTGGGCAGGGGGATGGGGTGACTGGGTGACGGGCACTGAGGGGGGCACTTGGCGGGATGAGCACTGGGTGTTATGCTATATGTTGGCAGATTGAACTCCAATTTAAAAAATTTAAAAAAGGGGATCCCTGGGTGGCTCAGCAGTTAAGCGCCTGCCTTTGGCCCAGGGCATGATCCTGGAGTACCGGGATCGAGTCCCACATCGGGCTCCTTGCATGGAGCCTGCTTCTCCTTCTGCCTGGGTCTCTACCTGTCTCTCTTTCTCTGTGTCTCCCATGAATAAATAAATAAAACCTTAAAAAAAGTAACACATCACTTCCTTTTAAAAATTTTTTAAATAAAAAATAAATAAATAAAATAATGAATTAATTTTAAAAAAAAGGAAAATCTTTCCACTGAGTGGTCATCGAAGTGACTAGAATGTCTCACGAATGTGGCAGAGCAGTCAGGAACCCAGCTCCACTCCCACTGTACAGATGAGGTGGGAGAGTGCTGGCCCATGCCCACCAGCTCCTTTCTGACTGCTGGGACCCAAGTCAGGCCTGGAGAACAGAGAGGTTAAGAGCCTTAGAGACCGATGCAGCCTCGTCCTGGTTCTGTCTTTCCGGGCTGAGTGACATGCAGGTAATCTCTGCAAGCCTCCATTTCCTCTGCTGTGAAGCCCCAATAAGAATAGAACTGGTCTGCTGTGCGGATGAAATAAGCTTATGGATGTGAAGGTGCCTGGCACTCAAAATTTTCGATGTTATTATACCAGACAGTAGGAAGTCGACCTAGTTTTTCCGTTCTTTTTCTTTTCAATATAACCTGCCTTTTCTTTATGTTCTCTGACCTCAGATTTCTCTTAGCCTGTGAGATCCAGCTTGTGTCCTGCAAGCCTATTTGGGAACTAAAGAGGCATGGGTAGCCCCTCATAAGTGGCATCATCAAAGGGTAGTTTTTGCCAGTTGGTAACATCTCTGGTTTTTCTGGAACCTACCTACAAACCTGGGTAAACCTGATTGCACCTTTCAGCAAGGAGGGAGCCTTCTTACAAAGTGGGGGAGACCTAGGGCAGGGATTGGGTACAAGAGAGGCTGTTGTCAGGTGTGAAATCTAGAAAGCCCCATGAGAGGCCCTGAATTCCAGTCTCAGCCCACCACTTTTGGTCCTGTGACCTTGAACAGATGGCTCAGTCTCTCTACCTCAATCTTTCCATACTTGGAAAGGGGAGAATGACATGCCTAGCACACCTGCTTTGAGCTTCTCAAGATCTGAGCATGAGTGCCATACTCTTCGTTCTCTAGAACCTGGGCCCTTGTCTTTCTCACCTGTGGTGAGACAGAAGCCACCAGTCTGTCTGCTTCCCCTCCACCCTGCCCCTCCACCCCCCACCAGAGCCTTGGCTCTCACAGGCTACCATCTGACTCAGCTCCTAGGCTCTCCCCTGGGCTCCTGCTGATGTACCTCCTCTCTTTAACTGGAATCTATTTTCTTTTGTCTCATTGTCTTTTCCCTCCCACCACCCCCTCCCCAAAAACACATCCACGGACTTGCCCTCCCTCTTCCCACCTCCTTGTAGCGGTGGGCGTCCAAATGAGGCTGGAGTTCCTGCAGCGCACATTCTGGGCAGCGACCTGGCAGGTGGGTGTGATGCGCCAGGTCAGGGCCAGAGGACTGTCCAACAGCTCCGCGGTGAGGAGGGCCCGCTCCGTGGCTCCCTAGGCTCCCTGGCTCCCTCAGGTGGCCACACTGCCTCGCATCCCACCTCCTGGATCCCTTTCTTTTCTGCCTGTCTCAGGTCCCCCGTGCCTCTGCTTATGGCCTCACCTCTGCTCCTGGCCTTCCTCACCAGGGGCGTTCTCTCTGCTCAGACCCAGGAGCAGGCAGGACACAGTATTCCCACCTGCCCTGCCCCACTGGGCTGAGCGGGGAGAACGTGCCCCTCCATCCCTCTAGCCAAGCCCCAGGCCTGGGCTACCATCCATCCACAGTGCCTCCCACCGCACCTCCCCCTTCCTCCTACCCCACCCCTCCCTTCCTTCCCCACCTCCACTCCCAACTCCCCAGAGCCCTCGCACTGGGCTCTTCTGTGCTTCCTGAGTCTCCCCAGGAGCTGCCCCAAGCTCCTCCAGCATCATTTGCTCCTCCATTCCCTGGTCCCAGACGCTTGTGCTGCACCCTCACTTGGAGCAGGTTTGGGAAACCACAAAATTTCTCTTGTGGAGGGAGTGGAATGGGGTAGGATCCTGGCCCCATAACCTGGGGTCACCCTCCACATCATGCAGGATCACAAAGAACAGGAGGCTCCAAAGCCACCCTATGAGGCTTCCGGTGCCACGGGGCTGACCTCCAACTCTGGCGCATGGGCTGCCGGGCTGGGACTCCCTGGGACAAGGCTGAAGCTGGGTGCCTGGGCTGCTGGCGGCCAGCGAGGGCTTGCCTCTCCAAGCCCTGACCCCACCCACATGCATCCACCATCACACACACATGGCACACATGTGCCCTACATGTACAATACACACCACATCCCTACCGCACTTCTCA
This sequence comes from Vulpes vulpes, assembly GCF_048418805.1. Taxonomy (NCBI): domain Eukaryota; kingdom Metazoa; phylum Chordata; class Mammalia; order Carnivora; family Canidae; genus Vulpes; species Vulpes vulpes. The sequence continues at coordinate 43,292,321 of NC_132787.1, read as the reverse complement.
TACACAGATGTACAGCAAACATATACAGTCTACATGTAGGCACACGCAGAAGTGTGCCACGAACACACATCCACCACCTCCACACATAAATACACCACACAGAGGTAATGCACACACCACTCCGGCAAGCTCCCACACTGCCTGCCTGCTGTGTAGACACACTCATACCCCATTTACAGTTCCTCCTCTTCTCTCCAGTGTAGCGCTGTGGAGGAGCCGTGCCTGGAGAGCTGCCAGGACAGTGTAAGTTCCTCCCCAGGGTGAAGGGGGAGAGTGGGAGTCACGGGCCCCTCCACCGCATCCTCCCACGGGGCCAGCTCCCCTCCTTCCCTGCAGCACTGGGCTCGGGAGGGTACCTTTGCGGGGTGGGGGGGCAGTGGTCAGGGAGCGACCATGACCTCCTTCCGGGTCTCTCCCCAGGAGCTGGACTGCTTCATCATTGACAACAATGGGTTCATCCTGGTCTCAGAGAGGCCCCAGGAGGTAAGGTATCGGGAAGCGGAATTAGGGAGGGGAAGAGTCCTGCCACAGCCCGGCCAAGCAAGGAAAGGGCTGAGAAGCAGTCTTGGCTCAGGGTGGAGGACACAGTCTGAAGAAAGCGCCAGCTCTTCCTGAAACCAAGTCTGTATTTCAAGATCGCAAAGTTCAGATACTTTTCCACTTAGATAGTCAGAGAACATCTTACTTCTTTATTTTGTCTCTAAGTAATCTGGCCTCATCCAATGGGTGGTAGGGAATCTGTCCAGCTGAGCTGAGGTAGTGTCAGGGTCCCGTGTGTCCTGTGCTGGGCTGTGCCCCTGACTGGTGTGGCCGTAGGGAGCCTCCTGCCACAGTCCAAGCACCCTGGGACTCTTCATCCCACTGCCCTCCATCATGTTCCCACTCTGCTTAGTCCCTCTGGGCCGCTCCGCGGTGGTTCATCCACAACAGGAACTTGTTTCTTCCGGTTCCGGAAGCCAGAAGGCAGAGAGCAGAGCCCCTGTGTCTGGGGCAGTGCCCTCTTCCGGGTCACAGACTTCTCACTGTGTCCTCCTATGGTGCAAAGGGCAAGGGATCTCTCGGGGGGGGTCTCGTTGAGAATGGCCTCACCTTCGTGATCTAATCACCTACCAAAGGCCCCACCTTTTGCCCTCACGTTGGGGTAAGCTTCCAACATGTGAACTTGGGGGGACCATAGAAGCCTCCCCTCCTATCTCCATGGGGGCTAGAAGGGCCAAGCCTCTCCCACTTTGAGCTCCCTTCCTGTCTAGAACCCCCATGAGGAAAATTCTGAGCCCGACCCTCAGTTTGCTAGGGGGGATATGGAATGGAGGCAATTCTCTTTCATCCAATAGCCTGGCTGCACACCGAGCCTTCCCTCGGGCACACAGACGTCTCCCTGACCCCTGCATGTGCTCAGAAAGGCAGAGGAGAAAGCACAATCATAATTCTGTATTTGCTGAGCCTCACACTGGGCCCCCAAGTTAATGGCTTGTTTAGCAGCCAAAAAATAAGGCTATTCAAATCTGAACCAAACCTGAATATATTCACCTGAAATATTTCCTTGAAACAAGCCAGATGTACTGAAATGGCTTCCAGCCTGAGCCTTAAGAGAAGGGATATGGTATCGGCTCCAGGGTGGGCCTTGAATTAATTCGATATGTAGTTTGTCCAAGCAGCTTCACTTGTCTGTGCCTCAGTTTCCTCTTTTCTGAAATAGGGGAGCTGTACTATGTGATTTCTCAGCTCCTCCTCGCCCTGAGATTCAGTCCCAGGGTGCTGGCAGAGCCACAGGATGAGGTCATGGCTGTGGCTGCCTTCAGGCTGGACACAGCTGGTGCTCTGGCCTCTCTGGAGCAGGGCTAGGGTCTGAAGAGGCCAGGGGCTACAGCAGGAACCAGGGCAGCAACCAGGAAGGAGATGTGGGAAAGAGGGCAACAGAGGAAGGGGCACAAGTGGGTCATGGAGTCTGATCCCTTGAGAGCTTTACTCAGAAGCGCTGGTGAAGAGAAAGCCAGTTTTACCCATTGTCCTCCTGGTGAGAGCTGGGGGTGGGCTGGCCTTCCTGTCATCTTTGAACTGCTCATCATTTTCCTCTTTGTCCCTCTCATGCTACCTTTGGCCATGTCCCTCTCCCCTGGACAGAGCACCAGTGCATTTTAGCATATGTCCATCATTCGGGGGGGGGGGGAGTGGGTAATGACAGAGGCAGGCACCAGTGGTTGCGATAAGGCCGCCGGAGGATCTGGTGCTGCCCATCACTCCTGTGTTGACCCCTGCTGCCCTGAGGAGCGGAGCCTGCCCTGCCTGCAGGTGCCTGTGCTGTTGGCTTTCAAGGGCCGGAGAGAGTGTGGAAGGGGAGGGGAGGAGGGAAGCCAAGCCTGGAGACAGGTGCTCTGGAGCCAGGGTCAGCAAACATTTCCTGGAAAGGGCCAGAGAGTGTGGATTTAGGCATTTCAGGCCAGACAGCTTCCGTCACAACTACCCTGCTCTGCTAGTGTAGTGCAGAAGCAACTATAGACAGCATATAAATGATAAGCATAGCTTTGTTCCAATAAAACTTAATTATGGACACTGAAATTGGAATTTTATATAACTTTTATGTGTCATGAAATATATTATTCATTTTATTTTTTTCCAGCCATTTGAAAATAGAAAGGGCTGACATAAATAGGTGGCGAGCCAGATTTGGCACATCGACCATTATTTGCTGACCCTGCTCAAGAGGCAGCCCAGACAGCCTTGCAGGGAGGGAAGCCAGGAGGGAAATCAGCCTGGCACAGGAGAGGCGGGCAGGGCCATCTTAATGACAGGCAGCCCCCAAGGGGCTCTTTGCATAACCCATTGAGCCCCTTTGGTCCTATTCTACCCAAATCACATTTGCTCACATGTCTTCACAAATCATAGTATCACTGGGTACAACTCTGGATAATATTGGAAACTTATTCAGACTTATATTTTATAAAATATGTGTTTACTTAGCTTATTTACCCCTATTTTCTCAACTATTATTACATTGTATGTTGTTTTAAAAGCTATCCCAAGTCCTTTGTAGAATGAAGTAGGGCATAAATGAAAAGAAACTTAATCTTCTTAATAGGATTAGGAGCTTCCAGAAGCTCCCCCAGAATCCCAAGCCAGCACTATGTGTGGTTACCTTGGCCTCTGACACCACATTGCTTCCCCTCCCCTCCCCCAACTTCTAGGCCCCAGGAGGGACACCCCCCCCCCCATAAACACACCACCACTACCATCTCATTTTAACCTGGAGTTAAAATTGAGGCTGCAGGGTGAGGTTAGTAACCTAGCTACAGAAAAGCTAGACTTTGAGTTTAGAAATACAAGTGAAGAGCAGTGACAGTGAGGGGGACAAAGTTTCTAGAAAAGACCTGATGGTGAGGGGAACCAACCTAGAGAAACATAGGTTTTGATGGAACTTGAGAATTTGTAGGGCAGGGAGAATGGCCTGTTCTGGAGGGTGCAGCAGGCTGGAAGTCCCAGTCTCCTGGGCAGTTATCCGCCCGCCTGGACCCTGACCCCAGGCCACTCTTGCTGCTCAGGGTAGAGTTCATTCACTTTGCTGCACATGGCTAGAAATTACGACCGATGCCTTCAGGACCCTGACTGCCAAGGCCAGACATCCTGACACCTGGATTAAACTCCAAGGCTGGTGCCAGAGCTCTGCAGTATCTTGAGAGAGTCCCTCATTGCTCACTCCGGGCAGCTCTGACCTAGCGACCTGAGCTGTGTCGGGTTCTGAGACGGCAAGAAAGGGAGTGATACCCAGGCCGGAGAGGCCAGCAGTACAGCAGCCCCTGGCATGATGCCCGATACTCAGCAGATACCTAGTCACAGTGTAGAAAGTCCAACTGGCCTAAATATGAGGCCTGGCAGTGGCAAGGGCTGGACTGGAAGGGGAGTGGAAGCCCCGTGGTGGAGAGCCTAGTACTGATGCTGTAGATCAGCTGTCTATCCTCCCAGTTTTGCTTTTTATTTTAACTCATTCATTCAGCAATTCTGTAACAGTTATCTAGTGCTATGTAACAACTTACCCCAACTTGTAGTGGCTTAAAACCACCTGACTGACTGTCCCACAGTTCCTGGGTGTGGCTTTGCTGGCTGATTCTGGCTCAGGGTCTGTCATAAGGCTGAAAGAAATGTGTCAGCCAGGCCTGCAGTCATGTCAAGGCTTGGCTAGAGAAGGGTCAGCTTCCAAGTTCACTTGCATGGGCAATTACCAGGTGGGCCTCTCCGCAGGGAAGCTCACAAAGCGGCAGGTGGAAGTCACCTTTTGGAACCTAATTTCAGACATGACATCCCATAACTTATACTTTATTTTATTCACTAGAAGCCAGTTACTAGGTCCAACCCACCAAGAGGCTGGGACCATCCAGAGTCATTTGTGAGAATCACCCTACCACGAACTGCTACCCCTCCCCAAACACACCCAAAGTGATGTCAAGACCACATGGCCTGGCCCCTGTTCCAACTCATCCATCCCTCCCTGCCCCTCCTATCCGGAAGCCTCAGTGTCTGGTGGGGTGACTGGCAGCATCAGTAGCATCTGGGAGCTTAATAGACATGTAAGTTCTTGGGCCCTACCCAGACTAAGGGAATCAGAAACTCTGGGATGGGGCCCACCAGCTATGCTGTGATGAGCCCTCTGATGACTCTGATGTGTGATGAAATCTGAGAGCCACTGCCTAGGCCTTAATGCCGGCTAATGTGCCAGAAGGTCCAGGCTACCCCTTGTCCCTGCCAAGGTTCATCCAGAGGCCCAGGGAGAGAAGACTGCCAGTGCTCCAGATGCAGAGATTCTTCCCAAAGTCCTTCCCTCCCAGCCCTTCCTCACTGAGGCCCTCTGGCCCAGCACACAGTGATTGCTGAAGCCCCAGGGCACCATCTGTGATCTGCTTGAGGGAGGGGTGGCTTGGATCTCTCCAGGCCCTGGTAGTGTTCCAGGCCTACTGATTAGACATTTGATCCCACTGGGCCTCTCTTCCAGCTCAGGGCTCATTCTTATAACAAAGAACTGCAGATGACAGGATTGCAGCCCTCTACTAGGGCCCAGAAAGAGAAGCAGACAGCTGGGGCCAAGAGAATGACAACGGCTCTATGGATCTTTGTAGTGTTTACAGTGGATCTGTTGCCCTGGACTTGGAAATCCCAAGTCCTATCATTTGCCTGAGGGCAGCACCCGCACAGAAGAGCTTCAAAATGGACCTCATGGGGCAGCGAAGCTAGAAAATCAGATGCCCCGTCATGGTGTCTTTCCCTGAGGAGGCGAATCTCTCAGAGGGCATAGCACCCTCTTCTCTCTGCCCCCAGTCCAGAATGCTGAGCTTGCCTTCAGACCAGGCCAACCCTTGCCCTCGCAGCCTCTGATGTGCCTGTCTTGAGCTTCAGCTCCTGTTTTCCTCAGCACCCCCTTTTCCCTCCCTGCTCCCCGCACACCTACCCACCAAGTGCTCCCACTCAGCACAACAGGCTGCCTTCCAGTCCCTCCCGTTGCAGTGGGCACGGTGGGTGCGGTGCGGGAGAGACCACGTTCCTCCAGCCCCGCTCCTCTCCCCCCTGCCTGCCTCAGCACATCCCCGGGCTCCCCGGGCTCCCGGCTCCGGCAGCAGAGCCTTCCTGGGGTCAAGGCCGCCTCACTTGGGCAGCTCAGACTAGGTGCCTGCACAGAAAATCCAGCTGGTCACGTGCCCCAGGGTCAGCCCCCGGTGGCAGAGGCCGGAGCAGTACAAACACCCGCTCCTCCACATGCTTCCCTGGCCCCACTGGGGGCCGAAGGCACTTGTCCTGAGGCTGAGTGGCTGGGGGGAGCCGGTGGGACTCTACGCTAGGAAGGAAGGAAAGGAAATTGGTCTTGGGGGAGCCCCGCACAGTGACTTCACTCTGGTAACTCACGGATCCTCACACCCCTTAGGCTTTTAGAGGGGAACCTGAGAGGCTGTTAGACACCGGCTCGCCCCAGAGTCCAGGGCGGCCCCACGCCGCCTCCCCCTCCCCGGGGACAGCAGCTCCGCACGCACGGGCGTGCACGTGAGCCTCGGCCGGGGCTGCTGTGCAGCCTCTGCGGTCTCCGCCCCTGCCCCATGCGCCTCCCGCTCGCCGCTGCCCCGCTGCCCCGCTCCCCCGCAGGGCCTCCTTGCACTGCAGCCTCGTGGGACAGGAAACACAGGAGGCCCCGCCCTTCGGATGCCTCCCGGGGCTCAGGCCGCCCGAGGGCCATCGCTTATTTGTGGCCTGTCCCCTGTAAGAGTGGGGCCCTGCCTGCTGCGCGCAGACTGAGAAGGCACCGGCCGCCCGACCCCCGGAGCCCCCCGCCCCGCGGCGCTGCGCTGCGCTGCGGGCGCCCCCACACCCGGTCTGGAGGCGGGTGCCCGCTCAGCTTCTGAGGGCCTGGACGCCGCCTTCGCAGGGCCTTGCGGGGGCACCACGGTCCGGGGCGCCGGCTCACTCTGCCGAGGCTCCTCGGAAGCAACAGCCCTGAGGGCGGCGCTCCGCCCCCCGAGCCGGCCCCTTCCGCATCCCGGAGGCCGCCCCCACCCCGCAATCTGGCTCACATTCCATTGGCCAGCCCTGGCCGCAGGGCCGTCTGGGAAATGTAGTTCCGTAAAGGAGCGCACGGCGACCATGCTCCCAAGTCAGGACTGCCTTACCCCAAGGAAGGGGAAGGTGATGTGCTGTCAGAGTGACATATCCTAGAAAGTCACGTTGTTTGCGCAGAGGAGGAACATTTTTTTTCTAGTGTCCAAGAGCTTGGCTTCTCAGAATCAAGCGTCTGCACAGCAGGGTTGTCGGTGGCTAAGCCCGGAGTTTGGAGGGAAAAGGGGACAGACGGCCTTGTGGGAATCTGGGCCAGCCTCATCAGCACCCTGTTTCCGCACCGCCGCAGTTTCCCATGGAGGATACTGACACCCCTCATTCATTCCCCTGCCCATTCACTCACACATTCCTTCAGCAAATATGCACTGAATAGTAACCATGAACAAGACCCTGTGTGGTCTATGGGAAGCTGAGAGGTAGACATCTGCCCCGTGGGACCTCTCTGTCTGGCGAGGCAGGAACGCACACACTTTGGTCACTGGAACAGCAAAATGCAACCCACAGCTGATAGAGAGGGATCACTTGAGCTTAAGAAACTTCAGGTGGCTTCAGGACTTCAGGGCTGCGTTTTGGAGAACAGCGGGACTGGATGCTTCACAGCTTTCCACTTCCTATTCTTTCCCTGAACCGCCCTCAACTTGTCACTGTTGTCCTCTGCTCTGTCCCTGCTCCAAGAAGCCTCTCAGGCCTTAGAACAGGTGGGCCTTCTGGCCGAAGAGAGCACAGAACTCACACAAACCTGCATGTCCTATCTGGCTCTCCCTAGGCTACCCCCTCATGCCTTGATCATCAGCCTCTCACTTTCAGGGTACATAGCAGAGAGGCCTTAACTTTAGCTGGGAAGGTGAGGAAAGAAAGACTTCTTGGAGGAGGACAACAAGAAAAGCTCCTTGCAATGAAGAAGGGAAGGCTTGCCAAGGCAAAGAGCAGTGCCGAGGCCCAGAGCAGCTTCCTACCATAGGGCCAACACATAGGGAGTACTCACTGTGTGCCAGGTGCTTGGCACACATTATCCCTCACCGACCCATGGCCACATGGTGGGCAGTGCTGGGGCCAGGATCTGATTCAAAATCCAGTACCTGAGTCTATGCTCTTTCCCATCTGCCCTGCTGACAAACCAGCAGAAGCAAGAGGCTGGGGCAGGTGGGGAGGTCAGTGTAGGGGTGAGGCTGGAGGGCAGTCTGAGGCCAGAGCATAGCAGGCTTAAGTGTCGGCCAACTTGGAGGGGCTCTGGGGGCTTGGAGGATGCCCTCTGGCCTGGCACCCAGTGGTCGGTGCTCACCAGAGCTGGTTGATTGGGTCATGAAGGAGGGATGAGAGGGAAGGAGGGTCCTGTTTTGTTCTTTAGGAAAGAGAGAGAGAGAGAGACTAAATCTCAGCTGTGTTTGAAGAGTGATCTGGCAGCAGGACTGGGGGCGGGAGGGATCCCAGTTAGGAGGGTGGAATGGGCTGCTGGGAGCACAAAGGTCTGGACTGTGTCACCTCCACGTGTCAGAAGGTGAATGTCAACCCAGGGCACACTGATTAATTGGGGAGAAGGGGAGAGGGTGGTGGGGAGGGAGGGGAAAAGGTAGCCCCAGATTCTCAAACATATTGGGCTGGGTGATAAGGGTGCCAATTGTAGAGGTAGAGAGGAGGGCTGCCTTTTTGAACCTTTTTTTGACCCTGACTCCGAAAAAGATACAATGTTACATCTGATCTAGGACATTACACACACACCATATACAACAAATCAAGTGTCACAAAACCTTGTTTAACCTGATGACACACAATTCACACCAAATTGTTCAAAGGAATTCTGTGCCTTTAAAAAAAAAGAGAGAGAGAAAGAGATCTGGTTGTAGCCCCTAGATTGATTTCATGGTCAACTAATGGATTACATTTTAGAATTTGGAAAACACTAAGATAGAGACTATGTCCAGGGAGCCTGTTGAAGGGGAGGGAGCCAGCAAACAGATACAGTCCTGATTTGGTTGAAAGGGCTGTGCAGGGGAAACCCAACGTCCAGCTGAGGTCTGCAAACTCTGAAATGAGCCTGGCCTAATGCGAGAAACTTAAAAGTCTTTATGCTGTTCATCTCCCTCCCTCCCGTCTCTCTGCCTCCTCCCTTCCCTGCCCCCTCTCTTCCTGTCTCTCCCTATCTCTTTCCCCTTCCCATCCCTCCTCTACCCCATCCATCCGTCTCTCCTGTCCCTGTCTCTGTGTCTCTTTCTCCCTCACAGATGGGAAGATTCCTGGGGGAGTTGGATGGTGCTCTCATGACCCAGCTGCTCAGCATGGGGGTGTTCAGCCAGTAAGTGGGACATGCTTCTCCCCAGACTGAATACACAAAGAAAAGGCAGGAGCTGATGCTAACTGGGCTCGACAGATAGCAAGATCCTGACCTCAAAAACACAGAGTGAAAACCCCAAAGAGCTCCTAAAGCACCCTTTCTGAAGCCAGGGACTTGACTCAGGGTAGAGAAGGGTATAAGGTCACATGGGCCATTAGAGGGAAAGCCAGATTTGCTTTAAAGCAAAGTGCAGAGATGGAATTGTGTGACCTGCCCATCCTCACTCATGCACCCTCAGGAATCCCAGGGAAGAGAACCATGTGCCAAGCTTTCCCTGGGTGTGGGAGAGGGTGGGGAGGCCTGGACTCCCCAGATCCTGTTTCTGATTTTCAGAGTGACCATGTATGACTACCAGGCCATGTGCAAACCCTCGGGGCACCACCACAGTGCAGCCCAGTCCCTGGTCAGCGTAAGTGTCATCCAGACCTTTCCCCCACCCGCCAACCCCAAGACCCCACTCTTGACTTTGACCAGGAAGTCTTGTCCATCCTCTTCCGGCACCCCTGCTCCCTGCACTCAGCCTCTCAGCCTGCACCCACCCCAGGCACACAAGCCTTCTCTCTGGGGCATCAGAGATCTGTCCTGGAAGCAAGGCCTCTGGCAGAGAAAACAGACGGTCACCCCTTTCTTGCTTTGTCCCTACCCTCACTCACTAGTGCTTTCACACCTATTACAAAGGATCCCAGAAACACCACCAAGTGGATCATCAGGAAGAGAACTTGACTGGTCTTGTGTGTGTGTGTGTGTGTGTGTGTGTGTGTGTGTTTCTCACATTTTCTTTTTTCATTCCTTTATCTAGGGATTTTAAAAATTGTATTTAAATTCAATTTGTCAACATATAGTATAACATCCAGTGCTCATCCCATCACGAGCCCTCCTCAGTGCCCATCACCCAGTTACCCCGTCCCCCAGCCCACCTCCCCTTCTGCAACCCTTTGTTTCCCAGAGTTAGGAATCTCTCATGGTTTGTTTCCCTCTCTAATTTTCCTCCACTGTATCCCCCCTTCCCTGGTCTTCTGGATGGGCATGGCCTAACCCCATAGAGTCTGCCCTACAATAGGAATTTATCAGATAATTCAGTTGTAAAATGCTCCCTCTGCTGGGCAGGGGTGGCAGGTGGTGACAGCCAGAGGGGAAGAGGGGGAAGCCCTCCCACTACTCCCACTACCACCTGCTGTGGTCTTAACCGAGGTGCCCAGAGGAGAACCTTGGCTTAGGGCTTAACCACGTGTCCCCTCTCTTTCCCAGCCACTCTCTGCCCTCCTGACTGCTACCAGGTGGCTGGTGAATGAGCTCTTGCTGTGAGTGGGGTCTGTGGCTAGGACAGGGGGTGGGACTGGGGGGACGTCATGCAGGCATGCCTCATAGGGGAGCCCTTTGAGCAGGAGTGACATGAGGTCCCCAGAACCCCAGAGGAGGCAGGCAAGGTCCCTGGGTGGAACTGGTGAGGCATTATGGTGCCTGGCCTCTACACACTGCTGCCAGGTGGAAAGGCTCCCTGCTCACCTAGTAGCCTCAAGCAGGGGAGAGGGTGTCCTATAGGAGAGGGGCTGGACCGGGGGCCAGCAGGGAGCTCCGGTGCTCCAGCCCTCTCAGGACCCAGGTGGGGAGGCACACGGGCCTCCAAGATTCAGCTCTGCGTCTGACAGGCTCCTGCTGGAGTGGAGTGCCTGGGGCTCCTGGCTTGCGGACAGTGGGGCTGAGGGTGAGTACACAGATGGCAAAGGGAGTGTTACTAACAAAGCTGTCACCTCTGGGTGGATGACAGATGGGAGGGGGACTCTGGAGAGTCCATGGCTCACATCTCATGGCATCCTCCTCATCCCTGGCTTCCCTCGCCTCTCTATGTGACATCATGCCATCTTGGGACACCACTGCTCCATGTGACATCATTCACCCCATGTGACATCACCACCCTTTGTCATCCCGCCCTTGTGTGACATCATGCCCATCCTGTGCTGGGTCTTGTGTGCTGGACAGCCAAAGCTGTCTTCCATCACTGTAAGTAGTGTTCACTGAGGAGTCTGGGGTGGGGAGGGGGGAGCCTGGGGGTGCTGGGAGGGACTGCAAGAGGGGCCTGTCCTCAGCCCTCCATCCCAGGCATGCATCCAAGGAAGACTGAACTCTCTTCATCCAGGGACACCCCTCACTCAGAGGGCCTCTCCCAAGCTAAAGCGCCATTCCTGAAGGGGTGGGGGGTCGTCCCAAGCTCATCCCACACAAGTATTAGCCCCACCCCAGGGAAAACAGAACACTCCAGCCAATCTCCTTGGGTGAGATCACTTATGATTCCAAAAAGAAAAGGGTGATGTGGCCCAGTGGTTTGCCCACATGCAGGTGAGAAGCCACCAGGTTTCCTTGTGGAGCAGGAAACAGCAGTGCCTCCAGCTCACAAGTCCACAGAGCCCTCAGAAGCACTCGGGGGTGGGGGTGGGGGGCAGGTGGAGGCCTTGGTCTGGTCACTGGGACCCTCTGGGGATAATATATCTCCTATGACCTATGTCCAAGGACAGTGCCCTCCATGGTCCTGACCACACACCAAAGAGGTGTCCTCATTCCCAGCCAGCTAGGACTCTGGAATGTACCCCGAAGAGAGTGAAGCCACTTGATCTGTAAATGTAAAAGAAAGTCAGGCTTCCTAGTAGCCTGGGTGTTCCCCTACCACCCAGGACTGTCTCACTTTAACCCATTTTGCTCAACCCCTCCATGTCAACAGAGCCTTTTCCATGGGATTCTGGAACATCTCCACTGCCTAGGCTGTCCTCCCCACCACATTTTTGTCCAGAGTTTGGCTTCCGGATGGTGTCTGTGACAGGAACCAGGAACTGTGTGTCACAACTCATTTAGAACTGGTCCCTCCTCCCTTCTGCATGAGAACACAGGGTAGGGGACACAGCTCGCCACCTTGTCTCTCTCTTTGTGCTGGCAGCCACATCTTGCAAAAGCAGAGAATGACCTCCCCCAGTCCACTTGTTCAGAATTTCTCATCCTCATGATAGCTGTGGGTGGAGCTTCTGCCTCCCGCCTAGGGGGCCTGGTCCAGCCCCTCATCCATGTACTCGGTAAAGAGTGCAGGCCTCAGAGTCAAAGGACATGGACCAAGTGAGGCCCTGCTGCCCTTCCCAGCTGTGTGGACGCCTGCTCCACCCTATTGTGGTTGGTACTGTTACTATCACTGGCACTGAGATAACCCACCCACGCTAAATGGCTCAGGTGACAGACCCAGCCCTGAGCCAGCCCCTACAGGGGATGGGGGACAAGGCCAGGGTGACTGGGCCCTGCAAAGACAAAACCAGCCAGAGGCCTCTTGGAGGCTTTAGCCAGAGTTCTCACTCTCCAATTCTGAGGGGGCCCAGCCTGCTAAGCTGCCCAGCAGCAGCCCTGGAAGGTCTGGTGTGCAAAAGCCCAGACTAAATACCATGCTTCTTCCCGTGAGGACTTCTCTGCCCACACACTGGCCTCCCTGCTCACCTTCAAGGTTTTGTGGGAAGTTTCTGGGTCTGGGAGTTTAGCAGACCTATAGCTCTCCTGTGAACCCCTAGGTGACACTGAGATGGGGCGAGACTGCCCACCTCTCTGTTCCACAGATAGGCCCTGGGAGCAAAAGGAGAGGCATGAGGAGTGCCTGGAAGAGAAAGAAGTGCTGTGTTAACAGAACACTGCTATTGCTCACCTCGGGGAGCAAATGTGGGTCCTCCAGGATGGGGCTGCTAGGGCCTCAGCGCTTCCTCTTGTTGAGTCCTGTTCACTCCATCCTTTTGCCCCTTTCTGAGTGGGCTCAGTGCACCCCACAGACACTAAGGAGCCCCAACGAGCCCAGTCTCCTGGGTTTAGGCAGCATCAGGCACTGGAAGCCCCCCTGCCGGCTCTGTCCCAGGCCCTGGCAGTCGGCACTCAGCCTTTGGTGCTCTGCTCACAGCTGGCCACAGGGTTTAGGGAGCAGTCCCAGGGCTTGTCCAGGAGCTGCATTTGCAGAGCACCATAGCTGGACTTGTGAGAGATGTCACCTACATGCAATAAATGGGAGGGGTGATAGGATTAAGAGACCAAAATCTCCCCCAAGGACCCCTGGCCCTCCTACTGCCTCAGCTCTCCTCTCAGGCCCTAGATATCAGTGCTGATCAGAGCCTCCAAGAGGTCCACTTGCACCCATCCTCTGAACCAGCTGGCTCACACTGAGGAGCAGGCTTCCAGAGAGAGGCGGGGGCTCTCCCAAGGTCATGGGCCTAGTGCACCAGTCACACACCTGAGACCCCAGGCCCCCCAGAGCCCTGCCTGCTGCCCCATCCACTGTGACACCGTCTGCTCCATTTATCCTGCTCCTTTTTCCCTCCCTGTCTTTCTTCCATCCACCTGGCCTCGATGAACCCTGAGAACTTTCTGACAAGGAAGCCAGGCGTGTGCACATGGACAAAGGGGTGTGTCGTGGCACCTGCAGGATCGAAGCTGAAACCCCCCACCCCCCAGAGGATGGTCCTCCTAACTGGCCGGTGCCCTTTCCCCATCCGTGCTTCTGTCCCTCTGCAGCCCACAAGCACAAGAAACAGGACGCGCTGCAGCCATGCGACACAGAGTACCCTGTGTTTGTGCACCAGACGGCCGTCCAGGAGACCAACGGGATCATTGAGTGCGGAACCTGCCAGAAGTAAGGCCCACGAGCAGTGCTGCCCACCCCCAACCTCGCTCACACAGTCTTTGCTTCTCATTTCACAGGCCAAGGCAGGGGCGCTGGACGGTTCAGGGCACTCTCTTGGGGGTTCTGGGGAGACGGCTTCCCGAGGCTGGATGGAGGCCCACCCACCAAGTCTCATCCCATCCAGAAGAAAGGCTCCCATAGCCTCTCCCAGCGCCCCGTCCAGTGTGGGTCTCACACTCACCTACTTGCCCACAGCAGCTCAGGGCCTTGAAGCTCAGTGGCACCCACGAGCCCTTGCAAGGCCAGGACAGGCAAGGACGGCTCTGGGCAAAGAAACCAGTCAGCTCTCCTCTGAAACCTGCCTGTGCAGAGGATGTTCTCAGGATGGCTGGGCTAGGGGAGGGTTCCCCGCGCTGTCAGCTCACTCCCAGGCCCGGAGCCCCCGTGTGCCCCCCGCCTAGACTCAGGCCGCTAGAGAGGAGCTAGATCTGTCAGGCTCCGCCAAGCCCTGGCCCCAGAGCGCAGGGAGCCCTGACAGAAACGTCTCTCCTGCTGACTCCCACCCCGACCTCCACCTTGGGGGCCTCCCAACCCATGAAGTTCTGTCCTGGGCCTCCTCCAGAGTGCCCACCCAGCTAGCCTTGCCATTCACCAGGGGCTTCCCTCACACGCCCAGACCTCAAGCGGATTACTTCAGAATGTAATGCCTCAGTCTGCGGCACAGGACAGTCGTTTCCACCTCATGCTGGTGTGTCATGGTGGGTAAATAGTCTGGTGTAAGGCACAGACTTCAGAGTATTCAAATTCAGACAAATTCGAATTCAAAAGCTGGCTCTGCTGCTTCCTGGCCTGTAACCTTGGGCAAGCTGCTTCACCCCCCAGCCTCTGTGTCTCATCTGCAAGACAGGAATAATGCCAACCGCATTCAGAGTGGTGAAGGTTAAATGTGTGTGTGTGTGTGTGAGAGAGAGAGAGAGAGAGAGAGAGAGATCACCCACCCCACAGGAAAAAGCTCAGGAAGTGGCAGCTACTGTTATGTAAGCCACCAGGCCTCTGCAGAACAGGCTCTCGGAATCCTGGACTTCCTCCCTCTGGCAGGACTCCAGGGCTGTGTGCAGGCGCACTGTGCCACCTTGTGGCCAAGCCTGAGCACTGCCGCCCTCCAGCACAGCCTGCTCCATCCACCACGACCTCCCAAAGCAAGGAGAGCTACACATGCCTATTTGTCTGGGGCAGTCTTGATCTATGCCTGTTATCCCTGCATGTATTAATAACACCTTTCACTCTCAAACGTATCGCAGTTTGGACTTCCTCACCTCCAGTCTGCGAGGAAGCAGTACAAGTGCAAAGGCTTGTGGGTAAAATAAATTCACTGCCTACGACTGTCCCTGCAGCTATCCCTAATCTGACCTGCCTTATGGTACTTGCTCCTTCCCCTGCCACCACCACGCCACACTCTAAATCTCCAGAAATTCTCCTCCTGGAAGCTCAAAGTCATGCCCGCCATAGAGAAGGCCCACAATCCACTTCTCTCTTTGCTGCAGGATGTTTGTGATGCAACAGATTCCCAGTAGTAACCTTCTCCTCTTGGTGACAGACCCCACCTGTGACTGCAGCATCTTCCCACCAGTCCTGCAGGAAGCTACAGAAGTCAAATATATCCTTCCAAGCTCCAGGATATGCAGGCTGAGGGGGGGATGGAGGTGTGGGAGATGTCACTGAGGGGCTCAGATTTTGAGAGGTTGAGGTCAGCCTCCCTCACCACCAGCATTCCACCCGCCTCCACGGGGCATTGAGACTTGTTCCCCTGCCACCCCTGCCCCTGGGCGCTGTCTTCTGACCTTGAAAGCCACCTGCAAGGCGGCTGGTCCCAAGAGTAGGTTCTTCCCAAACTTACTCTCTAGAATCTCCAGAATCAGCTCCTGTCATGAGGTGTCCGCCTTAACAGTGAATTGTGCACATAACGCCTCTGTCAAGTGTGACAGGATGCGCTCCCAGAAGCTTCGCCGGAGACCAGATTCCTGCCATGCCTTCCATCCAGAGGTGAGGGCTCAGGGCACGGGGGCATAGGGGAAGGGCTTCCCCAAATCCTCAGCTCTAGGACTGTCCCTGTGCGTTTGCAGATCTGAGCGGCCACATGAACACAGCTGTACATGTGCACCTCCAAGGGAACACATTCCTGCACATGCATTTACATTTAGGCCCATGGCAGGCAAACACGAAGTCAACCAGGATCCCAGGGTATTTTCACAAGGAGGGCCAAATTTTCCAGGGTTCGGACCCTCAGTGATTTAAAACACAGCTTCCCCATATTGCCTCCATTACTACTGCACTTAGCTCCCAATGACCTGAACAAGTTATAGGAAACCATGATATGCACAATACTAATGGTGACCGACATTAATTTAGTACCCACTATGTAAGGTGCTTTTAGCTTAAGGCCTCCAGCTGGGTGCCTTATACATGGTATTGTTTTTGCTCGATATGACTGCCACACATAATTGACATCAAAGAAGCTTCCAGAGTTGATGGCTTCTCTAGAGTCAGATTCTAAGAGTATGGCCCCCTATAAGACTAGGGACAAGCAGAGGCTTGAGCCCAGTTCTGGGCTGACTGCACAGCCTCTACCTTCCCTCTAAAAGATAGGTAACCTAAAAAGGATGGTTTCTAGAACTCCTCTCTTTCTCCAGGTATTTGGCTTTAATTCCCAGAGACACACCCTCCCCCCCTATTCCTTGCTTCTTCTGGCTGGGATAGTTGCCTCATCTTGAATGCTACCGTTTCATCTCTGCTCTGGGTTCACAGGAAAACGCCCAAGAGTGTGGTGGCACTGCGGACACCTCAGCCTCACTCCCCATGCTCCTGCTGCCTCTGTGTGCCTGGGTGCTACCACTCCAGCTGCTGCAGTGACACCAACCCAATCTGACCTGTTTTGACAAAATGATTCTTCCAGAAACATTCTAAGGAGTCAGCACCTGGCATGGGATCCACCTCACTACACCTGGGCCAGGTCACTGTTCATCTCAGTCTTGGGCTAATGGACACTGCCTCCTGAGATTGCTGGATGGAACCAGAAACTACTTCTCAAAGATCTTCCAGGGTGCCTAGTACCATCCACCCCAAGTCTCAGTGGGCATCCTCCCATCCTGCCTACCTCTGCTTCAGGAGTCCAACACAAGCTCAACGTAGACCAAAAGAATTTTTTTTTTAATTTTTAAGAGTTTTATTTATTTATTCATGAAAGACAGAGAGAGAGGCGAGATACATGCAGAGACACAGGCAGAGGGAGAAGCAGGCCCCATGCAGGGAGCCTGATGTGGGTCCCGATCCCGGGTCTCCAGGATCAGGCCCTGGGCTGAAGGCGGTGCTAAGCCGCTGAGCCACCGGGCTGCCCCAAGACAAGAAAATGTAATTCCATCTATTCTCTGCAAGTCCAGACCCAGCCAAGGGTCAGGTGTTTCTAATGAAACTGGTTGGTCTTCAATAGAATCCAAGAACTTAAAGGTACTAAGAGGGGCAGGATGAGGCCAACCACAAAAATGAGATGAAGAACACACCCTCACCTGACAGAGCTTTCTCAAAATGAGTGCATGGTGGAGGGTAGTCAATTTCCTAGCTGCTGCTCAAACAAGTTCTGTGTGTTTGAGAGACAGACGGACAGAAGGCAGGGAAGTAAAGAGAAATGGGAAAACCCCAAAACAGGAACAGGTATTAAATCCTTTTAGATTACTGTGGCACGTCTGCAAACTATTGCTTTTAAAAATTTCCAAAACTCTCTTTACAAAATGCTAATGTATAGAAACTTTTGCATTTAAGAAAAAGCCAATGGGGTAAAATATACAGCTGCTGCACTAGACGGTGACGTAAGAATGGGGGAGGTGGAGGAATAGTGGTAGCCAAGCAGAGGCCTGGGAAGAGCAGCCATTCACAATGGTGTGGTAAGGGGTCTCCCCGGGAGGTCCAGAGCCCATGGTGCTCTTTTTCTAGCCACTAATCTACAAAAGAGACCACCTGACTCTGTGCCTAAGGCTGGCTTTTCGGGGAACATGCCAACATACACAGCAAAGTGCACCAGAAGGGGAGCTCTCCCCAGGTGCACCCCTCCCCCCAAGGTCTCAAGGCTCTGGGGCTTTCTCCTCCCTCCCTACCTGAGAGAGAGCAGCCTCCACTGTGAGAACAATTAAAATTAGGCAGAACCATGTAGAAATTCTGAGGTGGCCTCAGAGCTTTAAATTTAACCAACCTCCAATGAAGAGGTCCTAGCCAAGCCCCAAGGTAAGCATGGACAGTGCGCAGGGCCTCCTCGGGTGACCCTTCTTCCCAGCTCTCCACAACTCAAAGTACCAGTTCCGGCCGGCAAATGACCCCAATTCCCTGTAGAGTGGGCCAATTCTGAACAATGAATTCATTGCAGTATTTGTAAAATGCCCTATATTATTGATCATATGACATTACTTTTAACATTTAGTCTCAAAACAAGCATGTGAGATAGGCGTTAACAGCCCCATTTTTAGGGCAGCCTGGGTGGCTCAGTGGTTTAGCACTGCCTTCAGCCCAGGGCATGATCCTGGGGCCCCGGGATAGAGTCCGTTGGGCTCCCTACATGGAGCCTGCTTCTCCCTCTGCCTGTGTCTCTGCCTCTCTCCGTGTCTCTCATGAATAAATAATAAAATCTTAAAAAAAAAAATAAATATCCAGTCTCCAACAGCATCTGACCTCTACTGCCGGCTCCCAGACACAGGCTGCTAGTGTTCAATTTAGGACACTAGCAATCTCTAGGACAGCAATCCTGTCTTTTGAAAGGTCTATCTTCCTTGCCCACCCAGGGAGAGCATTTTCAGGCAAATTCATCAACTACCTTGACCACGTAATCTAAAAACCAAGATTAGGAAGTGCTGGGGCAGCTCCCAGCCTTGTTTT
The DNA here is from genome assembly GCF_048418805.1 of Vulpes vulpes. Lineage (NCBI taxonomy): Eukaryota > Metazoa > Chordata > Mammalia > Carnivora > Canidae > Vulpes > Vulpes vulpes. The sequence goes on along the minus strand of NC_132787.1, from coordinate 43,273,842 downwards.
GCTTCATCATCCCCATGCCTCTAAATGGCCAGGAGGAGACTGTCAAATTGGGAAATCACTTTTAGAACCAATGGAGGAAATGAACTAACTAACTTTTCTAACTAACCTTGCTCTTCACCTGGGAAGATGGAATATTGTTGTCAGCTTCGGAGGTCCAAACTAGTCTTCCTTTCTTCTTTTAACCACTTTTAACCACTACAGGACAGCAGGTGGCAGCCTAGCTCAAGCTAGAGCGCCATCACCAATTTCAGATGAACAAAGTTAAAACCAAAGGCATAAATGACAAGATTCTGTAGGCAGAATCTTAAATCTCTTTTAAAAATGCTGCATATCTTTGGATGACCAACAACTCAAAGCAGCTGTCAGATCCTCCTTCCTCAGTACCAGGGACAAATTATCTACTAGATCCATTTAATAACTGGGAGTGCTTTCAGGTAAAGCAGTTCCCTACTTCATAATGCTAAGTCAAAGTCTGATTCAGGGGGGCAAGAGAATGGACACATCTTAAAGTCAGAAAAGTAAATATGGGGAGGGGGGAGGGTCACAGCAGGGAGGAATTCGAGCAAGAGTTTGGTAGAAACGACAGCCAATCACTATGGAAATTTTGAGAAATGTTGATCTCAGGGAAAGATGCAAAGAATATAAGCCTACTTTCTTTTATTTTTTAAAGATTTTATTTATTCATGAGAGACACAGAGAGAGAGGCAGAAACATAGGCAGGCTCCCTGCGGGGAACCCAATATGAGACTCGATCCCGGGACCCCGGGATCACGACCTGACCTGGGCCAAAGGCTCAACCATTGAGCCACCCACGTGTCCCATATAAGCCCATTTTAAAAGGTGAGAAAAGGAGAAAAATTGATGAGAAAAGCGAGAGTAGGGAAATAAACGACCTCTTGCCTATGTCCCTGGCATATGGCAGAACCTGACCCTGACCCTGACCCTACTTCTTGTTTTAAGTCAGCATAGCCAAGGCAGCAATGAGATGTGCTATCATGAGAGGCTTTCACATTTGTGCAGCTAGGTTCCCTGCTTCCTTAGTTTCCCTGATCCCTGCTCCAGGCCATCTCAAGTATAAGTTATGAAGTCAGATTGACATCTTTGTTTTTTACCAAGTCACGTTGCTGAAGGCAGAAAAACCTTGTACGTAAGGACACAAGGAGTGGTGGCCAATAGTCGATGACTAATGAGGGAAGGAAAACACCAAACATACTGTAACTGAAGCAAAATATTCTCTAGAGACAAGGATATTTCTAGGATAATTGTAAACAATACTGCCCAAGGGCTTCTTTAGGAAACCCAGAGCACTAGCATTCTATGAAGTCAAGGTTCAAACTTGTCCTTAATTTCCTTTACAATACCCATGGACACCACGTGAGAAAAGGAAGGCATACAGTTTTTAAGGGAAAAACAAAAATTGGAAAAAAATCAAGTGGCTCTTTGTAAAGGCCTCAAAGGAGCAGAATGCGATCCAAGGTTCTATACCCGGATAATATATGGGGAAACCCTAAAGTTGTATCTACAATTAAAAATGACAATTCAGGAAGCCTGGGTGATGCAGCTGGTTAAGCATCCAACTCTTGGGTTTTAGCTCAGGTTGTGATCTCAGAGTCATGAGGTTGAGCCCTGCCTCCTGCTCCATGCTTAGCGGGAGACTGCTTGAGATTCTCACTCTCCCTCTCCCGCTCGTGCTCTTTCTAAAATAAATTAATCTTTAAAAAAAATAAGAAATGAGAATTCAAATACTGGAAATTCCCCTGCAAAAACAATTTACCTAAGGCAAAGGGGTTGGGATTCCTTAAATTACACAAAAGGTTAACAAACCCCAAAACTTTAAATCAACACACATTAGATTATTTATTCCAAACTCTCTTCTTTGTAAAGATTGCTGGCACAAAAGTCACACTTGGTTTTTCCAAGCTTCAGTCTCCTCACTTAGGAAATGAGTAATGCTGATCAGTTAACAGGGAGGTGGTTACAAGTATCTGAGACACCTTCACATAAAGTGTCCATTATGTTAGGTATTATACTTACAAACTTTAATCATAAATTAAGAACTGCCCCTTGGAGTCAGCTCTCCTCTCCATTCTAAACCTGGTTCCAGCTGTAATGAAAGCTTAAGAGAGGTTGAGGGGCTCCTGGGTGGTTTCAGTGATTAAGCATCTGCCTTTGGCTCAGGTCATGATCCCAGGGTGTTGGGACTGAGCCCACATGGGGCTCCCTGCTCAGGGGGAGCTGCTTCTTCCTCTACACTCCCCCTGCTTGTGCTCTCTCTGAAATAAATACATAAATAAAATCTTTTTTAAAAAAGAGGGAAAGGTTGGGGAAATGTGAGTTAGGCATAAATCCTTTGATTTGTGCATTCAGAATGGGGGGAGGAGTCTGAAAATTTCTTAAGCTTCAGTGTTTAAGCTGAGGCAATAAAAAAGCACACGACATAAGTTCATATTCCATTTGGTTCTTTTTATTAGAAGTTGAGAATACAGCGAGTAAGGGAAATCCCATGGTGAATGGAACCATCACACAAGAGGCCTTTCTGGAACCCCAACCTTCTATGATCCCCAAAAATGTGCTTTGTGGCTTCAGCATTTTATAAAGGGAAAGGGAGGAAATACTGAAAAAGGCCACTATTTAATGGTGAAAGAACGAAGCTGTAGAGGTCCTAACCAGCCCAGGGCCAACAAAGAAAATTAAAAATCTGCACAGAGCAAGCCAGCCTCTGATGCTGAGAGTAAGGCATTCAGGCGCCAACCTGGTGAGAGTTCTCAGCGAGCACTGTGAAGACCAAGTGCACAGTGAGGCTGTTGGTAGTGAGTTGCACATAGACACACACATATAAATGGGCGCGCACACACACCCACCCACCCACACACACACACACACACACACACGCACACACACCCTAAAGAGGGAGATTTTTACTGGACTACATATCATTGATGTTAATTTCATTTTTCCTAACAGTTTGTGCTATGTTGAACCAGATTCAGCTCCTCCTTTGGGGTGTGGGGTGACTGGGCCCAGAAACTACTACTTCTGTTGGTGTTGTTACAGGGCTGCATCTTATACCCTGTATCCCAAAATGCATGACCGAAAAGTAAGTCTGGCTTCTGATATGTGCTGTTGCTTCCATGAGACTGTCTTTCCTTCCAGATGGCCACTGACCAAAGAGAGTAATACTGTTCTTTATTCTGTCAGGCACTCCATCAGTTCACACAAGTCTTTTGCTGGGTCCCCTAGCCTCCAGGCAGTGACTTTATCCAGAACCAAAAAACTCTTTAAGTTCTTCCCAAGTTCTACAATGGATTCTTTCTCCCAGCAAAAGCTGGGAGATTAGAAGGGAAGAGAAAGGAAGTTAATGACCAAGAAAACACTACTGGACAGGAGACCCTATCCATACACCAAACACCTATTTGAGGATGCCAGCCCCCAGGCACAGGGCTTCAATGTTTAGCTCTAAAACCTACAATCCCCAGATGTAACTCAATCACCTGAAGTCTTGGATGACAGCAAATAACCTTAGACTCAAGTGCTATTTTGGTGGTTTGCCTATGAGCCAAGATTAGAATTCTATGGTACCTCTGGGGTATGAGTAACCTTTTTCCTACTTTCAGCAGCTCTTTAAAGATATAGCTTAAGGACTGTATAAGACTCCCTGAAAGATCCAACTTTCTTTTAAAACTTCCCACCATGCTATCCTCAAAAACTGGGGTTCAGGGAATACTGATAACTCCATGGTGGGACTGGACCTTGCTTTACAAGAGTTCTACTGGCTTTCTTGTTTAAAGACAGCCAATATGTGTGTCACAACTAGGCTTACTAAGACAGTAGTGTCAGAGGTGCAATTCACCTTTCCTGATCCAAAGGAAGCATTCTTCCAACCTATGTAAATGAGCTCAGGAGGCACCTGGACAAGGGGAATCTCTTTTGTGGTTGGCTCCATGCCAGGAACTATGATGTCAGGTCCATTTGTATTCCCAGGAGGAGGAAGGGTAATTAGGGCAGTGACTGTAACAAAAGGATATTTTGGGGACGTTCCAGAGCTCCACAGCAAAGATCTGGAAAACTGTCACATTTCTGTAGATAAAAGTCACCACAAAATTGAATAGGAAGCCAGTAAGTAATTAGATCAGCCTCTATGCTAACATTTCCAGAGCTCCTCCCACTGTCTTCATTACCCCTTTGCTGGCATAATTAACTTTCCCAAGTAAATGGCTCTACTCTTTAGAAGGAGTCACTCTCAGCACAGAAAACCAGTCTCTCAAACGATACCTTAACTAGAGCCTTTATCTAACACATCCTGTCAGCCATTCACATGCTGCTTCCACTGAGAAACACATACAGCTTCCCTCTACCTCGGGATTCCCAAAGGCTCTCAAACATGAGAGTGGTCAAGCAATCAATGGGCCGGGGCTGTACTTTCTGCCCCGCAGGGTCCAAGGTATGCCAGCCTTTAGAAGGCACCTTGGTGCACCAAGGCATTATACATTCTGGGGCCATCACCTGATCTTCCTACAGTCACTTTGTGCAAAATTGAAACAGTGTGTGGTACTTGCATGTTTCATTCTATACAAAAATTCCCCTCCCTCCCCTACCCCTATGTTTTAAACATTTATATAAATTCTTATTTAAACAGTAAGTTAGAAATCTTATTTACATTAATTTCTTTGTTCTTTCAAAAGAGCATCTAAAATCACATTCCCACCCTTTAATAGGATATAAATGTTCACCTAAATTGGTTTGTATTACTGATTAAGGAGAGAGAAAGGGAGAAGAACAAACCACCAGCTAAACTGTGTTCCCAATCTTCTACAAAATAATGTGACACGGATCAGAAGCCAGTTTGCCCAGGTCGTGCAAAACCCTCAATCAGGAAATCCCAAATACAAGTCAAGGTTTGGGTCATTTCTCCTTGTCTCCAAACTGACGCACTTCATCCTTTGAGGTATGGTTTATTTGTTTTTCTCTTCTCAGTCGTGTACCAGGTGGAGCCCCGGGAGCATCACAAAGCCCATGAGGCTGTCAAAGTTTCAGGGCTCTTCTGGCACTGGCCTCAATGGCCGGAAAGGGAGGCCTGCAGATGCTACAGGCTCTGTTCAGGGTCCCTGGCTCACGGAAGGTGTCACAGTGTGTCCTCTTCGCTGCAGCCTCCACCAATCATGAAACGGAACTCCTGGAGGTTCGAGACGCCGTGGAAGTGAACAAACGCGCCCGCCACCACAAAGATGTGAAATAGCTGATGAGAGTGAAACTAGAGGCAAGGGGGAGGGGGGAGAAATCCATTCATTATTAAAGTCTGCTAAAGAGTCTTCACGCCATTTGTGCTGAGCAAGGCAGGGAATTTAGGTGACAAGAGCTCAAATTCAAGGTGTCCACAGATCTTGGAATATCCACTGGGCGTATCACATTCTGTCCCCAAAAAAGTCAAGGTGCTGCCACTAAATTCTAACCATGAAGACGTGTACACATAACACAGGAGTATCTGGTGAACTCAGGGGCAAATGGCATAAACACACTCTTGCCAACAGACTACAAAGGCCCAAAGATCCCTCTGTGCCTACCTGTGGGCTAGTCAGACAGGGGGAGGTTTTCCTCTCTGCTGAAGGAGGTTTTTATCATGGCCTAAGTAAAGCACAAAGCTATGGCCAATTTAAATGTGCTTTCTCTCTCAGAAAAACTAAAGGGGGGATCCCTGGGTCGCGCAGCGGTTTGGCGCCTGCCTTTGGCACAGGGCGCGATCCTGGAGACCCGGGATCGAATCCCACGTTGGGCTCCTGGTGCATGGAGCCTGCTTCTCCCTCTGCCTGTGTCTCTGCCTCTCTCTCTGTGTGTGTGTGTGTGTGTGTGAGACTATCATAAAGAAAAAAAAAAAAAGAAAAAGAAAAAAGAAAAAAATGTAAAAAAAAAAAAAAAAAAAGAAAGAAAAACTAAAGGGATTTCCAGGATTAGGTAGATGATTAAAACATGTCTCCTTAGCTCTAAGACTCCAGAATTACACAAATGACATCCTATATCAAAAGGCCAGCAAAGCTGGCCCTTTTCCTTCCTTCTCAAATCAGAAGCTGGTCTATAAGCACATTAGTATTTTTTTCTGATTCAATCTGTTGAATGCTAGTTCATTTCTTAAAAGGGGTTTATTGATTGCTCAGTGAACCAAACATACTTCAAAAATTCTACTATTCTATTATCATCTCAAAATGAAAAAGTACAGCTGCAAAACAGTATTCATCAAGAAAAAAATACTGATTTTAGAGGTGCAACAAGAAGGAGCCACATCTCAGGAAATGCTTCCCTGGAAATCAAAGGGGATTCATTCTCCCAAAAAAGTAGGGGGAGAAATATTTCCACAATCAATGTCAATATGATGATGAGGCAATCTCCAAAAGACAAATTAACTAATTTGAACCTGAACAGATTGCCTAAATTAGCATTATCTTCATTTTATGGAGGGCTAAATTGAACTTCGAAGACTAGGTGATCAGTTTAGTCTACAATGATCAGCAACAGGTAGAGGAACAGAATTCCAAAAGTGACTTCATAATCAAACAATTCCGCAATTCTGTACCTACTGAAAATCTTTCAGGACATCATCAATTACAAAATATCCCACCTATTGGTCCCTTACATTTCTTTTCTACTTCTCTTTCGCTCTCTCTTAACCACAATCTAGTTAGCTCTCCCTCCTCTTGCAACCAACACATGTATACACGATCTCTCATTACAAATCATTGGATTTTAGTATCAAAAAGGACTCTGGCAAACAATCTAGTCCATCACCCTCATTTTCTAAATGAGGAAACTAAAACAAACTAAATGCCTTGCCAGTTCAATGTAGTATAAAGGAGCATAGACTCTGATATTAGACTAGCCTGATTCAAATTCCACTCCTACCAGTTATAATTTGTTCTAATGTTGGACAAGTTACTAATCCCCCTAAGCTTCATTTCCTAATCCTTAAAATGAAAACATTGATATTTGTCGTATCACAGGACCAACGTATTAAATGAGGTAATCTGTGTAAAGTGTTCATACAGTACCATACCAGCCACCAAGTCAGTGCTCAGTAAATGTTAATCATCACTGTACTTAGTGTCCTGAGAAACATAACTTAATGAAGAAGAGTTACAACTAAAATACAGGTCTCTCAATTTTTAGTCTAAACCTTTTTCCAGTATTTTACTTCCCGGTCTGCCAATACACACTAACAGATATATACGTGTACACACTAACAGATATATACGTGTGCATACTAACTGCTCCTGGTCCTACTTACCCAGATATCACATTTGCCAGGAAAGAAGCGCTCAGGGATGCGGGCAGCATAGAGAGCGGCGCCTGTGATGTAGAGGCTGGCCATTAGCATGAGCCAGCCGATCTGCCCTATGGTGGCTGCCTTCAGGAACCCCTCCGCGATGACATAGTGCAAGGTAGGAATGATTCCACTCAGACCAAGGCCCAAAAATACTCCTACAATCACAAGAATAAAATAAAGTAAAAATGCACAAGACAAATGAGGAAGAAGTCAATATTACAGCACAGTACTAGTAATTCTATAAGCTGAGTATTTCAAGTATGATGCTTGTTTGAAAGGGAAAGGAAGGTTCTTCAAACTCTGAGGATACTGCCACCCCAGACAGCACAGATATGTTCTAAATGATAGATCGATTTACAAATCCAAGGAGCCTCCCACTAAGAGAAGCTTAACAAGTCAGCAGTCCTCAAAGGGTTTAGATATGTGTTGCTAAGTGTTTGAGGAATACACAGCTCTAGGAGTTTAGACTTTCCTAAATGATTCCTCTTTATAGACACATATTGCAATACAAAGCAATTTCACACATTTTATCTCTCCTTTAAAGGAACAGACATTCCTGGGTTGGAGTGGCATGGACTGGTGGGGGTGGCAATGGAGGGGGGGGTGCGGTTATGAATGCTCCCAGGCCCAAAAGTACCAATCCGGTACAGAAATCTATCAGAATCATTCCACCACAGCCCCACTGCCTTCAAAACTATCTACAGAAGTGTTTTTCAAACTTCTTGATATGACCTAGGTTATAAGATCAACTAAGTGAATTTAGATTAGCAATTTTTTTTAAGTGAACTACAATAAAATTAAAAAAAAATCACTGTTGCAAATGGAGTGTTAAGTTTTTAGAAGTTGAATAATATGACTGTGAATTTATGAGTATATACACAAATCTGTGTCAATCAAACCACCAAAGGAACACCTCATATGCTACAGCCAGTAACTGCTCCTACATTCTGACATAGGGAGTTAAACATGACACTTAACTCTCAAAATACAAGACAAGGAGCCCGTTACTTGCTTTGGACATGACCTAATAAGGTGTTGGTATACAACAATACATATACATGCACATACAAATAAATAATGGGCATCTGTAAGAGAAGAGGAAAATGGCAATGTTCCTCTCATAAAAGAAGGGAATGAAGCAGGGCTAAATAAAAACCTTTTCCTACTTCTATTCCTCACTAAAGAAAAATCCTCATGATCCTGTTTCACTTGCTATTTTCCTCCACATGCTAAACAAAGGCTCTAGTGGTCTTGTCTACCATTCTAGAAGTCAAAAGCTCAGGAACTTGGTTCTTCTGATGTGTACCACAGTAGAACATTCAGCTGTACTCTTATCTCCTGGGCTGAAGCAGGCTTAGCACCACAGTTAAGTAGTACTGGAAGCCAACCCTGACCACTGCTTCTCTACTTATATAATCACTTAAAAACCTAAGTGGGTAGACTATTGCAGTCATTAACAAGAAGTTAAATTCTTACTTCTAACCTTCTAGGTAGCTGCAGATGAACCATGGCTTGGATTTTAATATGAGATTTTCTTTTAAAAAAGGTCAAAAGGAAAAATACTCCTTTTACTAATACTTGTTCATTCTCAATAGGCACCAAGTTTGATACTGAGGACAGAACACTGAAAGACATGGCCCTGGCTATAAGGAGTCCTCGGTCCACTGAAAGAAACAAAAACATATCTCTGTGAACTCCCCACTCCTAGAGGAAGGTTCAACTTGAGGCTTTTGGCTTTCCATATGATCTCCAGAGAAACAGGCATGATCCTAAATATAAAAAGCCTCCTTATCCCTACATTAGAAGAGATATATGGTGCTCACTTTAACAGAATACAATTGTGGAGTCTTATTTACCTAAGCAGTACACATTTTCAAATAAAAATACAAAACAAAGAATGACAACAACAAAAGAATCAATCACTAAAAAGTACACTCCAAGCTGAGAAAGAGTAATCATTTTTTTTTTTTTTTTTACAAAGGTTACAGAACCACTGCCTTATGGGCATAAACTCTAGTGAATTACATTGGCCAATAAAGCTCACCATGCCCCTCAACTCTAAGCACTTTAAGACAACTAATGAACACTACTACATTAAAGCCCCTGAAGAACAGGAACTATGACTTATTTATCTTTGCATCACAAGTACATAGCACAGGACTTGGCATGTAGACCTTTAATAAGTGACTGGTAAATAAATGGAATGTCCAATGTAAAACCTTCATATCTCTTACCTGCTCTTACTCCTCGATACTGAGGGGTAGCAAACATGTCCCACTGAGAAACTATAATGGCTGCAATGCCCAGCACACAGATGACAATTAAGTAGATGAAGCAAGGTTGTGGATTACAGTAGAAAGAATAATAAAGCCATGGAACAAAACTTCCCATTATCAGAAGAGCAATACCAGAGTAATCCAATCTAAAATAAGAAAAGAAAAATTCATGTGATGTTAAAAAGTATGGCCCACTACAGGTTCCAATTGATCCCCTATGACATGAGCTAGCACTAACAGACAAGAGGCAAACAGGGATGCCTGCTTTAATTTAAAAAATGTTTTTAAGTTCCCATCAGATAGTATCAGGAATTCTGACAACTGTGCTGGATGTTTTTCCCCAACTCTAATATTTGATTACAACGTAGACTTTCTGATACTTACTTAGAGAAGAGCCGGGAGACCCCTTCTGAGTGGCAGTAGACTGTGTGGAAGAGCCATGAAAAAGAAAGGCAGAGAATGGCCCCCAAGAAGAATAATCCAAAGACCACCTTCTCCTGCAGAGGGGCCACAAAGGAGATGTTTGGGCGAAACATATAAAAGATCCCCAGGCACAGGAAGAATACACAACCTATGAAAGGAGGACAGGGAGAGAAAAAATGATCCTTGTCAACAACAGTGTTGTGTGTTGATGACATCCTCAGTCCTTCACAATCATGAATGATACCTGAATCAAAAACTCCATGAGAAAGATTTTCCAAATAACTAAAGCTTATCCAAAATTTTGGTCCACTTCAAACACTGCTGGTACCATATACTCCTGGGCTTTATAAACTGAGTGTACAGAAAATAATAATTTATTTATCTAAGAACATAATCCAAAAACCAGACAATGCTGCTAAATTAGTCTACTTCTACCTCTAGATCTAGTATAAAATTTCATTTAGAAAGTTTTTGGCATATATGTTGGAACCCAGTTTTCACAGATCCATTTTGTGTTTGCTTTTGCAATGAATTCTAATACCTCCAAACTCTGTCAAGAAATACACCTTTCCTCTACCAATAGCTGTCAGGGAACATTATGCTTCTCTGGTCCTCACCAGTTGGTCCCATAGATTCGAGTTAAGGACAATAAAATGCCTACTCATGCTATTTCATGACCAGTTTTTAAACTGCCTTTCTTCACAGTAAGATACATGTTCTTACTGCTTAGGGAAAGGGTCACTTAACACAAGGACAGAAATTAAGAAGTTAAACATGTGGTAAGTGACTGTTCTATTTAATAAAACTTTTACCTTTGAGTTAGACACTAGCAATGAACTGGATTTGACACTCTATTCTGTTCTCACTATACTAGCAGGTAGAAATTTGGGGACATAACAGAAATCAAATGTGTGATATGAAATGTAAGTCAAATGGGGTAAGCCACAAAAAAATTTTCACAAGGCTGTGCAACCATCTCTATTATTTAATTTCAGAATATCTTCATCACACCAAAAAGAAGCCCATACCTACTGCATTCATCTCCCACTCCCTACTACTCCCAGCCCTAGACAACCAATAATCTACTTTCTGTCTCTATGGATCTTCACATTCTGGGCATTTCATGTGTATGGATTATACAGTATGTGGCCTTTTGTGTCTGGCATGTTTCAAGGCTCACCCACACTGTAGCACATATTAGTACTTCATCTCTTTTTATAATATTTCATTTGCAGGGATATACAACATTTTATTCATCCATTCACCAGCTAAAAGATGTTTCAGTTGTTTCTACTTTTTAACTATTATAGATAATGTTGCAGAAAACATTTGTATACATGTTTTTGTATGAACATGTTTTCAATTCTCTTGAGTACATAATTAAGAAGCAGAACTACTGATAACTCTGTTTAACTTTTTGAGGAACTGTCAAACTACTTTCCATAAAGGCTGTATGTACCATTTTCATCCCTAATAGAAAAGTATCAAAGTTGTAATTTTTCTGTATCCTTGCCAAAACTTGTTACTTTCCATTTTCTTGATTATAGCCATTCTAGTGTGTGAAGTGGTATCTCATTACAATTTTCAAAGTATTTGATTTGCATTTTCCAAAATGACTAATGATGTTGAGCATCCACTTTTTGTTCTTCTTTTTTTTTTTTAATTGAAATAGAGTTGACACTTGAGCATCTTTTCATGTGTATACTGGCCATTTGTAGATCTTTGGAGAAATGTCTATTTGTATGCTTTACCCATTTTTTAAACTGGGTTGTCCTTTTATTGTTTAGTTGTAGAAGTTATTTACTAGATCCTCATCAGATATATGATTTGCAAGCATTTTCTCCCATTCTGTGGGTTACCTTTACACTTTCTTGATAATGTCCTTTGACATATAAAATTTTTAATTTCGAGAAAGTCCAAAATATTTTTTCTTTGGTTGTTTGTACTAAATTTAGGTGTTAATTGTAAGAAATTATCACCTAATCCAAGGTCACAAAGATTTACATCTATGTTTGCACCTACTGGTTTTATAGTTTTAGTCCTTATGTTTAAGTCTTTGATCCATTTTGAGTTAATTGTATAATGGAATGAGGCAAGGTCCAACTTGACCCTTTTACATGTAATTACTCAGTTTCCCCAATACTGTTTGCTGAAATGACTATTCTTCCCCCACTGTAATCTTTAATATGCAATTATGATGGAAAAAATATTAGATTACATTCTACTTCAAGCAAAACTGAAATTTAATTGTGAATATTCCAAGTGATGATTTTGAAAAATCAGCTTATTTGTATTAAATAAAGCATCCTCCTCACAGTGTTCATTAAAACATTATACCACATTTTGTATAGCACCTTTCCCTTGGCCTGGTTCAAAGACACTATCTGAAAATCTAGTAGAGAAAATTATGACTTAGCTATAATAAAATCAGAAGGCAAACTAGAATAACCACAGAATAAACCAGTAAGAAACTGCATCATTAGAAATTCAGAAAACAAAATGGCTGATCCCAAATACATTTTTTGTTTTATCCTTCTCCTCAAATACATAGAAAAAAAAATTTAAGTGAATCACTAATGCATTACACCACTGACATTACATACCTAAAAGATGTGTCCAGATGTTGCCTGTCTCTGTATGTATTCTGAAAATGCTCTTAAAACAGGCCCGGAAAGAAGGCATTGGGGGCCGATGTCCATGTAAAAGGAAATCATTATCCTTGAGCCAGTCTGGTAGTACATCATGAGGGATTACTCGCCATCGACCTTCCCATACCTGGAAGAAGAGTATCAAAAATCTTTGTGGTTTTGTCAATGTGGCAACACTGGCTGCCCTAAAAGCATAGTTTCAAGACTCATTTCAGTCTGGCTAAAGGTAGGGTCCACCTGTACAAACTCCCCTTCCTTTATCACCCACAACAGACTTTACTCTGAAATGTCCCTGTGAGATTAAATATGACTGTTTTTATACTTAATATTTCTGATGGTGGAAAAAGAACTACAGTTGACCCTTGAATGCTTGAACTATGTGTGTTGACTTATATGCAGATTTTTTACAGTATCATCCTATAAATGAATTTTCTCTTCCTTATGATGTTACTTTTTTCCTCTAGCTTATTTTAAGTGTAAATATAGTTTATAATACATATAATGTACAAAATATGTGTTGAATTTTTATGCTAATAGTAAGGCTCCCAGATGATAGTAGGCTATTAGTAGTTAAGTTTTGGAGGAGTCAAAAGTTATACATGGATTTTCAACTGCAAAGTAGTCAGTACCTTTAACCACTGCATCATTCAGGGCCAACCTGTATATAGAAATCACTTTTGTGCTTTCTGCTAAATTCTCTCCCTCTCCCTTCTTTTCCCACCACAACAAACATGCTGAAGTTAAAAAAAAAAAAGTACACAGGAGTCACAATCTTGGATCTCTACCATTAACCAGTTGAAGGGACTTTCATCAGAAAATCACCAAGTCTGTTTCCTCATTTATAAAGTGAGGGTAATGGTACTTTGATTACTTCATAAGAATCAAATGAAATGACCCAGAGTACTTCATAAATGAATTAGCGAGCCCCAGCATCCACCCCACAGATGGTAGGTAACCCTGACCCTCTCCAAAGGCTATTATCTATGTAAGAGTTAGTGACTAATCCACCCTTTTCATGCTGGAGAGATGGCAAAGAGACTCAATGTTAAGGGCCTTCAAAAGTCCCATCACCACCACCCCACCCCCTTCTCCTTTTTCTTCATTGTCCCTCCCTCACAGACCCTAACAGAAAAGGGATCAGGAATTTGGTACCCGTCCTTAAAAACCTGTCAACCTGTGCACTCTGCTCCTTTTAATGTATTTCAGCCCAGAGAGCTCAGATCACAAGGATCACTTAATTCTAATCTAACTTGTTTCTACTAATCAGAAAGGTATAAGGAAAAAAGTCAGGTACATGATCTACCTATAGGCTTCAGGTTCAGACAATGACCCCACTCCTACTCCCTAGGTTCTTGTGACAAACAACATGGCCAGGCAACACAAACTCAGCTCTCTTTCTACTATGCAAAGTGACTGCCAGCTGAGCCCATTCTTTTTGCTTCATGTCTTCCTGTTCTCTGCTCTCCTTAATCCTTCTTTTTGAAATACACTTGTAAAAGAACTGATCCTCTGTGTAACTCCAAAGGAGAACTAACAATTTAAGAGCAGAAGTGGCCCTCTTAACACTACTAAAACTCTCTCTCTAGCCTCCCCACTTCTTTTCTCACCTTCTAAACTCAAAACCTGAGGCCTATAGTTACTAGTGATAATCTGGCCATTCCATGCTTGTGTGTAACATACAATAAAATACAATAGTGCCAACAAAAGACTAATCTAAATTTTTAATGTCTACTGGTAATAATATTTACCACTTGTTGGTCTTTTTTTTTAAGATTTATTTATTCATGAGAGAGAGAGAGAGACAGAGAGAGAGAGAGAGAGAGAAAGAGAGAGAGGCAGAGACACAGGCAGAGGGAGAAGCAGGCTCTTTGCAGGAGCCTGATACCGGCCTCAATCCCAGATCACGACCTGAACCGAAGGCAGCCGCCCAACCACTAAGCCACCCAGGCATCCCTAGGATTACCACTTGGAAAAGTAACTGAGATCTACCAAAGGACTTTCTGGAAAGAATGATAATATTCCAAGATACTGAATTTCTTTTATCTAATCTAGACTTAAAAAAAAAAAAAAAGCGATTGTTAACATTAACTTTACAAGATGCTATTCTGTTTTACTTTGGGAGAACTGTATTTTTAAGAGAGAGAAGAAAAGAGAAATTAATCCCTTCATCCTCAAGGCAGTTCACAATATGCAAACAGCTCTGCTGTGACCATATGAAAAGTGTTACCCCACACAGCCAAGATGCTCCCTTTTAGTAGTCAGAAAAAATATGTTGAGTTTTTTACTAGTTATATTTGCATATAACGTCAGTAATTTTTCTCCATTATTTAAAAGATTTTATTTACTTATTCATGAGAGACACAGAGAGAAGCAGAGACACAGGCAAAGAGAGAAGCAGACTCCACGCAGGGAGCCCAATGTGGGACTCATCCCAGGACATGCCCTGAGCCAAAGGCAGATGCTTAACTGCTGAGCCACCCAGGCGTCCCTCTCCATTGTTTCTCAACAACCAATCTAGTGGTTTAAACTGAGCCAAGGAGCTATACTTCCATTATTATACTGAAGTTGGTGTCACATTCAACAGACACTGCACCCTCAATTCTCAACTTGGAGTCGATCCAAATGCAAACCAAAGCAGGCATCCTCTTTAACCCCCCCAGGGAAAAAAAGAACAGGATCACAGCTTGGCCAAACACATATTCCTTTATAAGCTTGACAAAGGCACTGCATAAACATCTGAGCAATGGTCCACTGGATTTATATTAGACCTTTAATACACAAACATTTCTTTTTAATTGAAGGCTGAGGAAAAAAAGCATGATGGAACTTGGATACTCTATAAAGACTAAATGATTTTTATTTCCCCTATTCCTGTAAGAAAAGCTTTTCCAAAAGGGAGTGGATACCACCACCACCACAGGACACTTCATTTAAAATTGTTTACTTGCTTCTGATCCAAGAAAAAAAAAAATTGGGGGATCCCTGGGTGGCGCAGTGGTTTGGCGCCTGCCTTTGGCCCAGGGCGCGATCCTGGAGACCCGGGATCGAATCCCACATCGGGCTCCCGGTGCATGGAGCTTGCTTCTCCCTCTGCCTGTGTCTCTGCCTCTCTCTCTCTCTCTCTGTGACTATCATAAATAAATAAAAATTTTTAAAAAAGAATTAAAAAAAAAAGAAAAAAAAAAAGAAAAAAAAAAATTTGTGTCACTAGACCCAGTTAATTTTCAAGTACACTCAATTGCATGACTGCAGTAGGCGGAGCAAACCTGGAGAATGCCATGTCACAGGAAGCCTCTCCAGTCCACTCTCACAGACAAACTGCTAAAGAATAATAAGGGAATGGTAGTAAATTTTGTGTTCCATTCACTTTTGTTTTTTTTTTCCCCAGTAAATCACAGTTTGGAGCTAACAAATGCCCTGTTTATTCTCCCATTAGCTGTTACACTGGATTTTTTTTTAAAGATTATTTATTTATTCATTCATTCATTCATTCATTCGAGACACAGAAGGAGAGAGAGGCAGAGCCACAGGCAGAGGGAGAAGCAGGCTCCATGCAGGGAGCCCAACGTGGGACTCGATCCCAGGTCTCCAGGATCACACGCCCCAGACTAAAGGCAGCAGCGCTAAACCGCTGAGCCATCGGGGCTGCCCTGGAAATTTTATTTACTTTATTCTTTACTCTCAGTTCAGAAAATGAGAATAAAAGGGCAGTCAAGTTAGCTACAGTTCCCCACTGATCTGTAAATATTAAACATCCCTAATGGCCCAGACACTAAATATTCAACTTTGAGAGATTTAACACAAAACTTGCTTTATGAAAAACAAAATATCTCCTTTACAAAATCCCTGTGTGTTAATTCTCCTGAGACAGCAATCACTAGAAAGAATCTATGATTCTGCTTAGCATTTTCTTCACCAATTTTCAAACACTGATTAAAATTTCCTGTGCTCTAAAAAAAAATAAAAATAAAAAATAAAATAAAATAAAAAAAAATTTCCTGTGCTCTGAGTAGATCCATAAATGTGTATACCCCTCCCCCAGCACTCTCCATGCATCCCCTTTATCTTAGAAGGAATGTCTATAATCAGATTATAATGTTTTCTCATCCTCAGGTCCAAAGTACAGTAGTCTATAGTCAACTGGCCCCAATTATTTCTACCACCACTGTGAATGTGGGAAAACCTAATTTAGTTTTCAGGATCTAAGACTACATGCAAAAAAAGTCTTGGTTCTATGAAACCTATATAAAAAAAAAAGCTAAGAGTCATAAAAATTCCTTTCTAAATATTTAATCAAGAATTCTCCAGAAATGTTTAACAAATGAATTTATTCATACATACTAACATAAACTGACTTATGACTTTGGATCAGTCCCACCGGGTCCCCATCAGTCAGATTATCAAGTAGCTTTAAACTTACCAGAGCCCCTGACTCTCTTCTCTAAGAAAGCAACCTCCAATTCCAGTTGCCATTTTAGAAGGGAAAAAAATGCCCACAATAGATCCCTTAAAAATCCGATAACGCATTATAAGATAGAGACAAAACATGCCAGCTGAACTAGAAATACTAAATCTGCATGAAAACTGGGAAATATGTATCTAAAGATCAGATTGATTACTTACAGAATCCTTAGAAAGATTAGCACGTTGGCCATCACAGTTCTATAGAAGAGATTCAAGGGACTTGGAAATGGCATTTTACTATCTCTAGGCATCAACCACACCCAACTTTGATCCTGTCTTATCTGAATTATCAATAAGACTTCTACTATGTTAACCTTACATCAGGAAACACTTGTTTCCCAGATGGATATTTGAGTTTTATCACAACTTTATCATGTGTACTATAGGTAAACAAATGTGTTTTGTCTTAAACAGGATTAAAGTTATAAGACTGTTTCTGTCCCCATTTTGCCACAGATTATCTCCAAAGTAAACCAACAGCTAAGGTACTGCAACTCTCCTTAAAGATTCCTGTTTGGGAAGGGGTAAACATATAGCATAGAAATGATAACAAACTGTCATCTTACCTTACAAACAAATTCTTCCATTCTTTCCATAGCATGATGGGCTTGTAAAAGAGGGGACATACCCATAAACCCCTCATCTTCCTGAGAAGCTTCATCATTGCACTCATGTTCCTCAGAGATCTGAAAGGCAATCACAGAAAGTCAGAAACAGAGACCAGGAGCCAAATGAAACTATCAACACACTAACCTTGAAAAATTATAATGAAATAATTCCCTCTTAAAGTCAAAGCAAGGCCTCAAACAAGTAATGTCAGTTTATTATAGAATCATGAGTATTAAAAATGAACAGTTATTCAATTCTTCTCTGACAGACAGATGAAATACAAGAGCATTCCCATGGCTTTTTCAGTAGCAAATTCCTGGAGTAGCTTGAATGGTTTGTTTTTTTGTTTTAATAATTATATTCACAGATATATATGTATATATAATATATGTGTATATATATATTCTCTCTCTCTCTCTCTCTCAAGAAATTGCTGAGGGGGAAAACAAGAACCCCACCTGGTACATATAAAATCAATAATTGTAAATACAATGGGGGAGGGGAGGGGAGAGGAGGAAAGAAATTTACTCAATTCTTAAGATATGCCAAGCATAAAAGAAAGGCCTTTGTATAGGCTATCTAAATTAATCCTGACAGTCTATTATTATTAGGTAAGTATTCTTATCCCCATTTAACAAAGAACATTAGGCGAAGAGGTTAAAATAAGTTGCCCAAGGTTAAGACTAGTCAAGGAAAAAAGTAAAAATAATCTGGTTAGACCTTAAGGGATAAATCAATAAAATTAAGATTTCTGTTTCCAGATGAAGCTTCATACTAGTTTAGACAGAATGATACTGAGAAGGGCAATGGACCAGAAGTCAGGAGACCTAAGTAGTTAAGTGTGGTTTTGCCACTAATATAGATGGAACCATATATAGATTTCTCGATATGAACCTCAACTTTCTCATTTCTATCTAAAATAAGGAGTTTAAAACTAAATAATCGGGATCCCTGGGTGGCGCAGCGGTTTGGCACCTGCCTTTGGCCCAGGGCGCGATCCTGGAGACCTGGGATCAAATCCCACGTCGGGCTCCTGGTGCATGGAGCCTGCTTCTCCCTCTGCCTGTGTCTCTGCCTCTCTCTCTCTCTGTGACTATCATAAATAAATAAAGCTAAATAATCTCTACAGTCTTCCCTATTCTCTAAAATTCTGAGATTCTGCAACTCACTGAAAAATGATAGCACAACTCAGTGAAAAACGACAGCACTAATTGGACTTCTGTATCAGAGTCAGCTAGATAAACAGGACAAGTTAACATGACTGAATGAAGAAATGAGTAACTTTCTATCTCCAGTCAGAAAACTGTTAAGGATGAATGTGTAGGCACAATAAGTAATCTACCACAATACTTGAATTTGAACATGTTTAAAAAGAAATCCTAAGATTTCATTTTCCTACTCTTCACTGTTCAAGATAACTAGGGGCTTAATATTAAGCATGTGAGACATGTTGCATACCCAATCTCAATTGTTACAAAGTTATGTTCTCCAAGAAATCTATCTTGATTCTGCTTCTCTACTATTCTTACTTATAAAACATCCTCCATTCATTACTTCCCTAAAACTTACCTGTCTGTCCTTCAGTGCCCAGTTTTTCTCAACCTTTCTTTCATGACTGCCACCCTCCCCTCTCCCACCAAGCATTTTTAGATTGCTTCTTCCATCCTCAGGAAATTTTATTAACACAATATACTATATATCTGTGTACATACTAGGCCCTTTGGAGGGCTACAAACTGTGGAGGCCGAGAAAAATTAAGGCCATCCCACCTAAAGTTTAGCATTAGCACAAGTACAGCCATCTTAGGCCCCTGTGAATAAGAGCTGAACTTTATTGGGAAAAACTGCAGAATGTCCAGAATTACCTGTCCTTGGCAGGTAATCCCATATCAGAAAGACAACAGAGCCCACACCCATGGTAGAAAATCCCCTAGACCAGCCTAATTCTTCCATCCCTTCTGGAAATCCCCTAGACCAGCCTATAAAAAACCCAGCTGAAAAAAAAAAAAAAAAAAAAAAACCAGCTGTAACCCACTTTGGGGTCCAAGTCCCTGCTCCGCTGTGTCGGGTATACTTGGATCCAAGCTCGAGCTTGTAAATAAACCCTCGTGTGTTTGCATCGGTGACGGCTCCTTGGTGGTTTCTCAGATTCGCAATCTTGGGCACAACACAAACCACTGTAATATTTTAGAATTTTTCCATCCCCTCTAAATCAATAAGTAATTTTCACCACAGAATGTATATATGCCCTACCTAATCCACAGCAACTGCCTCCTCTTCTGAACTTCTCTAGCAACTGAAGTTTGTAGCCCTTATTTGACAATGAATATATCTGAATTACAGCTCTTTTTTTACTTACACTTTTTTATTTCATGCTTGACAGAATTTTGCTTTTTTTTAATGTATCATTTCCTAAATGAGATTTTAAGTGCCCCGGCCCCCAGAACAGTTCTGTGTAATGGGTTACATACTTCACTATGGCTCAAGTAATTAATGCTTTAAAATTTCTTCAACAAAAAAATTTAAAAGATGCCTAATTTAAACATAAAATAAAAATGATAAAGTACCATTAAAACATCAACTTACAAATAAATTATGCCAACAGTTTCTAATAAAACTACAAATAAATGAGCATATAATGTAGGATTAGTTAAATGTTTCCTGCACCAACATAAGTAAAACCCAATTAAGTCGAAGAACTGGTCTGAAATGTCAATGGGATTACTCAATGTCAGTAGTTTAGAATATCAGGCTAATAATACATTTGGATCCATAGAAGACTACTCCTAGAAAAAGGCAAGCCAGATTCCCTGGCAAAAGAAAGGGCATTTCACACAATTAATCTTAGAAACTTAGATAAGAAAAAATGAGAATAGAATGCCTCTCTCCATAGGTACTCACAATATCTACATAAAAGAGAGAAGAATGGTTTAACCTCTAACCATAAGGTTAGGGTTAATGACACTGTTGTTGGAGATAAATACGCGTTTATTGAAAGAAAAGTACATTCATAATGTACACAGAGAGAGACAGAGAGAGAGAGAGAGAGAGAGAGGCAGGCAGAGGGAGAAGCAGGCTCCATGCACTGGGAGCCCGATGTGGGATTCGATCCCGGGTCTCCAGGATCGCGCCCTGGGCCAAAGGCAGGCGCCAAACCGCTGCGCCACCCAGGGATCCCGAGAGTTGTATTTCAATAGGTACAGAGTTCCTGTATGGGATGATGAAAAATTGTGGAAATAGTGGTGATGGTCATTCAACACTGTGAATGCAGTATTGTACGCTGAAAAATGTCTAGAATGGCAAATTTTATGCTATATGTTTTACCACGATAAAATTTTCTTTAAAAAAAAAAAAAAAGACACAGGGGTCCATAGCACCATTATTTGTAACAGTCAAAAACCAGAAACAATCCAAATGTCTATCAATAAGAAAACGGAAAAACAAGTGTGACATATTTATGTAACAGAATACTACTCAGTAATTAAAAAGAACTCTAACATACAAAAGAGTATGGGTAAGTAGCAAAAACATGCTAATCATAAAGAGTATATACTAAATGATTCCACTTATATTAAGTCCATCAACAAGCAAAGCAATCTATTGTGGTAAAAGTCAGAATAACAGTTATCTCTGGGAATAAGCAAGATGGAGAGAGGTTACAGACTTGAAAAAGGCATGAGAGAAGTTTCTGAAATGATGAAAATAATCTGAATCTTGTTCTGTGGTGATCATATGTAGGTAGTGTCATGAAGATCTGAGTAACTTTACTGTGTTTAAATCATTCCTCAATAAAATACTGTTTGTGTAAATCATCCCTCAATAAAAATGCCTTTTTTTTTTTAAAGATTTTATTTATTTACTCATGAGAGATACAGAGAGAGGCAGAGACACAGGCAGAGGAAGAAGCAGGCTCCATGCAGGGAGCCCGATGTGGGACTCGATCCCGGGACTCCAGGATCACACCCTGGGCCGAAGGTGAGTGATAAACCACTGAGCCACCCAGGGATCCCAATAAAATGTTTTCAAAAAGAAAAACAGGAGAGAGGAAAAGAGGTGCTATAGATTTTTCATATTAAAGGGTTTTAGGTTTTATTATGTAGGCAAAGCTGAGCGTTTAAATTATGAGGTTGAGCCAACCTGAACACAATTATATTTGTTTTTAGAAACTTACTTTGGCAACAGAGAGAAGGCAACAATGAAGAAGGGAGGCAGGAAAGAAGAGAAATAAATCAATACTTACCAAAGTCTAAAGCAGTTGTTCTCAACTAGAGGCATTTTTGCCTGACCCCCAACCTAAAGGACATCTGGCAATATCTAGAATCATCTTTACTTGTCACAAGGAGAGGAAATGATACTGGCAACTAGTAGGTAGGGGCCAGGATGCTGTTAAACATCCAATAATGCAAAAGACAGTTCTCCAAAACAAAGAACTATCTGGTTAAAATGTTAACAGCCAAAGAGAAACTGATCTAAAGAAATGATGGGGATCCCTGGGTGGCGCAGCGGTTTAGCGCCTGCCTTTGACCCAGGGCGCGATCCTGGAGACCCGGGATCGAATCCCACGTCGGGCTCCTGGTGCATGGAGCCTGCTTCTCCCTCTGCCTGTGTCTCTGCCTCTCTCTCTCTCTCTCTCTCTCTCTATGTGTGTGACTATCATAAATAAATAAAAATTAAAAAAAAAAAAAAAAGAAATGATGACGGAAGATCTATACACCCACTACAGTATTATGTAATAACAGATCTATACACCCACTATAGTATTATGTGTTCACATCAGAAAAAATTATACTTTATCAGATACTTCATACTTCTTACCAATAAGTGGTTACTAGTGCCACTAGCTAAGCTAAATGGCAACCATTCATTCAAAAAATATACAAAGTACTCATTGAGCAGCTACCATCTGACAGACAAAGAACCTGAGGCTAAATGATTTGCCCAAGATCACTAGAAAATACCAGTCAAGGGAAGCCCGGGTGCCTCAGCAGTTAGCGCCGCCTTCAGCCCAGGTTGTGATCCTGGAGACCCGGGCTCAAGTGCTCTGTCTCTCTCATGAATAAATAAATAAAAATCTTTAAAAAGAGAAGAAGACGACAACGAAGAAGACGACGACCACCACCACCACGACGAAGACGAAGAAGGAGGAGGAGGAAGAGGAGGAGAAAATACCAGTCAAGAAGTTCAACTCAGGTCCATACAAGTTCCAAAGTTCACGCTGTAGTCTTTCCACTCTCTTGTTTTCTAATTATAAAAGTGCCTGATTTTGTAGGTAACAGACATTTGACTGAAAGGCGACAACATATACAGGCAGGCCTTGCTTTCTAGTAGTGCAGGATACTAAAAATGACTGTGCAAGCCAAAATCATGTAAAGCAATCTTATAAACAATAAGGAAAATGGCTATTCTGTGACCTTTAAAAATTAACAAAGTATTAAAAACTGTCAATTATAAATGTACAAGGAAATTTTAAAAACAGTAAAACCAGTATGCTATATTTTACAACAGAAACATTGAGAATTAAGTATTTATTTGTAAAAAAAAAAAACTTACCAAGAGTAATTTGAACAGTGCAGGTCTTTTTTTTTTTTTTAAAGTAGGCTCTATACCCCATATAGGGTTTGAACTCACAATCCCGAGATTAAGAGTCACCTGCTTTGCCTGCTTTACTGACTGAGCCAGCCAGGCGCCTCAGTGCTTGCCTTCTTATCAAATAAATTACAATACAAAGTAAGCATCTTTTCTCTGCCTTGGCAAATTGTCCATATTCTAAGTTTGGATCAGCTTTCAACATTTCATTCTTTGTGCTTTCATGTCATGAAATTCCTAGAAGCTTTCCTTTAGATTTAACTCTTTTGCCTATATCACTTCTCTGGACATCTTCATCCTTTTTGTCACAAATGCTTTACTCCTTTATGTTGACAAGTATGCCCCACTATGTCCCTCTGGCTGCACATCTAGAATATCTTTACGTGGTAGCAGGGTCAACATTTCCCATCCCAATCAGGTTATTTCTTCTATAGCCATTTATGTTTGTTCTGACATACAATTGCAGCAGTATCAGTTTCATTTCACTGCTTTTATCTTTATTACCCAATTTCCCTTCTAAATATCTATTTTTGTAAAAAGTCACATGGTTTTATTAATGGGAAACAACACAACCGTACACTTGGTTGTCTTATGCATTAAATAGAAGATAGATGTACGATAGCCAGTCAGTCATGAAGACTTTCAAAGAAGTGACATGACTGGTCACTAATCATGATGCATATCTATTTGCACAGTAGATTGTAGACTGTAGACTGAAGACTGAAGAACTAGCACAAAAGTTTGTACTTCGTGCAATTACAGTAAATACACCACAGTAAGTGAAATCTGAGCCATAGTATTGAGGGCCTGGTATCATTTAACTAACTAACCCATGATAACTGAAACTCATGCATATTGGAACCTTGCAAAAGCATTAAAGCTGCTTGTCCACATTTTCTCTTCTCATCTTTTACAACTGCCCTTTCTATCCAAAATAGTGCTTCTAAAAAAACTAAACTCAATATAATGCAAGCCTATATGTAAGGCAACAATTTCACTGTGGATTACATTTCTAAGATATAGAACTACATCCAGTTTTCTAAGTCAGTTTTTTTTTAATAAATACCAAAAGTAATACAGCTAACCTGAACGTGGATTTGAATAGCACAGAGCCACTTACACAGGAATTTTTTACAGTACAATACCATAAATGTATTTTCTCTTCTTTATGGTCTTCTTAATAATACTTCTTTCCTCTAGCTTATACAGTATATAATACTGTATATAATAATACATATATATAAAATATGTGTTAATCAACTTGATATGTTATGGTAAGGTTTCCAATCAACCGTGGGTTACCAGTAGTTAAGTTTTGGGGGAAGTCAAAAGTTACACACAGATTTTTGAAAAGTTAGCAACCCTAATCCTGCACTGTTCAAGGGTCAACTACAATTCCTCTCTAGTAGTCTAATATATGCTTTGGAGGCAGAATGTGGTCAGTGGTCAGAAATACATAACCCAGTAAAGATAAATATCCATCCCAGTATGTCAGCAAAATTTGAGTATTTATAAAAGAATGTTTCATTCAGAAGTACAAAGTACTAAGTCTGTTAATTTATCAAGTATTATCTCCAGTTCTCACCCTCCAAAAACAGAAGACTCACAAATACATCCTCAAAAAACAAGCATCCAAAATACTAGCCCATAATTAGCTATTTATTGTGTTCAAGCACTATGGAGTTACTAATTAAGAGAGCTACATAGAGTGGATGGAAGTAAACACAGTTTCCTGGATTAGACAGAGGATAACAAGAAACAATAAAGGGTAGTGTCAAACACTGGCTAGAACATAGAATTAAAAAATGCTTTCTCTAGGGTACTGGAGCAACTTCATAGTTATGTCACACAACAATGGTTTAGAAAGCCTATCCTGGGCACTGTATGTAAAACAGTCTTTGACTTTGAATATGAACTCTAAACTACCCTGTCAAGAGCAGAAATGACTTTCAATTTCCCATTAGCAGGCACTAAAGCACGGTACCCAAAGATCTCTCTTTCAAAAATAGCAACTGTATGAAGATGATCACATACATTGTTAAATACATGATATATTCTGTTTCTGTTGTCATATTCTAATCCTCATCAAAATATGAAGAGAAACAAGACATTGTGAAAGATTAAGTGATTAAAACCAAAGCTGCCTTAAAAAGGCATAAAATTTAATTCTATAAGGCTTTCTACAAATGACTTACTCTAAACTTAAAGAAAGGTCAATGCTCTGAAGTACAAAACCACTTTTAAATATTTTTCTCGGGATCCCTGGGTGGCGCAGCGGTTTGGCGCCTGCCTTTGGCCCAGGGCGCGATCCTGGAGACCCGGGGTTGAATCCCACATCGGGCTCCCAGCGCATGGAGCCTGCTTCTCCCTCTGCCTGTGTCTCTGCCTCTCTCTCTCTCTCTCTCTGTGTGACTATCATAAATAAGTAAAAATTAAAAAATAAAATAAAATAAAATAAAAAATAAATATTTTTCTCCTACATTCAATTTAGTCCATCTGTGAAAAGACTAAGTTAAAAAAATTATTATACATCAGGGGGGCACCTGGGTGGCTGAGTTGGTTAAGTGTCTACCTTCAGCTCAGGTCATGACCTCAGGGTCCTAGAATCAAGCCCCATGTTGTGGGAGAGGAGGTTCCCCTGCTCAGTGGGGAGTCGGCTTCTTCCTCTTTCTCTGCCCCTCCCCCACTTGTGCTCTCTAATAAATAAAATCTTTTAAAAAATTATTATACTTCAAAATACAATGATATCCAACTTTGATGATCTATCCACAGTGCAACAACCTAAAATAACAATTCTGTAAAGTATATTTTGCCTTAATGATAAAGATGAATGCCTTTAAGATCAGTCTAATATGGAAAGAATTCATTTGGGCATTTACCTGTTTTATCCAAACTCAGTTCAATTCCATTAATTCCGTTAACAAATGTCTACTAAAATATTCTTAAATAGATGAGTAAAGTATAATCTTTCTTACATGAGCTTACAACCTAATGAGGGGCTGACTTAGCCATATAAATGATTAAAATAGAAATAAGGTATAACTAATTTAAAGGTGGGTAGGGAGATGTGGAGCTCAGAAAATGCTGCATGAGAAACAGAATTCTGGAAAGATGAAAGAGAATCGTCAAGAGGGGGAAAAAGCAAAAGCACCCCTTTGAAGACAAGATATCCATTCAGTTCGATTGAAACTAAGGATGCATTCAGGAGAACAGCAAGACACAAATTATAAACGTAAGTATTAGTTGAAGTAGACAGAATGTCACAGAGATTCACAATTGTAATACCTTCCACAGTTAGAAAATAAAGATAAAAGAAATGGTAAAATACCTCATTACCCTGAGATATTGGGCTTGGGACAATAAATCTTTGGTTAAAATTTGTCTGCTTTTATGGATGTCACTGAGCACTGATATCTTCTGCATTCAAGTACAGCTTAGTTATGAGGACTAAAATCTAAGGCCCCTATTTTATCATCTGTTCCAGGGAATTCCTGCCAAGGAAGGTAAGAATATAAATCAGTAAATAACTTTATTATTAGCTTTAGAAACTTCTCAAAAACTCATTTAACTAAACAACAGACTGCTCAACCAGACCCTTAGTATAATCAATTGTTCAACTGGATGAATCTGTTCACTTATCAAACAAATATTTGTTAATCAAGACTTGCTCCACCAATCCTATCTATCAAATCACAAACTTTGCAATGCCAATATGATTGCTGTATTCTTTTTCTTTAAAAAAGATTTGAGAGAGGGCAGCCCAGGTAGCTAAGCAGTTTAGCGCCACCTTCCACCCAGGGTAGAATTCTGGAAACCCAGGATCGAGTGCCACGTCTGGCTCCCTGCATGGAGCCTGCTTCTCCTTCTGCCTGTGTCTCTGCCTCTCTCTCTCTCTTTCTCTGTCTCTCATGAATTAATAAATAAAATCTTTAAAAAAAAAAAAGATTATATATAGAGAGAGAGTGTGTGCACGTGCACACACCCACTAGGGGGGAGGGGCAGAGGGAGAAGAGAGAAACTCTTAAGCAGACGCTCTGCTGAGCGCAGAGCCCAATGTAGGGCTTGATCTCATTACCCTGAGATAACCACCTGAGTCAAAATCAAGAGTTGGATGTTCAACCAACTGAGCCACCCAGGCACCCCATGAATGCTATATTCAAACACGTGACTTAAACCACTAGAACCCAGACCCTCAAACCCTATAAATATCCATCCATGACCTCTCCTTTGTAAAACATTACTAGGATGTTTTACAGTGGTATGCACTTACTGCAGCCAAGTAATAAACTTGGCTTAGTTTGAGCAACAGGTAACTTAATGGTCTTTTTGGAAAGCTGACAGGCTGGATCCAGCTTAAAATTTAAAATCTGGGACAGCCCGGGTGGCTTAGTGGTTTGGCGCCATCTTCAGTCCAGGGCCTGATCCTGGAGACTGGGGATTGAGTCCCAGGTCAGGCTCCCTGCATGGAGACTGCTTCTCCCTCAGCCTGTGTCTCTGCCTCTCTCTCTCTCTCTCTCTCTCTCTCTCTCTCTCGAATAAAAAAATAAAATCTTTAAAAAAAATGTTTTTTAATCTGAAATGTGTAGCTAAAGCTTTAAAAAAAAAAGGAAAATGAGAAAAGGTGTTAGTAAGCTGATATAGCTAACAAATACACAGGGGTTAATGGAAATTAAGGTGTCTACAGAAAATGAAAGCTGAGGGACACCTGGGTGGCTCAGCAGTTGAGCACCTGCCTTCAGCTCAGGGCATGATCTCAGGGTCCAGGACTGAGTCCCACATTGGGCTCCTTGCAGGAAGCCTACCTCTCCTTCTGCCTATGTCTCTGCCTTTCTCTCTCTGTGTCTCTCATGAATAAATAAAAAATCTTAAAAAAAAAAAGAAAGGAAGGAAGGAAGGAAGAAAATGAAAGCTGAAAGAGAAAGCACTGATGAATGCATCTCCTGAACTGTCCAGTAAAATAAGTACAATATCTAATGTATATGGACATTCATTTTGGACTGCCTAAATATATATATACTCTTAGCCTATACAGACTAG
Source organism: Vulpes vulpes (assembly GCF_048418805.1). Classification (NCBI taxonomy): domain Eukaryota; kingdom Metazoa; phylum Chordata; class Mammalia; order Carnivora; family Canidae; genus Vulpes; species Vulpes vulpes. The sequence goes on along the minus strand of NC_132787.1, from coordinate 43,245,488 downwards.
TTATCTCTATCAAAGCCTAACAGAAAAGATCTTTAAAATCATCCAATTTTTTTATTGTCACATAGCAACTCTCTCTAATCTTAACTGAATGTCCTAAATACACTTCCTCCAGAAAAGAAAATGCTGGGATCAGCAGACAATAGTGTATTTACAATTTAACTTTCTTAGGATAAAGTAATATAGAGTGGCATTATTACAAGTTTGGTTAAAGCAAAACTGCTCAATAAGTAATTCCTAGGTTAAATGAGTAAAAGTTGGCTCCTAATCCCCATTTATGAAGAAGAATCTGGAGTAAAAGAAAAGTAAGGCAATCATAAAGGCTGCTGCTCTCTTCAACTTAATACCTTGAAAATTCAGAGATGTGAAGAGAACCTGTAAAACTAAAGATCAGGGCAATCTGGAAGCCTCTTTTGTGGCTTTGTCTTAGCTTTCAAAACCCTTAAATAGGGCAGCCCCTGTGGCTCAGTGGTTTAGCGCCGCTTGCAGCCTGGGGTGTGATCCTGGAGACCCAGGATCAAGTCCCGCGTCGGGCTCCTTGCATGGAGCCTGCTTCTCCCTCTGCCTGTGTCTCTGACTCTCTCTCTCTGTCATAAATAAATAAAATCTTTAAAAAACAAAACCTTAAATATACTTTAGCATATATAGTTAAAGGAATCCAGGTTTTAAAATCAGAGGCCTAAAGAAATGGCCTATTCATTTTAACCAATATACCACATTATATATTTCAAAACTAATTTTTGATGATAAAAAGTACTGCACCAGAAGTCTAGAGACCTGGATTTTAGGCCTCAATTGTCTAGGCTTACTTGCTACCAAACCCTCCACTACTTTGCACTCTTGATCCTTCATTCTAACTATGCTGAACACTTACCAGGTTTAGACACCAGTACATACCAATGTATACTCAATACATGTTAGCTATTATTGGTACTATTCCCTAAAAAGCATCGTGCTATTTTTTACTTTTGTGTCTTCATATCTGCTGTTCCCTCTGCTTAAAATATCCTTAATTTTTTCTCTTAGTTAACTCTGAAACTCAAGTTTTGCCTCCCTAGACCCTAGTTGATGACAGAATTGCTCCCACAGTACCCTGCACAATCACACAACCAATACCACAAACGTACTGATTTCCTTGTCTGTCCCTCCAACTGGACTGTCAGCTGTTTAAGAGCAGAAACTATGTTTTATTTTTGTATTCCCAGAATGCCAATACATCCTTAAATAAAACAAAACACAAAACACAACGCTGGGGTGCCTGGGTGGCTCAGTTGGTTAAGCATCCGACTCTTGATTTTGGCTCAGGTCATGATCTTAGGGTCCTGAGACTGAGTCCCTCGTTGGGCTCCTCACTGAGTGTGGAGTCTGCTTGTCCCAGTCCCTTCCCCTACTTGTTCTCTCTCTTTCTTTAAAAATAAATAAATAAAATTCTAAAAAACAAAACAAAAACCTAAAAAATATCTGCAGAAAGAATAAATGCATGCATCTTTACTAAACTAAATTTGGTATTCCCTCCACTCTGACATTCTAGGAACCAAGTTTGGATACTTGGAAGAAAGCTGAGACTATTTGATAGAAATCAGGACATCAAAAGGAAAAGCTGATGGGGGAGGGAGCAGGCTAAATTAGTTCAATTTAAAACAGTTTAAGGAAAAAATAAATAAAAATAAATAAAACAGTTTAAGGTCCAATAAAGAGGTCACTACTAAGATGAGAGATTTAAAAATCACCTTTGTGAAAAGACTGTTGAAGTCAAGGATGGCTGAGATGGAAGAATAAGTTCAGGATGTGACTACTAGGATTTATTGTAATTACCGGACTACTATTACAAAGGAAGGACAGGGTAACAGAATTCTTATTTATTGTGCACTAACTACATGCTGGACACTTACTAAGTGCCTTTATAAATTAAATAATCAAATCCTCAGCAACCTTCTGAGATGAGTATTTCTATTCTCATTTTATGATGTGGAAAACCAGATCAAGCATGGTAAATAAAGAAATGCAATCTAAGGAAGTTACATAGCTCCCAGTGGTACCTTGATTCCCAGCCTAATGACATAATCTTATATAAATGAAGTACATTCCTGGTCAATTTCCTTCACACACTTTGTTTCAAACTAATATTAAAAATATGACCATATGAGGGTCTGTTAAATGTTTTTAATGTTTAAAGGGGGAAAGGGGTCATTCCTGATCCAGCAATTCCCCTCCTAGGTATAGAGCTAACAGAAATGCGACTATACATTCACCAGAAGACAAGTACTAAAATAGTTATAGAAATACTATTTAGAAGAGCCCAGAACTTCAAACAACCCACTAGCTATCATTAAGAGAACATATTATAGTCACACAAAGAAAACTAAAGGACAGTAAAAATGAACAAAACTACAGCTACACAAGGTATAGATGAATTTCACAAACATGATGCTGAGTGAAAGAAGCCAGATACAAGAGTATTTAATGGTTCCAATGACATGAAGTACAAAATTAGGCAAAACTAATCTATACCATTAGAAATCAGGACAATGGTTACCTCTGGGAAAAGGACGGGCTTCACTATGGAGGAGGGAAGGCATTAAGGGGACCTCTAGGGGTATTGGTTACACAGGTTACCATACATGCACTTTTCTGTATGCATTATACACTTCAATAATGTTTTTGTTGCTTTTTTCTTAAAAACGTTGGGAAATAAAAATATAGAAAAGATCAGAGATTTAAATCTAGGTCTCTCTGAACCCAAAACTTTGCTTTTGTTTTTCCTTTTCTTTTTAAAAACTGCTTCCTTAGAGATTACTGAAGCACAGTAGCTTCACTAAATAAAAACAAACTTGGTTTAAGTGATAAAAGTAGCTATTACATAATAATTTAATAAGCAAAGACACCTAATTAGACCAATCCATGAAAAACTAATTATGACCTTCATTTATCTTTTATCCTCTAACAAACAAGAGTTTACAACTATAGTACGGGGACCACAGAAATGTGGAGGTTGAGAAACCTTAGATATCACCTGGTTCTAACAACTCATTTCAATATTAAGAAAATGAGGCCCAAAGAAATAACGAAAATTGGCCAAAATCACACAACTCGCTGGTAGTGGACCAGGGCCAAAACTTAGGTTCAATCATTCATTGCTTATTTATTAAGCAAATACAATATTCCAAACTATTTTAAGTACTGGGGATAAGAATTATGTTCAGATTAGCAAAAACAGTAACAATCTTTTTTTTTTTTAAAGATGATTGCAAAGTATAATAACAATATCTAATAGATTATGCCTGGTCCTTAAACAGGCATAGAAAAAGAATCTGCCTAAGATGATTTTTTTTTTAAGATTTTATTTATTTACTCCTGAGAGACACAGGCAGAGACAAAGGCAGACGCTCAAGCATTGAGCCACCCAGGCATCCAAGATGAAATTTAAGCAAATCTTTTCTTATTGACACAAATGATATGCCATATCCAACATTTGTAAGTACTTTCCATGTACCACACACAGTTCTCACTACCACACTATGAGACAAAGTATACACTATCAGGTATTCCATTTACGGATAAGGACATACTCAGTTACTCTGGGCCTAGGTTTAACTGCCAAAAGTTTCATCAGTCTAGAACCTATACATACACATCTTATGAAAAGGAGAAGGCTATAATCACTAGTTCCCAAAACTTAAGTGTGCCCCCAGATTCATGTGAGGGAGCTTATGAAAAATAGATTCCTATTCCAGAGATTTTAAAGTACGGTTAACCCTTAAACAACCAAGGGGTGGGGCACTGCCTCCCCAAGTAGTCAAAAATCCACATAAAACTTTTGATTCTTCAAAAACTTACCTAATTGTCTACTATGGACCAAAAGCCTTACCAATAACATAATAACATAAACAGTTGATTAACACATATTTTGTATGTTATATACTGTATTCTTACAATGAAGTAAGCTAAAGAAAATGCTACTAAAAACTCATAAATAGGGGATCCATTGATGGCTCAGCGGTTTAGTGCTTGCCTTTGGCCCAGGGCGTGGTCCTGGAGTCCCAGGATCAAGTCCCACATCGGGCTTCCTGCATGGAGTCTGCTTCTCTCTCTGACTGTGTCTCTGCCTCTCTCTCTCTCTCTCTCTCTCTCTCTGTGTCTCTCATGAATAAATAAATTTTTTAAATCATAAATAAGAGAATCTATATTTATAGTACTGGTGGTACTGCATATTTCAAAAAAATCCATGTATGAGTAGACTCATGCAGTTTAAATCTGTATTGTTCAAGGGTCAACTGTATTTGATTTCTAGTCCTCTGTTTTTTAAAAAAAATCATTTTTTTTTTAAGATTTTATTTTTTTCATGAGAGACACTGAGAGAGGGGGCGGGGGGGCAAGAGACACAGGCAGAGGGAGAAGTAGGCTCCACACAGGAAGCCCGATGTGGGACTTGATCCTGGGACTCCAGGATCATACCCTGGGCCTAAGGCAGGCCAAACAGCTGAGCCACCCAGGGATCCCTAGTTTCTTAAGGAATAAAGTAAATTAACCTCTCCACTGCCTCAAATAAAGGACTCTCACACATAGGGAAATGAATGCAACTGTACAGATATTTCATTTGAAGCTCCCTAAGAGTCAATTCCACAATTACAATGGGTCAGTACCACAAGCAGGGTCTCCTTTTCCACAATTTTGACTATCTATGAAAAGTGTCCTTTAAAATGTATTAAAGACAAATAACCACTCAAACTGCCAAATCACACTTTTGACAATAAACCAGTGAAAGGAAAATCCAGCCCCATGAAGAGAAGTAGTATATTAAGTCCTCTAATAAGAGTCCCAGTGTATCACTCACATAAATTCAATGGAACCTCTGTTTCTTCATCTGTAAAACAGATTTTACTAATACCTACTCTATAAGGCTACTCTAGGAATGAATGAGATAATATGTGTAAAAGAGCTTAGAAAGTTGCCCCACACGTTGTACAGGCTCAATAAATATGAGCTATCATTCTTCTGGTAAATAATAAAAATACACTTATTCTATCATGGATTTAAAAAAGTATGTTAACTAATTTTCCCTGAACTCAAAACAGCATACTCCAATATTCTCTTTCTGTACATCTCTTTATGGAAACTACTTGAAACAGTTTAGACCTAGAACACTATATTGGCTACTGATAAATTCATTCAACAACTATGTGTTATATGCCTAGCATGAATCAAAAAGACTGGGCTTGAGTCTGAGGATGTGGTGATAAAACGAAAGATTTGTTCCACCATGGAACACAGTCTGCAAGCAAAAATAATTACTAAACATCTCATCAAACAAATACATAATTACAAGTTACGGTGTGTACTGTGATGAAATATAAAATATAAAAGACATGATTAAATATATGAGTGGGAAAGATGAAATAGAAATCAGCGGCCTAGAGTTAGGGTGTGGAGATAGGAATGATAGCTAGCTAATGGATAAAAGATTTACTCAGAGATAATAAAAATATTCTAAATTAAACTGTTCTGATGGTTGCATAATTCTGTGAATATACTAAAACTTGAATTGTACACTATAAATGGGTGAATTTTATATATGATTATCTCAATATTTTTTAAATGGTGAACTGTGAGTAACTGTGACATTTTCCTTTAACAAACAGCAAAAAATCTAATTCAATTTCCCAAATATTCCTCAGAGCATACAGAGATTGGTCTTTTTGTGAACCATGCTCCTGAGAAGATTTTAATACATTATTTTAAATAAAAGAACTATAGGGGCGCGCCTGGGTAGCACAGTTAGTTAAGCATCTGGCTCTTGATTTCAGGTCAGGTCACGATCTCAGGGTCATGATATCAAGCCCCACATCCAGCTCCATGCTAGGCAGGGAGTCTGCTTGAGATTCTCTCTTTTATTCCACTGCCTCTCCCTCTCGTGCTCTTTCTCTCTAAAAATAAAGAAGTACATCTTTTAAGGAAAAAAAAAAGGCGGGGGGATCCCTGGGTGGCTCAGCGATTTAGCGCCTGCCTTTGGCCTTTGGCCCAAGGAGTGATTATGGAGTCCTGGGATCAAGTCCCGCATCGGGCTCCCTGCCATGGAGCCTGCTCCTCCCTCTGCCTGCGTCTCTTGCCTCTCTCTGTGTCTCTCATGAATAAATAAAATCTTAAAAAAAAAAAAAAAAAAAAAACTATAACTTTAAGCACTGATTTTTAAACAGTAGTGAGTTTCTTAGTTACTTGTGAAGATTTTTAAAAATACATTCATCCAAGACCCAAAGATTCTGACTTAGTAGGTTAGGATTAAATCCTGGCATTTGTGTTTATTTTCCTTAAAGGGCATAGGTGATCCATCAGATGAGTATTCCAAAATAGATTCACTGATTTAAAGGAATCTTCTGATAAACACCTACACAAAAAGATGTATCACTCTGTAATGGATACAACTGCTTACAGAACTTTGTTTTTACAAATTCAGAATTTCACTTGATTTTTATTTTTAAAAAAAAGACACCCCTGGTGCTTTTCCTATTACATTTTTATCCTTATGCACAACTTACATTTAACATAGCTAGAGAATCTAAGGTAATTAACACATTTTTTTAAAGCCTACACAATCTACTTAAGCTCTACATTTTATTTTTTTTGTTTTTTGTTTTTTAAAGATTTTATTTATTCATGAGAGACAGAGAGAGAGAGAGGCAGAGACACAGGCAGAGGGAGAAGCAAGCAGGCTCCACACAGGGAGCCTGACATGAGACTCGATCCCGAGTCTCCAGGATCAGGCCCTGGGCTGAAGGCAGCGCTGAGCCACCCGGGCTGCCCCGAAGTTCTACATTTTATAACAAGGGAATGGGGGCCTGGGTAGCTCAGTTGGTTAAGCATCTGCCTTCAGCTCGGGTCATGATCTCAGAGTCCTGGGATAGAGCCAAACATCCAGTTCCCCGCTCAGCAAATACTTTGCTTCTTTCTCTCCCTCTCTCTCAAACAAATTTTTTTAAAAAAAATCATTTTAAAAATAAGTAAAAATAAAATGAAGGAACAAGTACTCAAAGAAAATTATACAAAATCATTAGAAATGTGAAAGAACACACCATGATGATAATGTTAGGTTATTTACTTTCAAAATAACAAAAAACTCACCGAAAAATTAGAATGCATCCAAGAAGCAAAGTTACCCTGGCCTAAAAGAAAAATGAAGTGTGTGTAACAATTCTGTCAAAAAACAAGTACCAATGATTGAATCTAACCTCTGGGCTTAACATAAATACTCAAGAGGCAGAGTTTTTTGTTTTTTTTTTTTAAGATTTTATTTATTTATTCATAGAGACACAGAGAGAGAATGAGAGGCAGAGACACAGGCAGAGGGAGAAGCAGAGAGCCCGACGTGGGACTTGATCCAGGATCTCCAGGATCACGCCCTGGGCTGCAGGCGGCGCTAAACCGCTGCGCCACGGGGGCTGCCAGAGGCAGAGTTTAGAACTGAGAAACATGAAGTCAGTCTGCTGCCAATTTTCATAAAGGCAGTTTTGTTCAGCAGAAAATACAGTCAGAAGACCTGGCACATGTTCTCATTTGGCCATGTGACCTTGGGCATATTACTCTAAACTTTCTAAATCTTACTTTCATCCACTTTTAAAAAGAAATCAGGGGATCCATCCCTGGGTGGCTCAGCGGTTTGGGGCCTGCCTTTGGCCCAGGGTGTGATCCTGGAATCCCGGGATCGAGTCCCACGTCGGGCTCCCTGTGTGGAGCCTGCTTCTCCCTCTGCCTGTGTCTCTGCCTCTATGTCTATCATAAATAAATAAATAAATAAATAAATAAATAAATAAATAAATAAACAAACAAACAAACAAATAAGTAAACAAACAAACAAACAAATCTTTAAAAAAATAAAAAATAAAAAGAGATCATATCTGGTCTTCCTATTTGAGTGCAATTTTGAGAAGCAAATGAGATAATGTCTGGAGAAGGCTACATACAAATTTAAGGCACTACTGGAATTATTCAGACAGATATACTCTATTTGCTAACAGCTAACATATTTCCACTTCAAAACTGGAAATTTCAAGAAAGAAATCCTTCCTCCAAAAACAAACCAAGGGTAGCCCGGATGGCTCAGCAGTTTAGCACTGCCCAGGGTGTGATTCTGGAGATCCAGGATCAAGTCCCACATCAGGCTCCCTGCATGAAGACTGCTTCTCCGTCTGCCTGTGTTTGCCTCTCTCTCTCTCTGTCTCTCATGAATAAATAAATAAAATCTTTAAAAAAAAAAAAATCTTAAAAAAAAAAAAAACAAACCAAAAAATTGGTGTATGGAATTCATTAAGTCCCTTGAAGATATTAATGAATTGTCTTTAATTTCAGTCTCAAAATTAAATTTTTTTATAACTCTATCTTCCTTTTCTAGCTCCTATTCTATATTATTATTATAGTATAGTATTCTTCTATACTAACATCTCTGAAATTAGCAGCAAGGGGCAGTACTGTATACAGATTAAATACAGAACAAAAGTTGCAATTAATGAAGAGGAAGGGCAAGGGAAAACTAGAGCAGTAGAAGTTTTCACTGCTTAAATGACCCAGTATGTTGAAACCACCTCTCATACAGATGCACTGGTCTCTTCATAAACCACCTTCTCATTTGCAGCAAAGAACTTCTACTCCAAAGAGAAACAATACTGAAAGGACAAATTTTCATTAGGAACAAAAACACACAATTTCCTCATTAGTAAATTGAGGAAGTTAAAACCAAAATGGCTTCAGAGAGTCTTTTCAACTCTAACATTTGACAATCTAATGCTCTCATTCCATGATTCCTCACAGAAAACCTGTTAAAGCAGATGGGAACAAAGAAATGGTTCTTTTGTTCAGGTTGTTGGCTTCTGGGTTAACTCTAAGATTAAAGGAAATTCAAATAGAGGTTTTTAAGGCAATCTAATGAGTTCATTCATAAGGATGAAAAAAATCACATTTGCTTGATAATTTGTTATTGAAACAAGGAGCACAAACATATTCAGAAGATACCACTCTATCAAGTGAAAATAATAAATAAAAATACATAGCATAATGAGAAACAGATAACCACTGTGAATCTGACACAAAAGGGACAGGATGGACAAATTCTGAATTCTAAAAACATTTTAGTCTCATAACTCATATTATAAATACAACTTCGCTGCCATTTTAAATCTCAGTCTAATTGGCTAGTCTGAAATTTCTCTAGCTTGTTTAACAGAAGTCTTCAGCTTCAATAAGCACACTTGTCAGTTTTGAATATAGTTAAGGAAAGTGGTACATTAAAAAGCATAAAGTGATACAGTTACTACCTATTCAATTATCTCTTCTAAGATGACTAAAGAGAACCTCAAATCTCATATTCTAAAATATGAAATGCTTGATTCCACCTTTTTAAAGCCTGCCCCCTCATCTTACCCATCTCAGTTTTTGCACAGTTAAAATATCCAATAATGATCTTTGATTACCCTCTTTTCCTCAATCTCTACATTGAATCCATCAGGAGGTCCTAATATATATATATATTTTGGTCCTCCAAAATATACTGGGAATCCCTCCACTTCTGCTGCTACTGCCACCCTATTTCATGCAAACATTTCTCTCACCTAGAATATTCTACAGGCTCCTGTCCTTCCATTCTGTCTTCTTACAGTACCTTCTCCACATCCAGAGTGATGGTATAAAAAAGTCACCAATCCCTCCCTCCCTCCTGTTTAGACACTCCAAAGACAGTCCACTTTCTAGCAGATTTTATTAAAATAAGACCTAAAGTCCTTCTATACACCTATATGATCAAGGTCCCTCCCTGGCCTACTGACCTCCTCTCATTTCACTTTTCCTTCTTATTCCTCATGCTCTAATTGCACTGGCCTTCTTTCAGTCCTCAGGGGGAAGAAAAGGGAAGGACAGGATATAAGAGAATACAGAGTAGCAGAGGGGGAAAAGCTTATTCCACCTCTGGCTCCCTATGGTAGCTTGTTTCCTCTACCTGGAAATACTCTTCTTGCTGGTGTTCCTTATCATTCAGGCCTCAACTCAAACATACTTTCCTTAAGTACAGCTAAGGAACTCGGGGATGGGGGGATAGGGATGGAAAGAAACGGAGCAGAGAGGATTTTTTGGGCACTGAAACTACTCTGTATAAGACCATAATGGATATATGTCCAAATTCATAGTATACAAAACATCAAGAGTAAATTGTAATATAAACTATGAACTTTGGGTGTCAATTATAGGCTCATCAAATATAACAAAGATAGCATTCTGGTGGAGGATATTGATAGTGGGGGAGGCTATGCATGTGAGGGCAGGAAGTCTCTATTTCTTCTCTCAATTTTTCTGTGAATTTAAAAACTGCTCTAAAACTAAAATCTTAGTAAGAAATAATTTATTTTTCAAAATTCTCTCAACTCCCTATGTTAGCATACTTTTCTCTTCATAACAATTATCACTTTGAAATTATCTTATTTATGTGTTTCGGGGGTTTGTTGTCTGTGTCTCCTCCACTTCTGTAATGCAGCCAACAAATTGTGGCTCTTACCCATCACCATATTCCTAGCACCTAGCCCAGCGTACCCAAACAGGGTCACTGTGTTCCACCCTGTAAGCTGTGCACATTAAAAATCACAACTTAAGATGGATCATTTACATGGATGATGATTTGATGAAATCTCTTGGGAGAACTGCAAAATGAAAGACCTGGGATCTGAAAAAATACATTCCTACAATACTTCCATTAATCAAAAGCATAATATTTTTAGATCTGCTATTGTGACAATGTGCCAATGAGGTAATCAGAACATGTATTAGCTTTCTCAACCCTGGCACTTACATACTCAGCTAGGTACTTCTTTGTTGTGGGGGCTGTCTGTGTATTATAGGATGTTTAGCAGCATCCTTGGTCTCTACCCCCAAGATGCTAGTAGTGCAATTCCCCTAGTTTTGACCAGCAAAAATGTGTCCAGACACTGCAAAGTATTTCCTGGGAGTCAAAATTGCCCCAAACAGGAAACCACTGGAATGGTCACTTAAGCTTTCACTGTCTCAGTTTTCTCATCTAGAACACAGGTTCAACATATCATAAAAATAGTCAGTTCAACTGTACACACCAGTTTATATCTTAGGAAATCTCTGGATATTTACACTACTAAATTTGTTTTGTTTGCTTTTGCTCATTATTAAAATTCAAGACAACAAACAGGAAATTAGAATTCAGGGCAATAGACAGGAACAGTTTTGTTGACTGTTTCTTTTGCTGTGCAGAAACTTTTTATCTTTTTTTTTTTTAAGATTTTTTTTATTTATTCATGAGAGGCACAGAGAGAGGGGGGGCGGGCAGAGACACAGGCAGAGGGAGAAGCAGGCTCCATGCAGGGAGCCCGATGTGGGACTCGATCCCAGGACTCCAGGATCACACCCTGGCCCAAAGATAGGCACTAAACCACTAAGCCACCCAGGGAGCCCAAAAACATTGGTTTTGGTAATGACTTCTTGGATATGACACCAAAAGCACAATTAGACAAGTGGAACTACGTCACCTAAAAAGCTCCCGCACATCACATCTGTTAGAACACCCATTACCAAAAAAGAAAATAGTAAGTATTGGTAAAGATGTGGAGAAATGAGAACCCTTGTGCACTGCTGACGGGAATATAAAATAATGCAACTCCTATGGAAAACAGTATGGAGGTCCCCCCCCAAAAAAAAACTAAAAATAGAACTGCCAAATGACCCAGTAATCCGACTTCTGGGTATACACACACACACACACAAAAAAAAAAAAAAAAAACTGAAAACAGTATTGGTGGCATTATTCACAACGGCCAAGAAGTACAAACAACCTAAATGTCCATCAGTGGATGAATGGATAAAGATAATGCAGTATATACCCACAAAGGAATAGTACTTAGCCTTAGAAAAGAAGTATTGTCATATACTACATGTACAAAACTTGAGGATATTATGCTAAGTGAAATAAGCCAGTAATAGAAGGAGAGATACTGCAGAATTCCACTTATATGAGATATCTAAAGCAGTCAGGCTCATAAAAGCAGCACAATGGTGGCTGACAAGGGCTGGCAGGGGCAGAGAAAATGAGAGGTGCTATTCAATGGCTATAGAGTTTCAGTCATGCAAGCTGTAAAAGTTCTAGAGATCTAATGAGCATATAGTTATCAATAATTCACATCGTGCTTACGGTAATTAAGAAAAAAACAAAACAAAACACCACCCCAGTCACCACTTAGGCCTTAGTAGCAAATGAGGGAAACAGCTTGCTCAGCATAGATAAGTCATAGTTAGCTGCTAGTACACATTACTGTAAAATGGCAGCAAGAAAGCAAGGTCTTAAGTGTGGATCCAAGTTCTTGCCCCAGATATCTGTGAAACTTCTTGTAAACTGTAATAATGCTGGTTTAAAGACCAAATTATATTTACTGTAGGCAAATAAGTGCTTTTACTTTTACTGATCTGTCCTGTGTACATGTGGGCATACACACGTGCATACATGTAAATCATTCACTATAACACCATTAGCCAAGAAGATAAAGATGGCTTATAAAGTATCATTAAGAATAGAAAAAATATCTTAAATTTCCTATATTGTACCTATATTGCTATAATGCTTTGATGAAATTCTTGTTAAGAGACCTGAAAGGACAAGACAACCCTCTGTAGTTCAAACCGACACCACTATTACCCACATGATAAACATTATCTCTTAAGATGGTAAATATGCAGTATGGAGTAGAGGCTTTAAAAATGTTTTAACTACAACCCACATTAAGAAATGCATACCTTATTCATATCTATATATTACCTATATAAAACTAAAGAATTTCATCAAATAATATGGTTTAATTGTATATTACTACATACATGTCCCTCTTTGTTCTCTTGCTGTTTAATTTTTTAAACACTGCTTGTACCAAAATCAATTTCACAAACCACTAATGGACACAACCTACAGTTTGAGAAACACTGTACTAGAGCCACAACAGTGGACACATGCTACATAATTCCAAGGATACAAAGCACATAACAAAATACATAAAACAATGACTTTCTGATGCTGTTCACAGATACTTATACCTTTGCTCTCTAGGTATAGTTGCTTAAATAATTTAAAAGCTGCTCTTTTCCCTGGGGAGTAAAAGGAAAGATTAGTATCTGCCTTCTGTTCCAAGAATTCTAATGACTTTCAAGGTATGCACTGGAGATAAACCATATTTGGAAAAGTAGTTCCAGCACAGAGTTAGAATTTCTCCAAAAATATACAAGATATTGTCATAACTAAAACATGGCTGAACTACAAAAACCCATTTCTCTTCTCAAGTAAGATAAAGCAGATTAAGTGTGATTTGACTATCAGCAGAAAAGGATTAACTATAAAATCAAATAATACCTAGCTAACTTAAATTTTTAAGAGACTTCAAATTATCCCGAACAAAAACTTACAAATGTGCTCAAGATTCCTTTTCAAAACCCCATCCTCTCTCCAGCATTCCTAAATATCCTCCTGCAATCACATTCCCATATATGTTTTTTTACTTACCATACTTCCCCTTTAACTTACTTTTTTATGATGGGAAGAAAGAACAGATGCCTCTAAAACAGGCTCCAAATTTCTTTGATGGCTGTCATTATCACTTCTTGTACCATCCAGTTGGTGCCCTTTTCTGAGCCTTATATCTGGCTCTGGAGTCCTGCTGCACCCCAATCGGTTTTCTGCTGTCTGGTTCATGGGATACCCAAGACTTTCTTACAAAGAGGTCTTTCTTTCTGTCCCTTCTTCTTGGGAGGATGGACTTTCTGGAGGGTGAGTTGACCCTAAGGAGAGGAAAGCTGTGAATTAACATATTTTAAATAAACACATTAAATGAGTGCTGGGGGAAGATAAAGGTTATGTTATTATACACTCAAACAAGAGAATACCTAACAATCATTAAGAACAATAAAACAATGTATAAAATATCCACATGTACTAATAGTAAAGACTGTCAAAATCTGGGACTCCTGGGTAGCCCAGTAGTTGAACATCTGCCTTTAGCTCAGGACATGATCTCGGGGTCCTGGGATTGAGTCTCACTTCGGGCTCCCCATGGGAAGTCTGCTTCTCCCTCTGCCTATGTCTCTGCCTCTCTCTGGGTCTCTCATGAATAAATAAATAAAATCTTTAAAAAGGCTGTCAAAATAAATTTTTTCTCAAAATAAATTTTTAAATGAAAAAGGCAAGATATAACATGTACAACATCCCCAGAATTTATAAAAGTATAATTGTATATGTACACAGAATAATTACTGGAAAATATTCAAAACTGTGCTTGTGGTACAGAAGTACACAGGGAAGAATCAAAGGTCTCAACTGGGGAAACTTTTCATTTTTTTCTGCCTGCATATTTTTTTTTTTTTTTTTACAATATGTCATTTTACAATATGCCAGGACTATTTTCAAACAGACCATTTTACAATCACTTTTTCAATTAAAAACAGACCAAACTGCAGAAAGAATACGTGGATTTTATGCATAAAGCTGGGTCTTACATATCCAATCTCTTAAACATCACAATGACCTCACCAGGTATATTTGTATATCTACATTTCAGGCGAGGAAACCGAAATTCACCATACTTTATATGAAATAAATAGGACAAAGTCTCTTTCATAGCACATATTAGTAATGTTTTGCATTTAAGTTCCTCAAATGTCTGACATTTCAACATCTGAGATGTTTTGAAACCTAACTAACTTGCAGGGCAAGAAACTCAGGACCAGAGCATATTCCTTTATATCCCTTCAGTTCCCAGAAAGTGCTATGCACATAAACGGTTAATGAAAATTTGACAGATGACATTTAAATATTCTTGAGTGGTAAAAACACTTTCAGAGACCATCACTATCTTTCTAAATTAGACTGACATAAGTTTCTTGGGAGTTCAATTATTTCATGTCCTTGGTCCTCTAAACTTGCAGTACAAAAGCTTTATTTAGACATGTAGTTACATATACTAATAAGGTCATTATAACAGTCAATCCAATTAGAAACACTAAAACAGGAAGAAGCCAGGGTATGCATTATGCTCATAAAATCCCATGAGATTCAGAGTTCTTACTGGGGGAAAGGAGAGTAGGGCAAAGTGGGAGGGCCTGCATAGCATCAAAAGAAGGTGAAAATATGTATTTGGTTTTCATATACATAGGCACTAAGAATTAGCCCTAAAATTTGAATTAGACTAAAAAATAGCCAACTCTTTCATATAATCAAGTGAGTTTACTGCAGGATTTCTCTAATGGCTTTCAAAGTTTCTGGAGCAAGAACAGACACAAACCTTTAAGGATCACCAAACCTTAGCATGTGCCTATCACATAAGGGCCTGAGCATGCATATTAATAATATGAGATTATAAACTATGCTATTAATGCCCAAATCTAAAAGAAAAAGCAATGCTAATAACATCTTTATTTATGTACAGCTCACAAAACTATCTGACAACAACCATTTCATTTTATCTCAGGGAAAGGAAGCTAGTATTTACTGTGGATCAATGATTCAACAAAGTTAAATTCTGTACCAGAGAATTTACACATCACATGGTATCTCTCATAATCCTAATATATAGCCAGCCCCTGAGGTGAGGTGTTGTTATAAAATGGTATTTTATCATCCATTTTACAGATGTGGAAAACTGTGGCTTCCGAAATTAATTTATTAATTTATTTTAATAAAAATAAAGAGGAACGGTTGAGATTTACACCCAGGTCTTTCTGGCCCTCATGATGTTCATGTTCTTTCTACTACCCAAAAGATTAAGACTAGGGGAAAAAAAGATAAAAATTT
Source organism: Vulpes vulpes (assembly GCF_048418805.1). Classification (NCBI taxonomy): domain Eukaryota; kingdom Metazoa; phylum Chordata; class Mammalia; order Carnivora; family Canidae; genus Vulpes; species Vulpes vulpes. The sequence continues at coordinate 43,229,665 of NC_132787.1, read as the reverse complement.
GAACCCTAAAGTCATTTGGCTTACATCACAAGTAAACTACAGAATCAGAATCTTTATTCTCAAATTGTTGCAAGTAAAATAAAGCTTTCTGCAAAGCAGCCTTGAAATATGACCACATCTCATAAGCCGGAGCTGTATGTGGAGTGTTGCTCATTTGTGAGAATGTTAATGGGACGTTCTATTAGAATTATTTTTGTAATCCACAACTCAGAAAAAAAGAAAGTAACATGAAGTAAGTTTTCCCAAAGAATTTGTAAAGGATTCATCTTAAAATAAAAAAATAAAAAATAAATTTCCAGGAAAGGCCTGAGATTAATATACATTCCGAACAATGTTTACCAAATTTGTAAGTAAAATAAAAAAATGAACAAAATAAGGCACTGTAAAATCTTCAATTAAAAGAACTTAATTCTATTCACTACTTTATAAGCAATGCAAGAAGGCCTAACAAAATGTTTTGAACAATAAAATTATTGAAGGAAAAAGGATTTATGTCAGTTCTGAGGTTCCTAAAGATTTAACAAAACACTCCAGTTCTAAAACACTCAAGAATTGTAATGTGCTATACATTTTAGTTTATTTGCATTCTATCTAATGACAAAAAATACTGCTACTGGATGCAATGCTTTGATACCAAAAGCATTGATACTAAGAATCTAAGATAAGTCTTAGCATGAAAACAAGATAATGGCAAGCTTACTCTAAAATCTATATGGAAGGCACAGGTCCTACTAAAAACAATCTTGAAAAATAATAAAGTGGGGAAAATCCCTCTAACTAATATGAAGACCTATTATATAGCTACAGCAGTAAAGACAGTGTGGTAATGGCAGAAGAAAAGACACACAGATTGATGAAAAACAGAGATCCAAAATGTATACCCAACTCTTATTTTTAAAGCCATTTAGTGTAAAGTAGCCTTTTTAACAAATGGTGACAGCCAAAGAAAGAAGAACTTCAATCTTAGCCTCACGGGTTATACAAAAGTTAACTTAAAATGGATCATGGACTTAAAAGTAAAATGCAAAAGTGTAAAACTTTTCTAAAAAACTCAGGATAAAATCTTCATATTCTACAGCTATGCAGATTATTGAGACCTGATACCAAAAGTAAGATCCATAAAAGAAAAAAAGTGATAAATTGGACTTCATCAAAATTAACTCCTCTCTGAAGCACTCTAAGAAGTTGAAAAGACAAGTTGTTGACTGAGAGAAAATATTTGTAAATCACATATCCAACAATAAGCTATTATCTAAACTATATAAAGAACTCACAATTCAACAGTACTTAAAAATACTGCAACTAGAAATGGGCAAGATGGCAGAGGAGTAGGGGTCCTCAACTGATCTAGTCCCACAAACTTACCTAGATACCTTCCAAAACATCCTGAACACCTAAAAATTCAACCTGAGAGGTAGAGAACAGCTGGAATGCTAAGGAGAGAAAAATTTTCCCTTCTAACAAGGTAGGAAGGTGAAAAAAATAAAAATAAAATAAATAAAAATAAAAAAGAAATAAAGTGGGGGAGGGGAACCACAACTACCTGGGCAAAAGCCTCAGGGCACGAAAGCCCAGCACTGGACAAGTGGGAACTTTAAAAATCCAAGCCTGAGTTTTCACTGACAGAAAAGTGCTTAGCAGGGAAATCGGGCAGAATTGCAGGAGGGGCAGTGAAGCATCAAGATCCCCAGATACACTTTAAGACCAGGGCCAGATGGCTTCCCAGGGGAATTCTACAAACCTTTAAAGAAGAAATAATACCTATTCTACTAAAGCTGTTTTGAAGGACAGAAAGGGAGGAAATACTTCCAAACTCATTTTATGAGGCCAGCATTACCTTGATCTCAAAACCACACAAAGACCCCACCAAAAAGGAGAACAGCAGACCATTATCACTGATGAACATGGATGCAAAAATTCTCAACAAGATACTAGCCAACAGGATCCAACAGTACATTAAGAAGATTAAGTACATTAAAAGATCCAACAGTACATGACCAAGTGGGATGTATCCCCCCAGGATTGCAAGGGTGGTTCAACACTCATAAAACAATCAACGTGATAGATCACATCAACAGGAGAAAAATAAGAACCATATGATCCTCTCAATAGGTGCTGAGAAAGCATTTGAAAAAATACAGCATCCATTCCTGATTAAAACTCTGCAAAGTGTAGGGATAGAGGGAACATTCCGCAATATCTTAAAAGCCATTTATGAAAAGCCCGCAGCAAATATCATTCTCAAGGGGGAAACACCTGAGGGCCTTTCCTCTAAGATCAGGAACAAGACAGGGATGTCCACTCTCACTATTGTTATTGAACATAGTACTAGAAGTCCTGGCCTCAGCAATCAGACGACACAAAGAAATAAAAAGCATTCAAACTGGCAAAGAAAAAGTCAAACTCTCCCTCTTTGCAGATGACATGATACTGTATATAGAAAACCCAAATGACTCCACCCCAAGATTGCCAGAACTCATACCGCAATTCAGCAATGTGGCAGGATACAAAATCAATGCACAGAAATCAGTGGCATTTCTATACACTAACAATGAGACTAAAGCAAGAGAAATTAAGGAATTCAACCCATTTACAATTGCACCCAAAACCATAAAATACCTAGGAATAAACCTAACCAAAGAGGCAAAGAATCTATACCCTAAAAACTACACAACACTTCTGAAAGAAATCGAGGAAGTCGTAATGAGATGGAAAAACACTCAGTGCTCATGTATTGGAAGAATAAACATTGTGAAAATATCTATGCTTCCCAGGGCAATTTACACGTTCACTGCAATCCCTATCAAAATACCATGGGCTTTCTTCACAGAGTTGGAACAAATCATCTTAAGATTTGTAAGGAATCAGAAAAGACCCTGAATAGCCAGAGGAGCACTGGAAAAGAAAACCAATGCCGGAGGCATCACATTGCTGGATTTCAAACTGTATTACAAAGCTGTAATCAAGACAGTATGGTACTGGCATTAAAACAGACACATGATCAATGAAACAGAATAGAGAACCCAGATATGGGCCCTCAACTCTATGGTCAACTAATATTCCACAAAGCAGGAAAAACTATCCACTGGAAAAAGGACAGTCTCTTCAATAAATGATGCTGGGAAAATTGGACAGCCACATGCAGAAAATGAAATGAACCATTCTCTTACATCATACACAAAGATAAATTCAAAATGGTTGGAAGATCTGGGATGCCTGGGTGGCTCAGCAGTAGGGAGTCTGCCTTCGGCTCAGGGTGTGATCCTGGAGTCCCAGGATCGAGTCCCACATCGGGCTCCCTGCATGGAGCCTGCTTCTCCTTCTGCCTATGTCTCTGCCGCTCCCTGTCTGTGTCTCTCCTAAATAAATAAATAAAATCTTAAAAAAAAAAAAAAGATAAAAAGTTTCTGCACAGCAAAAGAAACAGTCAACAAAACTAAAAGACCACCCTAGAGAATGGGAGAAGATATTTGCAAATGACATATAAAATAAAGGGCAAGTATCCAAGATCTATACAGAACTTATCAAACTCAACACCCAAGAAACAAAAAATCCAATCATGAAATGGGCAGAAGACATAAACAGAAATTTCACCAAAGACGACATACACATGCCCAACAAGCACATGAGAAAATGCTCATCACTGCCATCAAGGAAATACAAATCAAAACCACAATGACATACCACCTCACACCAGTGAGAAGAGCGAAAATTAACAAGACAGGAAACAACAAGGTTGGAGAGGATATGGAGAAAATGGATCCCTCTTGCACTGTTGATGGGAAACTGGTGCAGCCACTCTGGAAAACTGTGGAGGTTCCTCAAGAAGTTAAAAATAGACCTGCCCTACAACCCAGCAATTGCGCTACTGGGTATTTACCCCAAAGACACAGACGTAGTGAAAAGCCAGAACACCTGCACCCCAATGTTTATAATAGCAGCAATGTCCACAATAGCCAAACTGTGGAAAGAGCCTCGATGTCCTTCAACAGATTAATGGATAAAGAAGATGTGGTATATAAATACAATGGAATATTACTCAGCCATCAGAAGAGATGAATACCCATCATTTGCTTCGACATGGATGGAACTGGAGAGTATTATGCTGAGTGAAATAAATCAAATTGGAGAAGGACAATCATCATATGGCTTCACTCATACATGGAATACAAGAAATAGTGAAAGGGACTGTAAGGGATAGGAGAGGAACTGAGGGGATCCCTGGGTGGCGCAGAGGTTTAGCGCCTGCCTTTGGCCCAGGGCGCGATCCTGGAGACCCGGGATCGAATCCCACATCGGGCTCCTGGTGCATGGAGCCTGCTTCTCCCTCTGCCTATGTCTCTGCCTTTCTCTCTCTCTCTCTCTCTCTCTCTCTCTCTGTGTGACTATCATAAATAAATAAAAATTAAAAAAAAAAAAAAGGAGGGGAACTGAGTGGGAAAAATGAGAGAGGCAGACAAACTATGAGAGACTCCTAACACTGGGAAACAAAGGGTTGTAGAAGGGGAGGTGGGTGGGGGCTTCGGGTAACTGGGTGACAGGCAATGAGGGCATTTAATGGGAAGAGCATTGGGTGTTATATTGTATGTTGGCAAACTGAATTTAAATTTAAAAATGTAAAAAAAATTTAAAAACACTCCAACCAGAAAATGGACAAATGACAAGAGCAGCCGTTTCACCAAAGAGGATATACAAATGGCAAGTAATAAAAATAATCACGTGTTTGACATCATTAACCATCAGGGAAATGCAAATTAAAACTTAAATGAACTATCATTACAAACCTAATCAGAATGGTTAAAAAAAAAAAACCAACAACAATTTCTGGCATGACAGCATGAGGAGCTCTGCTGACCTGCTCCCCAATGAAAATGATAAAAACAAACTAAAACAAAAAATTAAAAACCTCTGGAAACAGTCCCAAAGGTAAACAGCATATAGAAAGAAACATTCGGGATCCCTGGGTGGCGCAGTGGTTTAGCGTCTGCCTTTGGCCCAGGGCGTGATCCTGGAGACCCAGGATCGAGTCCCACATCGGGCTCCCGGTGCATGGAGCCTGCTTATCCCTCTGCCTGTGTCTCCGCCTCTCTCTCTCTCTCTCTCTCTCTCTCTCTCTCTCTGACTATCATAAATAAATTTAAAAAAAAAAAATTAAGAAAGAAAGAAACATTCAAAATTACCGACAAAAATTCAGTAAGAAAAGTAAAAAATCTTTGGTATCTGAACCAAGATGTCTCTCTCTTCCCCCTCCCAACTCAGAGGGGCAGAGAAACTACTCCAGGCTCTTGCAGCCAAAAACACAGGGCCCTTTGGCCTCCAGCACCCAGATGGAGAGGTTTCCTCCGTGGAGGAACAGGAGGACATCAGTATTTCTTATTCTGTCTGGGGGTACCTACTGCCAAGGCTAATCCCAGATAAACACAGTTTACCAGTAGGGGCTCTCTTCCTCCTACAAGCCCTACTTGTGGAATTGAGGCAATTGCCATTGACCACTGAATGGTGAGAACAGCAGGGCACTGATCATTCTTGACACAGCTCAGGAGGTAGAGGTTCTACACCAGTAGAAACAAGCTGAGAGGACCCAAGACCAAAGCCCAGTGGCCCACCAAGCACTCATCCCTTAAGAGTGTGGGGCTATCACTTAGGAACTTTTCATTGTCCCCATATCTCTAGAGCCCTGGTTCAGATATTTTGCCTGGGGGTGAGAAGCTGGAAGGGAGTGGGCAGGAAGGCCTAATTCTTCCCAAAAGGCTTAACTTTATTTGCAACACTGGGTGAAGAAGCCTAAAGGCATTCTGAAGAACAGTGGAAGTATTGGGAGCAGAATCAAAATACAGACTAAACTAGGGACATCTAGGTGGCTCCACTGGTTAAGTATTAGACTACTGATTTCTGCTCAGGTCATGATCTCAGCATGGGAAGATTGAGCCCTGCCTCAGGGTCCACACTGGGCATGGAGCCTGCCTAAGATTCTCTCCTCCCACTCTACCCCTCCCCACTTCTAAAAATAAAAAGTAAAATAAAAAAGATACAGGCTAAACTCTAGGCAGGTTAGTTTGCAGAAGAGTACCAGAAAATAAGATAACTGAGAGGAGTCTAGTATGTAACAAAAATTAAACACTAAACTCAGAAACCAAACCGTTCCTTCAAAGGAGCTAGAATTTGATGGGATTAGTCCGCAGAAAAATTAAGAGTCCAAGGCATTCTTAAAATCATCAGAGCAATCATCTGGCAATTAATGAAGTTTAACAGCCAAGTGTGGTCAGGGAAAACAGAAAAGAGAGCCCAACCCAAACTAGTATCATCCCTGGGTAACTGTGGACATATCCAAAATGACACCTCCCTGAGAAATAGTAACAGAAGCTAAACACTAGGGGCACCTGGGTAGTTCAGTCAGTTAAGCAGCCGCCTTCAGCTCACATCAGGATGCCCAGGGTCCCAGGAGGGAGCACCACATCCACGTTCCCATCTGGGCTCCATGCTCAGCAGGGTGCCTGCTTCTCCCTTTCTTTCTGCTGTTCCCCCTGCTTGTGCTCTCTGGCAGAGCTCTCTCTCTCTCTGTTAAATAAATGAATAAAATCTTTAAAAAAAAAAAAAACTGAACACTAATGGGGAAAAAGACTCAATTAAAACAATCAGTCACTACTCCAGGTAACAACCAAATAACAAACATTGGAAGAGGGAGGCCAGTACCTAGATTTGCCACATTATCTAAGAGGTCCAGTACCCAATAAAAAGTTAGGGGGCATGCAAAGAAACAGGAAAGTATATCCATACACTAGGAAGAAAGGGGGGAAAAACGGTCAAAAGGTACAGACTTCCACTCATAAAATAAGTCCCGGGGATGTAATGTACAGATGATGACTATAGTTAATAAAAGTGTATTGTATATTCAAAAGTTGCTAAAAGAATAAATCTTCAAAGTTCTCATCACAAGGAAGAAAAAAAAGAACTTGCACTGTGGGGAAAAAAAGTCTCCTGTGAGAGAGACTTATCAAATAAAGACTTTATAATGTAACCATATAAACATGTTCACACAACTAAAGGAAACTAAGGTTAAAGAAGTGAAGGAAAGCACAGTAACAATGTCACATTAGGGGCACCTATCTGGCTGGCTGGCTCAGCTGGAAGAGCATGTGACTCTTGATCTTAGGGTCATGAGTCTGAGCCTGACACTGGGTGTAGAAATTACTTAAGTAAAAAAAAACTTAACAAAATCATATAGAAAATATCAATAAAGAGAGACAAAGTAGAAAAAAATTCAACAGAAATTTTGGCATTAAAAAGTACAACAAATTTAACAGTCATTATGTGGACTCAACAGCACTGAAGAAGAAAAAAATAGCAAACTTGGGTATAGAGAAGATCTTATGCAAACCAAAACACCAGAAGAAAAAAAAAGTAGTAAAATGAAGAGACCCTCAAAGATATTTCAGAAACCAAAAAGAAAAAAAAAAAGAAAAAGATATTTCAGAAACCACAAACAATGTAAAGACAGGAGAGAGCATGAGAAACTTCCAAATGCCCAGGGTTCAGTTTACAGGTCAACCACTGGTTATGTCCTCTTAATTACCTCCTCCCAAAAATTGTCAACCAAGAACCCTACGTCCAGTGAAACTATACTTCAAAAGCAAGGGAGATATCAACATTCACAGACAGACAAAAGCTGAAGTAGTTTGTGACTAGACCTGCCCTGCAAAAAATACTCAAGGGACGTCTACAAGGTGAAATAAAAAGGAACTAGACAATACCCTGAAACCATACAGAGAAATAAACAATTATAAATAAATAATTTGAAAAGCTATTATTGCTATAACAAGTGTTTCATAACTCTCATTTTCTTTGTGATTTAAAAGACTAACACATTTATTTTTTTTAAGATTGATTTGAGAGAGAAAACACACACACACACACACACACACACACACACACACACACATGTGGAGGGACAGAGGTGAGGGAGGGATTCCCCAAACAGACTCCCCATTAAACACACAGCCCAATGCAGGGCTCGATCCCAGGACCTCTAGGATCAACAATCTGGCCAAAATCAGGAGCCAGAAATGCAATAGACTGAGCTGCCCAGGTGCCCCAAGAGACTAATACATTGAAAGGAAATTAGTATTCCTTAAATACATTTAAAGGAAAAAACAACTATTAGTATAACAGCTAGTACTACTCTAACTTTGTAACACCAATCTTATTTTCTACTTAATTTAGGAGACAGGCATTTAAAAAAATTATTTGCTTTATGTTTGGGGGCAAACAACACATAAAGATGTAATTTTGTGACAATAAAAATAAATGGAAACAGAGCTGTAAGAGATTTTACACATTCTTGAAGTTAACCCGCTACAAATTCAAATTACAGTACTATAACTTGAGAATGTTAAAGGCAACAGCATGAAAACCACACACACACACACACACACACACTATAAAATATACGAAAAAGAACATTAAGAAACTTAATGCACTGCAAAACACTGTATGTTTTTTTAATCAAGAAATACAAGCAGGAATGCAAGAAGGGACAAAAAAGCTATAGGGCATATAGAAAATAAAACAGGCTGAAAGTGAAAGGATGGAAAAAGATATTCCATGTAAATAGTAACCAAAAGAGCACAGAATAGCTGTACTGATATTAGAACAGACTTTACATCAAAAAAGATTTTAAGAGGAAAAAAAAAAAGGGCATTATATACTAATGAAAGTTTCAGAAAAGAAGATACAAGTAAACATTTAGGCACCTAATAACAAACCATCAAAATATATTAAGCAAAACTGATGGAATTAGAAGCCAGAGAAAAATATTACAAAAATACTACAGACCAATCTCCCTTGTGAACACTGACACAAAAATCCACAACAAAATACTACCAAAAATTCAGCAGTATATTAAGATTATACACATGACAATTTAATTTATTCCTGGAATGCAAGAATAGTTCAACACAGAAAACTGATCGATGTAATATACTACATCAACAAAATTAAGGGGGAAAAAAGCATGTGCATCATAACTAGTGTCAGAAATTCAACATCCTCTCATGATAAAAAAAAATAAAACAGTAAATAGGAAAGGAAGGAAATCATCTTGGAAGTCATACATGAAAAAAACACAAACATCATACTCAACAGTGAAAGACTGAAAACTTTTCCTCTAAGATCAGTACTTTGTACTTTATGTATCTATTCCAAGATAAATTTAATAGTTCTAAAGAATAACAAGTAATGAAAATCCCAAACACTGAATGCGGTGTTTTTATTACCAAAATCATGAGGTATAAGCACTTTTTAAAAATTTCCAAGAATCTGGAACATAACAGGAAATTAGGCATTCCTTTCTGCATTTTATTTTTTTTTTTAAGATTTTATTTATTCATGAGAGACACAGAGAGGCAGAGACACAGGCAGAGGGAGAAGTGGGCTCCATGCAGGGAGCCTGATGTGGGACTCGATCCCAGGTCTCCAGGATCACACCCCAGGCTGAAGGTGGCACTAAACCACTGAGCCCCCCAGGCTGCCCTCCTTTCTGCATTTTAATATAGTGTCCTATAACCTCCTAAAATTAATTTTAAAAACATGACTAGTGGTCTCATTTCTCATACATACCCAATGACAATCTGAAAAAAAATAAAAGACTGATCATTAAATGACAACTTCAAAAAGTCACATTTTTTAATGTAGTAAAGGAGTTAATTATATATACATAATTATTGTAGATAGTATAGCCTATTTATCTCTCAAGCCAGACCTTTACACAGATAGAAATCACCAAAAATGATCTTTAATTTTAACAATTCAACATAACTCATCAATAACAGTATATAGATATCTGAGTTACATGCCTCATAGAATATGAGCTACTGCTTGCCAATACCACTTGACAAATTGTGGACCATCTTTCCACAAGCAATTTTTAAAAAGCAATTCTCAAAGAGCTGTACTTGACAAATGTCTTTAGAATTGCTATAACCTCCCAAAATAAGAAAGTAATAACATTATTAAACTCTTTAATTCCCAACTCCTCAAAAGGAAAACAAAACTTAGTGATCTTGAAATAGAGAGGGTTGCTATTATATTAACTTTAGTTTTTGTACATTCCATTCAACCCTGAACTACTGTCTCTGAACACTTTCTTCTATTAGATGCCTGTCTTAAATGGAGGACCTGAGCCTCAGAGGTGGAGAGCTAGCCACAGAAATATGTAGCAAAAACCAGATCCAGATCTCACAACTCTGACCTCCCACTGAGTTCAAATTCTTGGCAGAGAATGTTTAAATTCCCAAAAATAAAGTCATCTTTACCTATCATTATGTTATATATCATACCTTTCACCTAAGGGCTGCTACACTTTAAAAACATTTATCTTAGAATAAAGAGCTCTAGCTCTAAAGAAAATCACTATAGCATAGAAGACATAGCATTCATAGTCATCCCATCAAACTTGACATTTATTATAAGAGTCTCTAAGGCTTTTTAGTTCCAGGCAGGTTATTTGTCCCAAAGGCACACTTTCTGGCAAACTGTGAATTCCCTACTTGTTTTCTAATAGTTATAAGCCTGTCAGTTGGACACTGAATTAAACCAAACCACTGTTTATTTGCCTTAAGTTTTGCTACTTAACAATTTAAAGCTTTATCTTTCCAAGTTATATTCTCCAACTTGCTGACATAGCAATCAATTTGCTACTAATACAGAGTTATTTGCCTTAGTGGACAGTATTATACAACATTATTGCTAAAGATACTCCTCCCTTATCCCAAATCCCTATATCCAATCCATTAGCAAATGCTATTAGATATTAGAGATATACCTCTCAAATTCTTTCCATTTCTTTCCCTTTTCTCTATCACTTCTTAGGCCAGGTTATAAATATCTCTGACCAAGAATACTTTTGATAATCCCCTAATAATGGGTCTCCCTGTCTCTATTCTCAAACCTGCAGTCTGTACAGTGGCCAAAGTGTTCTTTCAAACAGAAAAATCATACCAATTACTCCACTAAAATTCCTCCAGTAGTACATTTTATTCCTCATGCAAAAGAAAACCAACATCTTTTCCAGAATCTCCACAGGCCTTTCATGATTGGGCCAACAATCTTTCCAACTTAACTCATAAAGTTCCCTAACCTGTTCAGTTATTCTTCTGATCCTTGTCTATACGAATCCTGACCATCATGAAGACCTGGAAAAAGATCTGGGCCCTAACGTCACCTTTTCCAAATACATTCACAAGACTATCCTTACCTAACAAAGCATTACCCCAACCTCCATACCAGTTACTGATAGCTGTTTAATTTCCTTCATAGCACTTCCCACTCTGTGAAATCATATTTCGTCTTTCTATTATCTATCTTCCCTCACTAAACCATCAGTTCCTAAAGTGTCAAATTTTGTCTGTCCTGTTTACCATAGTACATAGGCTGTCACATAGTACAGCCTCAAAATTTACCTAATGATTAAATGAAGCTTTCAATTAGAAATTCCTCAGTATTGGGGTGGCCGAGTGGCTCAGTTGGTTAACTGTCTTCAGTTCAGGCCATGATCTCAGGGTCCTGGGATTGAGCCGCGCATCAGGCTCCCTGCATGATGAATCTTTAAAGCAGAAGTATGCTTCCCTCTCTCTCCATCTGCCCTTGCCCCATCATGCTGTATGCTCTCTCAAATAAATAAATAAAATCTTTAAAAAAAAGAAAGAACTCCTTTGATGTTATGGACTGAATTCTGTCCCCCCAAATTCATCGTATAACCCTAGCCCCAAGTACTTTAGAATGTGATTATATATGATGATAGGGCTATTAAATTTTTAACAGTGGGCTCTTATGCACTAGAACTGGTATTCTTATAAAAAGAGGACACCAGAGATGCACATGCATAGAAAAAAGGCCATTTGAGGACACAGCAAGAAGGCAACTGCCTGCAAGCCAAGAAGAGAGACCTCAGGAGAAACCAAAAGTGCCAGCCCCTTGATGTTAGGCCTCTAGCCTCCACAATTATGGGGGGGAAATGTCTATTGTTTAAACCACCCAGTCTGTGATATTCTATGGAAGTCCTAGCAAACAAATACATTTGCCTTTCAAAAGTAGCACTTTTCTTCAGAAATAAATGAAAATTAATTACATCTCAATGTTTATCTCTAGTCGCAGACATCATCATGGCCCTTTATATACTCCTTTACCACTTAATTTTTAACCATTTAATAAGTAATTTGGGGAAACCGTTTCAAGAGCATATATGACTTAGCTAATAACTAATCAGCATTCAAGACACTCAGGCAGGATCAACAAACTTTTTCTGTAAAAGTCCAGACAGTAAACATTTTAGACTTTGTAGACCATAAAAGGCATCTACCACAGCTACTTAATTCTGTTACTGTAGTGAAAAACTGGCCTTAGATAGTACATAAGCAAATGGGTGTGGCTGTATACCGATGAAGTTTTATTTATGGACACTGAAACTTACGGGTCATATAATTTACATTCATATGTCATAAAACAACTTTTTAAAAGTATTTAAAAATGCAAAAACCACTCTTAGCTCATGAGCCATTAAAAAAAAAAAAAAAACAGGTGAAAGCCTGAGGGCTACATTTCACCAACCCCACCCTAAAACAGTAAATTTACTTTATCACTCCCATTTTGCAGATTAGAAAATCTCCAGAACAATGATTAACATAGCAACCCAATACCTAGACTGCAAGTATATTCATCTATCTCTAAAGTCTACAAAACTATGCAAATAGCAGAACAAAAAGGTATCACAAATTGGGTTTATTCTATCCTGAAGAGCTGTCTTTACTAAACCTAAAATATCATTCTTCCATAAATTATATTTCTTCTCATACCATGAAGAAATTTTTAAAAATTATATAAATTGACAGATCAAATGACATGTCCCACTATTTGACAGCAATTAGTAAGCACCAGAAATAAGATACAGAAAAATACAAGACCATTAGATTCTGGTTTCATAAAGATTTTTAAAATGGAACAAGTGAGGGCAGCCTGGGTGGCTCAGTGGTTTAGTGCCGCCTTTGGCCCAGGGTCTGATCCTGGAGACCCAGGATCGAGTCCCACATCAGGCTCCCTGCATGGAGCCTGCTTCTCCCTCTGCCTGTGTCTCTGCCTCTCCCTCTCTCTCTCTCTCTCTCTCTCTCTGTGTGTGTCTCTCTAAAGAAAGAATAAATAAAATCTTTAAAAAAAAAAAAATGGAACAAGTCACAGATAACAAAATTTATAAAACCACTCGAGGTCACAATTCTGTTTCCAGGTGCCTTCCTTCTTTGCATTCAACAACAACAACCTTTATTTTTTAACTCTTAAAAAAAATTTTTTTTCGGGGGATGCCTGGGTGGCTCAGAAGTTGAACATCTGACTTCGGCTCAGGGAATGATCCTGAAATCCAGGGTTGAGTCCCACATCAGGCTCCCTGTGCCTGCTTCTCCCTCTGCCTATGTCTCTGTCTCTGCGTCTCTCTCTCTCTCTCTCTCTCTCTCTCTCATGAATAAATAAATAAATCTTTAAAGAAAAAATAATTTTTGCCCTGCTTAGGTAAATGGAAAACAGAAAACGCATTTAGAAATATCCTCACCACTGAGAAAATGGCTGTTGGGATATCAGAAAAGAATGGCTTAAATTACCTTCTTTTTAAAAAGTTAAACATAAAGTTATTTCTTCAAAAGAAAAATTTCAACCTGGAGGTAAGAATTAAGTTTGCCAACTGAGTCAGACCTGAAACATGCCTAAAAATTCCTTTCTTTTTTAAGAGTATAAAGGAGCCCTGAGACCAAAAAAAATTGTTAAACCCTAAGCTAAAAGCCCAACGGCCAATGAAAAATGAAATTAGATAGTGGAGTGTGATTTGGGTTCTTCAAATTTTCATCTTTCACCACGTCCAGACAAATCTACGTTTTTATATTTGTAATTTTTAAGCCATTTAATTTATTCAAATTAAAATAAGGTAATGTGTCACCCCCACTTAAAATCTTTAAACGAATGCTCACAGCTTGTAGAATAAATAAAAACGCTTCAGTGCAGCACAGAAGACATCCAATCTTCTTACTAGAAAGCCACTTCAGGCATACTAAATTCTAGAGTACCCAATGCACTCAGCTCCCTCTTCTCTCTAGGTGTCCTCCATGTTGCACTGGATATACAACCACCTCTACTCTCATTTTTAAGTCTCTCCTTTTTCAGAACTCCAGTCAGGTATTCCCATCTCCTCCAGGAAGCATCTCAAAATAGGGTGATTACCACTGTGTTTTATAATTTCAAATGGTCCAACTCACTGTTCCCTTACTCACCTATTGTTCCCACTAGAATACAAGCAAAAGTAGACCAGAGAGCAGTACTTTAATCATCTTTTAAATCCACAGCTAAGTACACTTCCTGGCACACAGTAAATTTTCAATTTCCTTCTAAAGGAATTCACGTTTTATTATTCTCTAACTTAAGATTTTCCTTTCAGTTCTATTACTGCCCCCTCCAAAAAAAAAAGCCTCTCTGCTAAGTTCTCAAGAAAAAAAAAAAATTTTATTGCAGTAGAAAATTTATATTTTTTTAAAAAGTTTTTTTTTCATTTAAGATTTTATTTATTAATTCATGAGAGACACAGAGAGAGAGGCAGAGACACAGGCAGAGACACAGGCAGAGGGAAAAGCAGGCTCCATGCAGGGAGGGCAGAGACACAGGCAGAGGGAGAAGCAGGCTCCATGCAGGGAGCCCATTGTGGGACTCAATCCCGGGTCTCCAGGATCAGGCCCTGGCCTGAAGGTGGCGCTAAACCGCTGAGCACCCAGGCGGCCCTGCAGTAGAAAATTTAAAATGAAATCTTGGGACACCTGGGTGGCTCAGTGGTTGAGCATCTGCCTTCGGCTAGGGTCATGGTCCCAGGGTCTGGGATCAGGTCCCACGTCAGGCTCCCTGCAAGGAGCCTGCTTCTCCCTCTGCCTGTGTCTCTGCCTCTCCCTGTGTCTCTCATGAATAAATAAAATCTTTTTTAAAAAATTAAAAAAATAAAAAAGAAATAAAAATAAAAAGAAATCTTGCACTAAAGAGTACGTCACTCAAAAACTTATTCTTTAAAAACAAGTGATCTGGGCAGCCCGGGCAGCTCAGTGGTTTAGCGCTGCCTTCAGCCCAGGGCCTGATCCTGGAGATCCAGGATCAAGTCTCACATCGGGCTCCCTGCATGGAGCCTGCTTCTACCTCTACCTTCTACCTCTGCCTGTGTCTCTGCTCCTCTCTCTCTCTCTCTCTCTCTCATGAATAAATAAATAAAATCTTAAAAAAAAAAAAAAGTGCTCTGCTCCCAAATATACTTAACAGAAATGGACTTTTTATTAATTAATACAACTATTAATTTGCATTTTTAAGAACATTCCTATGTTCTTCAAAGGATTATGAATATAAAAATTTAGTCTCAGATCAAAATAGAGAAAATCATCCATGAAAATGGCTTCACCATTCAACAGAGAAGAAAATCTGTCTCTTAACTGTACCCACTCCATTAATAAAAATGCTTATGAAGCTACCAGATAGTTTTGAGGGACAGAGTTCATCCACCCACAAAAGGTCATCACCTGGGAAGACAGGAGAGACCAGCCTAACTACCAATTTAAGATAAGATAATTATTGCAGGCTGCAGAACTCACTTAATTACTTATTCAGTATTTTATTCTTTTAGGCCCTAGAATTTCACCAAACACTCTTTAAGGGAAAAAATAAGAAGGGGATAAAAATACA
Organism: Vulpes vulpes; assembly: GCF_048418805.1. Lineage (NCBI taxonomy): Eukaryota > Metazoa > Chordata > Mammalia > Carnivora > Canidae > Vulpes > Vulpes vulpes. The sequence continues at coordinate 43,213,918 of NC_132787.1, read as the reverse complement.
AACTCCTTGGGGAGGAGGGGGAAAAAAGTTGTTTTGGTTTTCTCTAAAACAAGAAATGACAGAATTAGAGCTTTTTCTGGTTCAACATGAAAAATTAAACCCAATTTATAAATAAAACAAAATAATAAAACTTATTAAAGTGTGACCATAAGGGAATCAAGTACTGAAATCAAGTATTGAGGGGGACCAGAGTGGCTCAATTAAGCAGCTGCCTTCCAGTCAGGTCATAATCCCACGGTGCTGGGATCAAGGCAAAGTCAGGCTCCCTGCTCAGTAAGGAGTCTGCTCTCCCTCTTCTTCTGCAGCTCCACCTGCTTGTGCTCACTCACACTCTCTGTCAAATAAATAAATAAATAATCAAGTATTGATAATATTCTAACATTTATTTCCACTTCTGAATAGAAAACAAAATTATCAAAAAAAAGTGAACCTGACATTTGACAAATCTAATTAAAGACACTGACCATATCTTAAATTCTAAGTAAGAATACGGAATGGGTGGGGATAATGCTTCCCTTCTACAGCTAAGGAACCTGAGGCTCAAACAGGTTGAGCAGGTAACTCCCAAGTCTCACATATGGCAAGTGGAAGAAAATAATTCAAACTCACATCCTTCAGACTTTCTCCACTCAGCCATGATGCCCTAAGTAGAAGTGAAAATAGGCCAAAAATATGCACAGAAGCTCTGATCAAATTTTTGTACCAAAAATAAGGCACATGGCTTAACTGGAAATATATTTTCCTAACTTTAAATTCCTATATTTGAAATGTACCTTTAAAAAGTCCAATTTAATAACCTATAAAAAGAGGAAAAAAATTTGATCTAGTAATTCTATTGATATTTAACTTGCAAAAAAAGAAGTTAATGCAAGTCTCAAGAGTTCAAATATTACTCAAAGCTATATCGAAGAGTATGCTGTGTCAAGGAAAGCCTGTTTCCCCACCTATAAAAAGAAGTATTTGAGAAAGAATCTTATTTAACTATACTAAATGCAGATTTAGACTATACTATAATAAGAGAAAGTTAGGCATGTAGTAAAACTATGTATCTAAAACTTTCAATAAACTACTACATAAAGTTCTCAAGTAATCAAGAACAGAAGATCCAGATGACAAACATTAATTTCTGAACAACAAAAAAACACAATACCACCACTTTCTTAAAGGAACAGTGAAAACCTTAAAAACAAAAAAGTTGGACTTTAGAATCACACATATAACTGGTATTACTCTTGTCTGGATAGCAACATAAACTGTAGTAAATCTCCAATGTACATAAAACAGGATCCGAAACCCTTAGTAAAGAATTATCTTAAAAAAATGGCCCTGACTCCTTGACCTACTCCTACTCTTTGGAATTTCCCTTGAAATTTATATTAAAGCAATATAAAAGAGGGAAATCTATATGTACAAAAGCATTTTATTTTAGGGGGAAGAAAAGAAGCAATAAGAATGATAAAGTATGTTCATTTTTTTCTTTAGAATATTAAGTACATTTAGAAAATGTACAAATGATTTGTTTATGGTATCTTAAAAGTAAAGAGCAAGACAAAATGCTCATTGCAATTAGATGAAATAAGTTTTACAGCTATATAAAAAAGTGTGTGCCTAAATATAAAAGTTAAAAGGCAATTTGCCTAAATGAGGTGAAAACTTAGGTCCACACAAAAAGTTGTGTAAATGTTTATAGTAGCTTTATTCACAACTGTCAAAAGTTGAAAGCAAGTTAAGATAGTGATAGGTGAATAAACTCTGATATATGGACATAACAAGGAATTATTCAGTAATAAAAACAAACAAGCTATCAAACCATGCAAAGAAACTTACATAGACCAAACTTATATGAATATTGCTAATGGAGAGATGCCAATCTGAAAAGCTACATAATGTATGATTTCAACTATATGACACTCTAGAAAAGGCAAAATTAGACAATAAAAAGATTAGTGACTAACAGGGGAGTTCAGGGGAGAGAAATGAATAGGTGAAGCACAGAGTATTTTTAGGGCAGTGGAACTATTCTGTCTGATACTGTAATGGTGAATACATATAATTATACGTTTGTCACAACCCACACAAAGAATAAACCCTATTGTACACTATGAAATTTAGTTAGTAATAACACCAATATTGGCATATCAACCATAATATACTATACTAATGAAAGATATCAGTACTAGAAGAAACTGGAGGGAATGAGAAGGTATATGGGAACTCTGTACTTTCTGCTCGATTTTTCTAAAACCTTAAAATTGCTTAGAAAAAAAACAAAGTATGAATTTTTTTAGAATAAACTTTCATAAATTGAAAAAAAATACAAAAAGCTAAAACCATCTGAATAGTGAATTATCAGTGATTTTTCCCTTTAAAATTAGTTATTTTCATGTGTCCTTTCTAGGAATAAATCACCATGAAATACAATTCTAGCAATGTCTGTAATAGCTGCCCAGTCCCCAAGAAAAAAAGAATCCATTAATTCCCAGCTTTACCTACATAAAACCGGGCATAAATTGCCCATCTGGGATGTTTTTAATTGTCCTTAATTTTACAATAAAAAAACAGTTGAGTGGCAGTTTTCAATTATTATACCACATATTGAGGGGCAGGAGAATGATGTGAGGAATTCATACAATTGTCAGCTAAGTTCAGTCTGCTTACTTAGGGAATCACTAATGATTTCAATGGAAAGTGAAGAACTAAAGGCCACTGTGAACAACGGGGACATATGCCTCAGATTTTTAAGACCTTAGAAGAAATGAGCTCTACATTTTTTACTCATCTCTCATAATTACCACAAAACCATCCATCAGACCACGACAACTTTATTGCTAACAAGGTACTATATAGTTATAATGAAAACCAACACTAAAAATAAATGTCTGACTGAATCCATCACATTTTTCAACAGCTAGACATTTGTCTCAACCCCACTTTAAAGCTGCTTTTTTATAGCTAGGAATTCATACACCAATTTCTTGAAAATTCAATATAAAGTCCAATCTAAAATCATTCTAGGGCAGCCCGGGGTGGCTTAGCAGTTTAGCGCCGCCTTCAGCCCAGGGCATGATCCTGGAGACCCAGGATCGGGTCCCACGTTCGGCTCCCTGCATGGAGCCTGCTTCTCCCTCTGCCTGTGTCTTTGCCTCCCTCTCTCTCCTGTGTATTCTCATGAATAAGTAAATAAAATCTTTTTTAATTTATAAATAAATAAATAAATAAAATCATTCTAAATATTTCCAATATTATTGTTTGTTATCTGAGTTAACATGACCAGCTAAAGTCATGCATACATCATGAAAAATCTCGTAAATATAAATGTTGCATTAAAAGAAATCTACAAAGAGTGACACCAACATGAAGGAATAGGGAGTTTTCAGCACTCATTTCTCATACAAACAACAATTTTGACAACTGCCTATGGCCTAGAGTACCTTTGTGAAAACCCTGGGGTCAGTAGAGAAGTACCATCACTCATCTCACACTTTCCCTACAGCAGCACACATCAGTGCCAAGAAAGAACCGCCTGTGATTTCTCCCATAGGGGAAACTGAGAATAGAATGTGCACCCACCTCCCCAGCTCTATGGGATGCTGCTCAGGGGTCCCTTCATTCTCACTCCACCCAGAACATTGAGAGCATCAGGAAAGCAGGGAAAAATAAATGGATGCACAACAATCAGGGCACAGCATTCAACAAAGGGCGGATGATTTTACTGACTACTCCCAGGTTCCAGCAAGAGGCCTACCCACAATCCTCAGAAGACACATTACCTGATGACAACCCCAACTAGGCCCCATCTAGTGGGGCCTGATGACAATCCCTACTAGTGTCCCTAGCACTCCACTATGCTCCTTCTCAATGAAACCAGCTCACACAAGGCACTGCAAAACATAGACAAGCAATCACAGATGGCTGGCTCAACACTCCTGGATTGAAAGAAGGTACATATAATCTTGAAAACATCAGGTCACTGCCCTGGGAAAAAATAAATGGGCACCTTTCAGCATAAACAAACTAACTGTTTTTAAGGAAGCTCAGTGAGCTACACGAGAGCACAGATAAACAACTCAACAAAATCAGGAAGATACACAAAACAAGAAGTTCAACAAAACGAAATCACAAGAAATAATCAAACATTAATTCTGGAGCAGAAGAATACAATTAATGAAACAAAAAATGCAATAGAAAGCTTTAACACGGGCAGCCCAGGTGGCTCAGCAGTTTAGCGCTGCCTTCAGCCCAGGGTGTGATCCTAGAGACCTGGGATTGAGTCCCAAGTCCGGCTATCTGCATGGGACCTGCTTCTCCCTCTGCCTGTGTCTCTACTTCTCTCTCTCTCTCTGTGTCTCTCATGAATGAATAAATAAAATCTTTAAAAAAAAAAAAAAAAAAGGCTTTAACAGCATATTTGATCAAGCACAGCAAAGAATCTCTGAACTCAAACACATATTTCAAATTATCACGTGAGAGAAGAAAAAAGAAAAATGAATTTAAAAAGTGAAAACACCTATAAGAATAATTTATGGGCTATGATCAAATGAAGCAATATACCCATTGTGGGAGTCCCAAAAAGAGAAAAGGGAGAGAAAAGGCAGAAAGTTTATTTAAAGAAACAATGAAACTTCCTAAATTATGGATGGATATAGACATCCAGATCCTTAAGGCTTGGAGGTCCCAAAACAGGGTAAGTCCTCAACTGATTACAAAACAACACATTATAACCAAAGTTCAAAAGTTAAAGACAAAGTGAAAAGTGTGAAATCAGAAAGAGAAACGCAACTCATAGCTACAAGGAAATCTCCTTTAAGGCAATAAGATTTATCAGCAGAAACGGCAGGCCAGAAGAAAACGAGATTACATTAAAAGCGCTAAAAGAAAATGCAGACAAAAACAAAAAAACTACAAGGGCGTCTGGGTGTCTCAGTGGTTGAGCATCTGCCTTTGGCTCAGTTTGTGATCCTGGGGTCCTAGAATGGAGTCCTGCATCAGGCTCCCTACGGGGAGCCTGCTTCTCCCTCCGCCTATGTCTCTGCCTTTCTCCGTGTCTCTCATGAATAAATAAATAAAATCTTTGGGGGGGGAAACAGTAATAGTAACAACAACAACAAAAACTACCTACACCAAGAATGCCGAGCAAAACAGTCCTTCAAAAACTAGAGATAAAGACTTTCTCAAACAAAAGCTGAGGGAGTTCCTCAACACACCTTCCTTACAAGAAATGCTAGAATTCTTCAAACTGAAATCAAAGGATACTAATTAATAACATGAAAACATGAAATTCTAACACTCACTGACAAAGTATATATTCAAATACAGACTAATACTGTACTGATGATGTGCACATCACTTGCAACTCTAATATAAAAGTTAAAAAAAACTATTAAAAAGACAGTCATTATGTAATAATAAAGGGGTCAACTCATCAAAAGGATATAAAAATTGTAAATACACATGCAACCAATATCAGAGAACTTAAATATATAAAGTAAATATTAACCAAGCTAAAAGGACACATAAATAGCAATACCCACTTTCAAAAATAGATCATCCCAACACAGTAAGCAAATACTGGGCTTGGAAAACACTTTAGACCAAGTAGACCTAATAGTTATGTATAGAACATTCCATCCAATAGCAGCAAAATACACATTCTTCTTAGGCACCCAGAAAACATTCTCTAGGATGGATCACATGTTAGGCCTCAAAATAAACCGTAACTAATGTAAAGGACTAAAAGTATACCTAGTATCTTTTCCAACCATAATGGTATGAAACTAGAAATCAACAGCAGGAGGAAAATGGGAACATTCAAAAAAAAATGCAGAAATTATATGCCAGGCCCCTGAACAACCAATAGGTCAAAACAAAAATCAAAAGAGAAATAAAAAAATATGCTAAGATAAAGATGGAAAAACAAATCAAAACTTCTAGTAAAAAGGGTTCTAAGAGGGAAGTTTAAACCAATAAATATCTACCTTGAGAAAAAAGAAAAATCTCAAATAAACAATCTAACTTTACACTTCAAGGAGCTAGAAAAAGAACAAACTGCTAACCAAAGTTAGCAGAAAGAAGTAAATAATAAGATTATTTTTATCTTTTTTAAAAAACTTTATTTGTACACACATATGGGGCAGAGGGGCAAGGAGAAGCAGACTCTCTGCCAAGCAGGGAGCCAGGCATCGGACTCAATCACAGGACTCCTGGATTATGACCTGAGCAAGGAAGGTGTTTAACCAACTGAGCCACCCGGGTGCCTGGGGTTTTGTTTTGTTTTGTTTTAAATATATTTTATTTTTTCATTTTAGAGAGAGAGAGCAAGCAAGAGCTGGGGAGGCAGAGGGAACAAGAGAAGTAAACTCCCCGTGAGCAAGGAGCCCAATGTGGGGCTCAATCCCAGGACCCTGGGATCAGGACGTGAGCCAAAGGCAAATGTTTAACCAAGTGAGACACCCAAGAATCCCTGTTTTGTTTTTAAGATAAAACTGACAAACCTTTGGATTGGCTAATCAAGCAAAAAGATTCAAATAAATCATATTATAAATGACAATGGAGATATTATAAATGATACTGAAGAAATGAAAAAGATCATAAAATACTACTATAAAGAATTACACTCCAACAAATTGGATAATCTGGAAGAAATGGATAAACGACAATCATACAACCTACCAAGACATAATCATGAAGAAAAAAAAATCTGGGCAGCCCGGGTGGTTCAGCGGTTTGGTGGCGCCTTCAGCCCAGGGCGTGATCCTGGAGACCGGGGATCAAGTCCCTTGTCGGGCTCCCTCCATGGGGCCTGCTTCTCCCTCTGCCTGTATATCTCTGCCTCTCTCTCTCTCTCTCTCTCTCTCTCTCTCTCTGGTCTCATGAATAAATAAATAAAATCTTTAAAAGACAAAAGAAGAAAAAGAAAAAAAATCTGAACAAACCATACCAAAAGAAGATTGAAACAGTAATCAAACATCTTGAACAAAGAAAAGCCTATGACCGGATGACTTGACTGGTGAATTCTATCAATAATTTAAAGAACATAGATGCAAAAATCCTCAACAAAATATTAGGAAACCTAATTCAACAGCACATTTAAACAATCACATAACATGATAAAGTCAAATTTATACCTGGGATGCAAGGAACAGTTCAACATATGCAAATCAACAAATGTATTATATACCAGTTAACAAGATCAGTATGATCACAGTTCATATGACCATCTCAATAGCTAACATCTCAATAGCTAATGACAACCTTACACCATATTCAATGATAAAATGCTAAAAGCTATACATCTAAGATCAGGAACAAGACAAAGATGCCAATTCTCACCCCTTCTATTCAATATAGCATTGGAAGTCCTAACTAGAAGATTTGGGCAAGAAAAAGAAAAGGCATCCAAATTGGAAAAGAAGTAAAATCTCTATTTGCAGATGACATGATCTGATATAGAAAAGAACCCAAAGGGACACATGGGTGCTTCAGTCAGTTAAGCCTTGGGCTCAGGTCCTGATCCCAGGGTCCTGGGATTGAGCCCCGTGTTGGGCTCCCCGCTCAGCTGGCAGTATGCTTCTCCCTCTCTCTCTGCACCTCCCACCCTTCACCCTGTGCTCTCTCTCTAGCTCAGATAAATAAATATTATATAATTATTTATTAATTAAATATTATATTTAATTATAAATAAATATTTTTTTAAAAGAGAAAAAGACCAAAAAAACCAAAGACAAAGACAAGACAAAACCAAGACAAAGAAACCAAAGACTTCACCAAAAAATTTTAGAATAAACAAATTCAATAAATATGCAGACACAAAACCAATATACAAAAATTGCACTGAACCATCCAAAAAAAATAAAAAAGCAATCTTTTACAATAGCTTTAAAAGGAATGAAATTTAAAACTAATAAAAATTTTTAAAAATAAATAATAAAATTTTAAAAATAAAAGAATGAAATACTTAGAAATAAATTTAACCAAGGAACTGAAAGATCTATACACTGAAAAGTCTATGATACTGATGAAAGAAACTGAAGACAACACAAATAAATGGCAAGTTATTCCATGCTCATGAATTGGAAGAATTAACAATGTTAAATGTGCATACTACTCAAAGCAATCTACAAATTCAAGGCAATCCCTACCAAAATTCCAGTGACATTTTTCAAGAAATAGAGGGGGGAAAGGTACTAAAATCCATATGGTACCAAAATGAATTCCAAGTAGTCAAAGTAACCTTGGGCTAAAAGAACAAAGCTGAAGGCATTACACGTCTTGATTTCAAAATCTATTACAAAGCTACAGTATTGGCATAAAGAGTCATAGACTAATGGAACAAAACAGAGAGTCCAGAAATAAACCCATACATCTACAGTCAACTGATCTTCAACAATGGTGGCAAAAACACATAATGAGGAAACAATAGTCTCTTTAATAAATGGTGTTGCGAAAACTGGCTATTCACATGCAAAAGAACAGAACTGGACCATTATCTCACACAAAAATCAACTCAAAATAAATTAGACTTAAATGTAAGACTTGATGTTGTAAAACCTAAAGAAACCTAAAGAAAAAACGGGGAAAAGTTTCTTGACATTAGCCCAGGAATGATTTTTTGCATAGGCCCCCAAAGCAAAAGTAATCAAAGCAAAAAGATGGTGGGATTACATTAAACTAAAAAGCTTCTGCACAGCAAAGAAAACAATCAGCAGAGTGAAGAGACAACCCACAGAAAGAGAGAAAATATTTGCAAACCATACATCTAATTAGGGGTAATATTTGAAATACACAAGTAACTCAACTCAACAGCAAAGAAACAAATAATTCAAACTAAAAAATAAGCAAAGGATCTGAGAAGACACATCTTCAAAGAAAACACATAAATGGCAACAGGTATATGAAAAGATGCTCAATATCACTAGTTATCAGGGAAAGCAAATCAAACCCAGGAGATATCACCTCACACCTGTTAGAACAGCTATTACCAAAAAGATAAAAAGTAACATGAACTGATGAGGATGATCCAGCAATCCCACTTCTGGATATACAGCCAAAAATGAAAGGATATCAGGATCGCAAAAAGATGTCTGCACTTCCATGTTCATTGGAAGCATTATTCACAATATATTCATGGGAAAAACCAGTGTCCACTGACAGATGAATGAATAAAGAAATTAGGATACATAGTATCCCATTACACACAGGCATAGCACTAAAAGATGGAAATCCTGCCACTTGCATCAACATAAACTGAAGGATATTATGCTAAGTAAAATGAGCCAGACACAAATTGACAAATACTGCATAAACTCACTTATATGTGGAATCTTAAAAAGTCAAACTCAAAAAAACAGGAAGTAAATTGGCAGTTGCCAGGGGCTAGGTAGTTGGGACATGGAAAAACTGAAGAGTACAAAGTTTCAGTAACACAGGATGAGTAATTTCTGGAGATCTAATATACAGCATGGTGACTACAGTTAATAATGCTCTACTGTATACTTGCTATCTACTAAGAGGGTAAATCTGAAGTGCTTTCAGGGCCAAATAAAAAGGGAGGGGGAGATAACTGTAAGGTGACGGATATGTTAATTATTTGTTTGCAGTAACCACTTCACAATATATATATGTGCATATACATATGTATGTGTATATGTACATATGTATATCAATCAAATCATCCTATTCTCCTGAATTATATATAATGTTTTATTTGTCACTTTAAGCCTCAGTAAAGGGCAGCCCAGGTGGCTCAGTGGTTTAGCGCCACCTTCAGCCCAGGGCGTGATCCCGGACACCAGGGATGAAGTCCCACGTCCGGCTCTCTGCATGGAGCCTGCTTCTCCGCCTCTCTCTCTCCTCTCTGTGTATTCTCATGAATAAATAAATAAATAAATCTTAAAAAAAAAAAAAAAGCCTCAGTAAAGCTAGAAAGATCAGGGAAGGAATCTACATAGCAGTACTATTCACAATGGCCAAAAAGTTTGAACAACAGATGAATGGATACACAAAATGTGGTATAATCGTAATATAGAATATTCTCCAGCCATAAAAAGAAATGAAATTCTAGGGCAGCCCGGTGGCTCAGTGGTTTAGTGCTCCTTCAGTCCAGGGTGTGGTCTTCAAGTCCCAGGATCAAGTCCCACATCAGGCTCCCTTGCAAGGAGCTTGCTTCTCCCTCTGCCTGTGTCTCTGCCTCTCTCTCTCTCTCACTCTCTTTCTCTATGTCTCTCATAAATGAATAAAAAAAAATCTTTAAAACAATGTGATATAAACTAATTTTTAATTAGGTAAAGCATAATTTACCTGTCACAGTAGCCAAAAAAAAGTTATTGAAATTTGTAATTAATTGAAGATCATTGAAATTTGTAAATACACAGTTTTAATTTGCTTCTACCCCAAACCTTTAATTAAGGTAAAAAAAAAAATATCCCTTTGAGTTATGATTTACACTCTTCCATTCTGTGCTTTGTCTCCTTAAAGAGGTGCTAATGATCAGCAAATTGACCAGGAAATTTTGTAGTTAAAGAAATAAAAAGCTAAGAATTTAAGTAATCTGAAACCCAGGTCATCAAATGTTAGCTATAAACAATATAGAGGGCTCATCAAGTGTTTCTGCTGTAACAGTACTGATTAAATAGTCCTTTCAAAAAATTTGTCTCTTAGGATTTTGAGTAAAAGTCACTACTCAAGGTAAAGACCTACTAATTATAATTTTTCCTGCCTAAGCTCTAGTAAGAAAACTTTAATACCCATAACTATAGTGACTATGATTATGTGAAGTCCTAGAGGTATATCCAATTATCTCTAGAGATGCCTTGGAATTTTCCCAAACAACTTAGCTTAGCTTTAAATTAGCTTAAAATGTAAACAAGAATCACAATGCACTTTCAGAAATGGGGACATACTATATACAGGTACACAGCAGTTGCTTAAATGATATATAATACTCTTTCCTCCACATTTTTTTATTTGTTCTTTTCCAATGTGCCTCAGTTCTTAGCTAAGGATCCTAGGATGAATAGTACCACTAAACAAGGTGGTATTCCTATCGTGTGAATTCAGCTTTGTTTCCTATTCATCCATTCACTCACTCATTTCTTTTTTTTTTTTTAAGATTTTATTTATTTATTCATAGAGACAGAGAGAGAGAGAGAGAGGCAGAGACACAGGCAGAGGGAGAAGCAGGCATCATACAGAGAGCCTGACATGGGACTCGATCCAGGGTCTCCAGGATCATGCCCTGGGCTGCAGGCGGCGCTAAACCACTGCGCCACCGGGGCTGCCCACTCACTCATTTCTTTAAATTAAAATTTACTATATGCCAAATTTTGTGCTTTTCCCTGCCTTCTCACTACAGTCTTACTACAAGGCAAGAAATAGTTATATAGATGACATTTCTTTCTCCTAAGAAGTAAGTAGAAGCAATACAATATACAGCAAAAAAACAAAATACAGGATTTTGGGGGAGAATGGAAACTAAATTTGGAAGTCAACTATTCAGGATAGGATAAGAAAATAACTAGAAGCTATTAAAAGCAAACATTACTCAAAAAACAAAAAAGCATATAGTAATATATATATCACTTTCTATGCTTATCATTCTAAAGAAAAAAACTATAAAAAAGATTGTCTAATTATGATTTCTAAACTACTAATAAAGGAAAAACATTCCAAGTCAAAAAATCTAGGAACTTAAACTTTCTCCAAAAACTAATACACAAACAATACATGAAAGCCAATATTCAAATATTTATTATAGTATAATACCAGGAATCAAAAAACCAACCTCTGTCTAATAAAACCTCCAGCACATTCTTGGGATAACAGAGAAGACATAGTCCTGAGGCACAATATTTTTATCTATATCATGATGATCTACTGCAAGTTCCAAAAAGAAATTATGAGTGGAGGAGAAAAAAAGATTTAGATAAAGCACAGAACAAAAGTATTAAAACTATGAACTGCCCCACTGTGCTTAAACAAATGATTGTCTAGTGAGGAAGAGTGAAAATAGGAAAAGTACTTGGAACTAGGTTTTAATTTGCTCTAAGATTCTTAACAGTAAAAGGGAGTAATGTAGGAGATGGAAAGTAAGACTTCTGAGTATCATTATGTCAGTCAGAATAATCTTTATTCTACTTACACGGGAAAATTTTCATTGATCAAGATGCTATGCGAGCACCTGGGTGGCTCAGGTGGTTAAGTGTCTGCCTTTGGCCTCGGTCATGATCCTGGAGTCCCAGGATTGAGCTCCATATGGGGACTACGCCCCACATCAGGCTCCCCACTCAGCAGGGAGTCTGCTTCTCCCTCACCCCACTCTCTTCTCTCTCACTCTCTTGCTCTAACTAAATGAATTTTTTTTTTTAAGATTTTATTTATTTATTCATGAGAGACACAGAGAGAGGCAGAGACAGAGGCAGAGGGAGGAGAAACAGGCTCCATGCAGGAGCCCAATGCGGGACTTGATCCTGAAACTCTGGGATCACATCCTGGGCTCAACTGCTGAGCCACCCAGGAGTCCTCAATTTTTCAAATCTTACACCTCCTCCTATTACAAGGCTCCTCCTTCCCAATGTCTACATTAAATATCCTCTTACTCGGGCGCCTGGGTGGCTCAGTTAAGCGTCTCCTTCGATTCAGGTCATAATCCCAGGGTCCTGGAATCAAGCCTCACATCAGGTTCTGCTCAGCAGGAAGCCAGCTTCTCCCTCTCCTCGGCCTGCTGCTCCCCCTGCTTGTGCTATCAAATAAATAAATAAATATCCTCTCATTGAGTGAATTATTATGCCTACAATGTTCGTTGTAAAAGAGACTCATTTTCTGTATAAGATCATTTAAGCATAAGTTCTACTACTTTTCTTTTTAGAAAATACATTCTCACAAAATAATTTTTCTGTAGGCAGACTTACTTTTAAGTTTGCTAAGGCTATGTTCTCAGAAGACAATAATAGATGTTCTATAGATGATCAAATATGAAACTATAAAACTACAGACTTACAAGAGAGACTTGGCCTTACATGCTCTAGGAGCAGACTCAAGGAGTCACTAATTCTGTCCAAAAGAGATGTCGAAGGTCTATAAAAGGGGTTTGACAATCACAACAGATGAAAAGTATTCATAAAGGTACAAAGAAAATAGCATATGCAAACAAGGACTGCAAGGTGTGTTCAGAAATTAAAGAACAAGGGGCAGATTAAAAATATACTAGTAAAGAAAAATCAACATCTGAATGATTGATTAAATAAGGGTCAATGAAGAATATAAAAAAAATCAGATGACTCAGGTTTTCTGCTTAAGTGGAGTGTATTTAGAGTATGGCATTCACTGAGATAAAAGGATGATAAAGGGGACAATAATATGGAACCAGAATGAACTTGTTTTTGGAAAGGAAGTTTGAGATGACAAATATTCTGTTGACATTAGGAAACACATTCATTTGTGTTTCCTTAATGAAAATAAGCTTGAAAAAAGAACTGGGTATTATCAGTATATAAAGTGATGTACTAAATGGTTAGCCTGGGCAGCCCCGGTGGCGCAGCAGTTTAATGCCGCCTGCAGCCTGGGCTGTGATCCTGGAGACCTGGGATCGAGTCCCACGTCAGGCTCCCTGCATGGAGCCTGCTTCTCCTTCTGCCTGTGTCTCTGCCTCTCTCTGTGTCTCTATGAATAAATAAAATAAAAAATCTTGTAAAAAATTTTTAAAAAAATAAATGGTTAGCCTAACAGTGGTCAAAATCCTTTATAAAGAAAAAAAAGTGGGCAGCCCGGGTAGCTCAGCAGTTTAGCACCACGTTCAGCCAATCTCTCCATGTGACCCTGGAGACCCAGGATTGAGTCCCACATCAGGCTCTCTGCCTGCTTCTCTCTCTGCCTGTGTCTCTGCCTCTCTTTCTCTGTGTGTCTCATGAATAAAATAAATAAAATCTTTAAAAAAAAAGAAAAAAAGCTATGAAGCACCTGAGTGGCTCAGTCGGTTAAACATCCAACTTTTGATCTCAGCTCAGGTCTTAATCTCATAGTGTGAGTTCAAGTCCTGCACTGGGCTCCACATTGGGCATGGAATTTACTTTAAAAAAAAAAAAAGTGAAGAAGTGAGGAGGGACAAAAATGAAATGAAGACTCCAGGAGAATACCAAATATTTCATGATGAAGTCAAGACTAGAACCTAGATCTCTTGACTCCCAGTCAAATGTACCAAGTTGCCTTCCTAATGGGAAAGCAATGGAATGGAAAAGTTTAAATTCTCACTTCTTAGACTTCACTTTCCTTTAAAATAATACTGCATTAAATTATTACATTGCTTAAAAGTACCATGGTTACTTAAATGTACCTCAAGCAATTTTTTCTACCTAAAGAAATTGCTAACTTAATTGTCTGACATCAGCTCTAGTAATAAACTCTATTGCAGGAAAAGTATTCTTAGGAAATCAAGTTTGTATGTTCTATGAGGGCAAGGATTTTTGTTCACTGCTGAAATCTAAACTGCAACAGACACAGTAGACATTCAATATAGGTTGTTTGAATGAATTAATGAATGAACGTCCCATTCTCTAGGGGGACAAAAGGAAAGAAGGAATTAAAATTATTTATACTTAATCGTAGTTCAACTGGGCTTGTCAAGATGGATTATATTAGTAAAATGTATTACTTCACCTATTTCATAATTTTGATTTTTATGTTGCCCTCAATTTTAAAAGAGCAGGAAAGATGTGGAAAACAGTATGGTAGTTCCACAAAAAAATTAAAAACAGAAATACTACAGGATCTAGCAATTCTATTTCTGGGTATACATGCAAAAGAATTGAAAGCAGGGTCCGCAGAGACATTTATACACTCATGCGTATAACACAACATTACTTATAACAGCTAATATATGGAAGCAACCCAAGTCTCTATCAATGGATGAGTCAATAATATAGTCTATACATAAAATAAAATACTATTTAGCCTCAATAAGGAAGGAAATTCCAGGGCACCTGGGTGGCTCAGTCAGGTAAGTGACCAACCCTTGCTTTCGGCTCAGGTTGTGATCTCAGGGTCATGGGATCAAGTCCTGAGTTGGGCTCCATGCTGAGCGTGGAGTCTGCTTAGGATTCTCTCCCTTTCCCTCTGCCTTTCTCTCTATTCATGCACACACTCTCTTTCTCTCAAATGAATCAATCTTAAAAAAAAAGAAAAAAAGGAAGGAAATTCTGGCACAAGCTACAACCTGGATGAACCTCGGCATTATGCTAAATGAAATAAGCCAATCACAAAATACGAAGACTGTATGATTCTACTTATATGATATAACTTAAGTAGTCAAAATCATAGAAAGTAGAATGATGGTTGCAGGGTTTGGGGGTAGGAGAGAACAGGGAATTATTGTTTAATGGGTATAGAGTTTTTGTTTTGCGAGATAAATGGTTCTAAAGATGAATGGTAGTGATGGCTGCATAACATGAATGTACATGACTGCACACTTTAAAAGTGCATAATAACAAAAGAAAGTAAATTTTATATGTATTTTACAATTTTTTCAATTGAGAGAAAATGCCAATCTCAAAGTTACATACTGTATGAATCCATTTTTATAACATCCTTGAAATAATAAAAATAAAGAAATGGAGAACAGACCAGTGATTGTCAAAAGTTAAGGCACAGGCATGAGAAAAAGTGGGTATGGGGCATTTGGGTAAACTCAGTCAGTTAAGCATGACTCTTGGGTAGCCCGGGTGGCTCAGCGGTTTAGTGCCGCCTTCAGCCCAGAGTGTGATCCTGGAGCCCCGGGATCGAGTCCCAGCATGGAGCCTGCTTCTCCCTCTGCCTGTGTCTCTGCCTCTCTCTCTCTCTCTCTCTCTCTCTCTCATAAATAAATAAAATCTTAAAAAAAAAAAAAAAAAAAAGCATCTGACTCTTGATCTCAGCTCAGACCTTGATCTTAGGGCTGTGAGTTCAAGCCCTGCACTGGGCTCCATGCTGGGGATGGAGCCTACTTTAAAAAAAAAAAAAAAAAAAGAAAGAAAGAAAGAAAGAAAGAAGAAAGAAAGAAAGAAAGAAAGAAAGAAAGAAAGAAAGAAAGAAAGAATGAATAAGTGGGTATGGCCATAAATGGGCACCTTGGGGTAAAAGAATTGTTCTGTATCTTGAAAATGCCAGTATCATGATTATAATATTGCACTGTATTAATTTTCTAAGATTTTACTACCGGTAGAAACTAGGCAAAGCATATGGGGGAATCTCTCAACATCATATCTTACAACTGCACATAAATGTACAATTATCTCCAAATGAAAAGTTTAATGAAAAAAAAAGAAGGGCACCTGGGTGGTTCATCTTGATCTCAGCTCAGGTCTTGGTCTCAGAGTCGAGTTCAAGCCCCATGTTGGGCTCCACACTGGGCATGGAGAAAGAAAGAAAAGAAAGAAGAGAAAGAAAGAAAGAAAGAAAGAAAGAAAGAAAGAAAGAAAGAAAGAAAGAAAGAAAGAAAGAAAGAAAGAAAGAAAGAAAGAAAGAAAGAAAAGAAAGAAAGAAAGAAAGAAAGAAAGAAAGAAAGAAAGAAAGAGAGGGAAGGAAGGGGAAGAAAGAAGAAAAGAAAAGAAAAGAAAAGAAAAGAAAAGAAAAGAAAAGAAAGAGAAAGAAAGAAAAGAGAGAGCAAGCAAGGCAAGCCCAGCTCCACAGCTTTAAACGTAATACTCCACAACAAAAATTCCAATTCAAGGAGTGGAAAATTATGCACACAGCTTCCAATAAACATGTATACCACAATGCTAATAGCACCTGGGTAATAATAATTTCTAAAAAATAAAAGCTCATCCATACATTTTACCAAATGATGATAATGGTAATAAAAACGACAGTGACAAGTTCCTCAAAAAGTTAAACACAGAATTACTGTGATTCGGCAATACTACTCCGAGATATACAGCCAAAATAATTGAAAGCAGGGATTCAGATATTTGTATACCAACACTCCCAAAAGCCAAAACATAGTAACTCTACTAGTATCCATGGACAGATGATACAAAGACCGATTAAGCTACCAATGATAAAAGAGCCCCCCCGCAAAAAATTTTTTTAATGATAACAAAAGAGAATGAAGTTCAGATTCATGCTACAGAATGATCACAGGTAGAACATTATCAGGGCTAGTCACAGAGAGTAAAGGGAAGTTATTGCTAATGTTTAATTTTTGTTTTAGGTGATAGAGAAGTTTTGGGATACTGGTGTTGGCTACATAACATTGTGAATGTATTTAATATTTAATACTCCTGAAGTGTAAACTTAAAAATGGTCAAAATGGTAAGCTACATATGTATATTTTATCACCACAAGAAATATGGTAATAGCAGCTATAACTTATTTTGTGTTTTACCATATGCCAGGCACTGTGTCTTTTAAAGAATATATAAGAATTAACTCCGTAAAAACCCTATTATATGCATATTATCAATCCCCACTTTATAGATGAGGAAATAAAGCAAGACAGTCTGTATAACTAACATACAACTAGTAACTGGTGAGTTAGAATTTGAATCCAGTCAGTCTCACTCCTGGTGCTCTTAACTTAGCTACTTCTATAATTTTATTAATAAATGATTAATAACAGCAAAGAAAAGCTAAATCCGCTGATCATTATTTGAGGAATAAATGAAAAAAGGTAAATTTTTTTAAGATGTTATTTATTTATTCATAGAGACACACAGCCACCGGGGCTGCGCAAAAGGTAAAATTTTTTAAAAGTAAAATTACGGGCAGCCTATGTGGCTCAGCAGTTTGGTGATGCCTTCAGCCCAGGGTGTAATCCTGGAGACCTGGGATCAAGTCCCACATCGAGCTCCCTGCATGGAGCCTGCTTCTCCCTCTGCCTGTGTCTCTGCCTCTCTATAATCTTTAATAATAATAATAATAATAATAATAACCCCATTCCACTAATAGTTGATTTTTATCCACTATATTTTACTTCACATTGAAGTCTGAAAGAAGTAGTAATAAGGGATACAACATAGCAATATCTGGGCAGCCTGGGTGGCTCAGCGGTTTAGCGCCACCTTCAGCCCAGGGCATGATCCTGGAGTCCCAGGATTGAGTCCCAGGTCAGGCTCCCTGCATGGAGCCTGCTTCTCTCTCGGCCTGTGTCTCTGCCTCTCTCTCCTCTCTGTGCATTCTCATGAATAAATAAATAAAATCTTAAAAAAAAAACAAAAACATAGCAATACTTCATGTAGAACATTTGGTACCACTCAGGTTTCCAATGAAGGAAAAAGCATGAACTTGATAACAAATCTCAGGATAACAGAAATCTTGTTAACCATGCACCAACGTCATAGGCATACTTCAGTGTGCAATGACAGACCACACTAGAATAGTTTCCATATACAACTTTAAGTCACTCTGAAATTAGCTACTTTCACCTTAGAGGAAGTCAACAAAACCGTAGAACGTATTTTGCAGCCCATCCTCTACTACTGAATAATCTAATTATAGAACTAGAAAGTGATGCCACTAGATTTCAACTATTACATTCTATGCACTGTGTCCCAACTAACACAAAGAGACATCACACTATTGGCTCTCAGAATGTGAAAACTTAACATCCTAATTTTTAACAACAAAGGTCCATGGCAGATAAGAAGTTAATCTGTAAAAAAACTAACAATCTCTACTTCATATGTCGTTGTGAGAACTGAATAAGCTAACAAAGCCCCAAGAATTAATTTAAATCATGCCCTATGAGGTTAGTGATAGACTGGGATCTTTGGTGAGAAAGCCTAGCCAAAATACCACATGCCAAAAAAACAAAAACAAAAACAATAACAAAATACCACATGCCAAGTAGTGGTAGTCATACTTGAAGATTCAGAAGCTTCTGATCACAACAAACACTAATAACAAGCAATTTAAAAACCACCTTAATGTCATTTCATCCTCAATTTCTACATTCTCTTTGCTATTTTTTATTTGGAAGATGACATACCTACAGTATAAAAAAGGATTAACTAAGTATAAATTTAACTTTTAAAATATATGGCTGAAGCCCTAGCTCACAATCATATGATGAACTGGAAAATTATGGAAATACAACAAATAAACAAAAATACCTAATCTTCTTTCATTAAGCAATATAAAGAATAAAGCCAAATACAAGATTTCAAAATATGTGCCAGATTCAATGCTTTATGTTACCAAGTGAAAAACATTCAATATGTTCTTAAAGGTCTCTAAGGATGGTGATCTACAAGGGTTTCTTTAAATGTTCAATAGTCTGTAAGATCTAGAAATTAATTCTATTTAGAGTGAATGTCAAAAGACATCATCTATTTTAGTTCTCCACAATAACATCCACTACTTTACTACAAATATTTATTAATTCAATATTTGACTAATCCAGGTTAAATAATTCTTATTCAGGGTCACCTGCCTGGCTCAGTCAGTTAATCCCAGGATTGTTAAGTTTGAGCCCCACGATGGGTGTAGAGATTGCTTAAAAATAAAATCTTTAAAAACCCAATAACAATTATTGGGGCTCCTGGGTAGCTCAGTCAGTTAAGTATCTGCCTTCAGTCCAGATCATGATCTCAGGGCCCTGGAATGGAGCCCTGCATCAAGCTCCCTGCTCAGCCTCTCTCTCTGCCATTCCCCCTGCTTTTATGCACCCGCTCTCTTTCTGTCAAATAAAGAAATAAATGAAAGAAAGAAAGAAAGAAATTATTTCTTATTTGCTAAACTTTCCATAAAGAATCCATCTTCTGATTTCTCATCATTTCCTGGAGACTATGCTAGAACTAGTCCACAGTTTTTTCTGTGGACTATGCTAGTCCACAGTTTTTTCATATCATACCTAGCATAAGAAACTGAAAATCAGTTACAATATTAATAAAATGCTTACATAAATTACAGGAATTACCATGTGGTGATACAACATATACCTGTAAAACATTATTTAAGCGTCAAAGAGCATTATTATCCTGTAATAAAGTTTCTGCTAAATTTCTGAGTTGTATAATTTTATTTTTTTTTAAAGATTTTATGTATTTATTCATGAGAGAGAGATGAGAGAGAGAGAGAGAGAGAGAGAAAGAGGCAGAGAGACAGGCAGAGAGACAGGCAGATGGAGAAGCAGGCTCCCCACAAGGTGCCCGATGCGGGACTCGATCCAGCATCCTGGGATCACGCCCTGGGCCAAAGGCAGACACTCAACCGCTGAGCCACCCAGGTGTCCCAGAGTTGTATAATTTTATTAAGAACTATAATTAGGGGATGCCTGGGTGGCTCAGCGGTTGAGTGTCTGCCTTCGGCCCAGGGCGTGATCCTGGGGTCCCAGGATCAAGTCCCACATCAGGCTCCCTGCAAAGCCTGTTTCTCCTTCTTCCTATGTCTTTGCCTCTATCTCTATGTCTCTCATGAATAAATAAAATGTTTTTAAAAAGAACTATAGTCAGCTTTTTATATTAAATAACCTAACAATTAGCTACATGATTCGTACTGTTACCTATCAAAGTTTCTTGTTTCACAAAAAAGGATATCAAGAAAAGATTCTCCCAAAGAATCTGTGACAATTTACAGCTTATAAAGAATTTTCACATCTTTCATCTTGTAATCTTTTAAAAAACTCGTAGATGGGACTTGAACAAATTCATAAAAATTTAAAGGGCATTTTGGTATATCAAAAAGTACCCTATATGGGATATCAAAGTGAGTACAATTACAGGTTCCATCGCCTTGTAAATTCTTGAATTGTCACTTAACTTTCTTAGACTAAAATCTCTCATGTCACAAAAGGAAAAGTATCATTTATCTCAAAACTATACAGATGACTGGGTAAGGTACATAAAATAATCTTTAGAATGCACTCAAATAATAACTGCATCCAAGCTAGGCCTTACATATAGACACAACTATTTTTCTGCTTCCCTTAAACAGGAAAATGTCTCAAAGAGGAGTCTATGGTTGCTGTCTCCATTCCCCAACCTCACTCTCGCACTCCATCCTCAAACCTTTCTACAACCTATCTTCTATTTCCACTGAGCCTACACTTAACAAAGTTGAAATCCTCACCAAATCTAGCAGATACAAGTCAGTGCCAAATATTTATCTCTCACTGAACCCCATAACCTAGAACTACTATTACTTACCACCAAGTATAAAAACTCTACACAGATGTCTAATTGGCACCTCAAACTTAACAGAACTCATGATTTTCCACAAAACCTCTTCTCCCCTCCAGAATTACCTATTCCAGTTAAAATACACTACCAATCTTCTAATTGCATTAAGTCCCAGGATTTCTCTCACTGGTCATAATTCAGTCAGCAGGTCCTACTAATTAATTCAGTCTTCAAAACACAGCCCAAATCTACCCATTTCTCTCTTCTATTATGTTCTGGTTCAAGCCAGAAATTAAAATCTCTCTCACCCATCCTAAATACAATAGCCTATAAAGATCTCCTTGGTTCCATCTTTGTTACCCAACTATCCTCACTCCTTATCCTCAGAATCCAGAATCTACTCCCCAAACACAGCAGTCATAGTGATCTTCATCAAGAGGCACTCCCTTGCTTTGAGTTCTTCAATAACTTTCTTTTATAACTAAGAAATCTTTACTATGGTTTACAAAACCTTAAATGACTTAGCCCCTACCTCTGGCCTCATATTGTACTCCTCTGCCCCTTGCACACTACATTCCAGCCACACTGACCTATATGTTCCTCTAACACTCCAAAAGCTCAATCAGCTTTGTTACCTGGTTTCCCAAAGCCTGGAATGCTCATCCTCTCATAATTACCCATTACAGGCTCCCTCTCCACAGGCTAATCTCAACTTCAAGGTCACCTACTCAAAGAATCCTTCCCTGTCCACAATCTAAATCACCTCCTCTAACTCCACTTACTCTTTATCACATGACCTTTTAATTTTAATCTCTTTTACAGTACCGGTCCGTGACTTTTTTACTACGGGTCTTCTCCTATTAGAATGAAAGTTTCTGAGAAGGGACCTTGCCTTCTTTACTCCTATATTCCCAGGACCTAAAATAGCAACTGGCAAACAGTAGCTGTATTCAAAAAAGTATGTGCCCAAGAAATTAACGGGCAATTTCTACTCACACTTCTTAAGAAGTTCAGAGGCAGAAATTAATTTCCCTGATCTCCCCAGGCTCCTGATACTATGTCCTTTATTCTTCTCACTTACTGTTTTTATTACGGTACCTGTCACAATTTATTTCATTTATCTGTTTACATACCTGTCTTCCCCTCCTGAAGAGTGAAACTTCTTAGGGTCAAGAAGCCTCTAGAATCCATTTTTGTATCACAACACCAAGCACAGTTTGGACGCAAAAGCAGGTCAAAAACCTTTGCTGGATGTAGAGGACGAGAACAACTAACATGCACTGAATATTACACACAAAGAACATTTCCCGAGAATTATCTCTTTAATCTTTACAATAATCCTGGGAGACAAGTACAACTATTTTCTACATTTTGGAAATGACAAAATACCCATGAAAGTTATAAATAACTTGCCTGAGTTAACTATATAAGTGGCAAACTAATCTACCTAATCAACCTACTCTGCCTAACATCCAAATCAATGCTCTTATCCACAACTGTTTCCAAAAACCATAAGCTGTACTCAATAAAAGCATACTACTTAAATGCCAAAAGCAGGAGTTTCGACACTGATAATATATCATACTTGACAACAATGTTGAAAATATTTTGAAACAGTCAAAAATGGGGGAGAATATAGAGCCTTGCTACAGGTTGAAAACAACTGATTAAAATTGGAATTCTTTCCCAAACACTTGGAACATTTTTGAGTAGAAAAATGTCAATAAAACAAAACTGGTAACTGAAAAAAAAAGTGGTAAAATGGGTAAAGTTCCCAACATGTTACAGATACAGCCCTTAAGAAAATGACAGTTGAGGGATCCCTGGGTGGCACAGCGGTTTGGCGCCTGCCTTTGGCCCGGTGCGCGATCCTGGAGACCCGGGATCGAGTCCCACGTCGGGCTCCCTGCATGGAGCCTGCTTCTCCCTCTGCCTGGGTCTCTGCCCCTCTCTCTCTCTCTCTGTATGACTATCATGAATAAATAAATAAAATCTTTAAAAAAAAAAGTTTAAAAAGAAAATGATAGTTGATAACTGAGAAGAGGTAACATCTTAATTTTTTTTTTTAAGATTTATTTATTTTATGATAGACACAGAGAGAGAGAGAAGCAGAGACACAGGCGGAGGGAGAAGCAGGCTCCATGCCAGGAGCCTGATGCGGGACTCGATCCCGGGTCTCCAGGATCGCGCCCTGGGCCAAAGGCAGGCGCCAAACCGCTGAGCCACCCAGGGATCCCCACATCTTAATTTTTAAGACAAGCACTCTCAAGCCTTCATGTTCATAAAGTCGCAACTGCTATAAACCACACACACAAAAAAAAACATGTCAAATCAGTTTGTTTTTAAGAAATTATTTTGGACATATAACGAAAGGCAACATTTTCTATCATTTACACTACTTTTTCCCCCTGGCATGTAGGCCAAATTTTAAGTGAAATCACATGTTCTAACTGCCACATCCTACTGACTAACTTTTCTGAGGAAGAGACAAGTATCATCACGTGAAGCAGAGACTGGAGGGGCAGGGGGGACCCAGTAGAGCTGACGACACAACTGGTCTCTTGTTAGGCCTAATGCAAAGATTTCCAAAGTGATAAAAAGATGCCAATGTTATATGCTGAGCTTCTGTTAGGCCTTCCCACTAGTTATCAAGTCCATTTTGGCCATTTAAAAATCCTTCAGCAATGTTTGTAAAAATTCACAGAACTGGACATCTAAAAAAAGAGTGAATTTTACTAAGTATAAACTATTACTAATAAATTTGACTTTAAAAAGCTAACAAAAAAATAAAAAGTCAATTTTAAAAAATAGCTGACAAATACCATAAACATGACAAAAAAAAAAAAATGTTTTTACTCCTCAGTAAAAATCATCTGATTTTGTCAATCCCAAAATAAAAGTCAAGTTCTAAGGCTTTAAAAAACAGGGTTGGTGGGGGATCCCTGGATGGCGCAGCGGTTTGCTGCCTGCCTTTGACCCAGGGCACGATCCTGGAGACCGGGGATCAAGTCCCACATCGGGCTCCAGTGCATGGAGCCTGCTTCTCCCTCTGCCTGTGTCTCTGCCTCTCTCTCTCTCTCTCTCTCTCTCTCTCTCTGTGACTATCATAAATTAAAAAAAAATAAACAGGGTTGGAGGTAAGACACTGGACTTACATCATGTGTTATATACTATATTATCATAATAAAGTTACAGTAGAGAAAAGCTTCTGAAAAAAATCATAATAGAAAATACACTTGAAGTACTGTACTGTAAAAAAAAAAAAACAAAAAAAACAAAAACATGTTTAAGTAGACCTGAGCAGTCCAAACCCAAGTTGTTCAAGGGTCAACTGTATTCCGAAGTTTCAAGTATCAAGAGGTCAATTGAACACCTGCTTATCTAGTTTCCAAAGTCTGTGAATATGAATCACCAATGTTAAAAGCTAGCAACCTGTGTCCTCACCAGTGTAGCCTCAAACTGTCAGCAACCTAGTTTTTATTACAAAAATGGTTAAAGAAATGACATTTGGGTGAGATCTACTAAATATGCTTTGTATCTCTCTCTCCTCTAGGTTATATTTCTGAATCAAGTAATCACTCAATCACATTACTCTTCCTCAGAAGTCACAAACTTGAACATGTGAAGCAGCCTAATGAAAGACAAAACGGCCATTACTATGCTGAACCAAAAACTGCTTGAAAGAATTCAAATTTTAAAACACATTGTTAAATGGTGTTGTAGTAACCAGCTATGCATATAAAAAATTGAATTAGATCCTTGCCTCACATCATACATACACACAAAAAAACTTTTCCTCCAGGCAGAATCAAGACTTAAATGTCAAATTAATTAATTAATTAATTTTTTAAAAGATTTTATTTATTTATGAGAGAAAGAGAGAATCCAAAGCAGATCCCACACTGAGCACAGAGCCAAATACGGGGCTCAATCCCACTTCAAAATGATGACCTGAGCCAAAACCAAGAGAAACCAAGAGTTGGGTGCTTAACTAAGCCAAGGCAACTGAAAACTTTTAGAAAAAATATGCAAAACTCTTAATGACTCTGGGGTATGGAACAGATTTCTTAAGATATAAATGAATAAGAAAAATAGTGATAGATTTAATAATCACTTCTATTCAACAAAACCATATAAAAAGTTAACAGATAAATCATGTACTAAAAGAAAATATTTGCAATTCACTTAACAGACATAAAGAGAATATGTCATAAACTCCTCAATTTAAAAAAAAAAACACAAAGCAAGGGTGACTGGGTGGCTCAGGCATCTGACTTTTTGTTTTTGGCTCAGATCATGATCTCAGGATTTTAAGATTGGCTTCATCTGGGGCTCTTTGCTGGATGTGGAATTTACTTGGGATTCTCCCTCCCTCTCCCCCTTTTGTCCGCCCCACTCCACAGACTCCCACACCCTCACCCCTGCTCTGCTGGCAACATACATGTGCACTCGCTTTAAAAAAAAAAAAAAAAGGCAAAGCAACGAGCATGGGGGTGTGGAAGGGAAGAGGCAGAGAGTCAATTTAAAAAGCAGAAACTTAAACAGTCACTCAACATTTGAAAAAATGCTCAACTTCATAATTAACCAAGAAAAATCTTAATTAAAAGATTAAAATGATGTGGTATCATCTTATCTGTAAAAATCACATCTCATTTGTAAACATGTAAAAAATATGACAATGCCATGGATCACAGAATTTGGAAACAGCAAATTCTCATATTCTCATGATAAAACAAAGTGGGACAATTTTGGAGAGTAATTTGGCAATATCTGATACAGTTCAAAGTTCACATAAGGGCAGCCTGGGGGGCTCAGCGGTTTAGCAAGGCCTTCAGCCCAGGGAGTGATCCTGGAGACCTGGGATCAAGTCCCACGTCTGGTTCCCTGCATGGAGCCTGCTTCTCCCTCTGCCTGTGCCTCTGCCTATCTCTCTCTCTGTCTCTCATGATTAAATGAATAAAAATGAAATGAAATGAAATGAAAATGGAAAGGAAAAGGAAAAGGAAAAGGAAAAGGAAAAGGAAAAGGAAAAGGAAAAGAAAAGAAAATCCCTGGGTGGCGCAGAGGTTTAGCGCCTGCCTTTGGCCCAGGGTGCGATCCTAGAGACCGGGGATCGAATCCCACGTCGGGCTCCCGGTGCATGGAGCCTGCTTCTCCCTCTGCCTACGTCTCTGCCTCTCTCTCTCTGTGTGTGTGACTATCATAAATAAATAAAAATTAAAAAAAAAAAAGAAAAGAAAAAGAAAGAAAATGTCCCAATAACTTCCCTTCTGGGTAATACTCACTACAAAACTTCATTCAAACTTAATAATCACACGGGGGCCTGGCTGTCTCAGTCAGAACAGCATGTGACTCTGGATCTTGGGGTTGTGAGTTCAAGCCCCACGTTGGGTACAGAGATTATTTAAAAATAAATGAACTTTTAAAAAAACAAACTTAGGGGCATCTGTATGGCTCAGTGGTTGAGCATCTGCCTTTGGTTCAGGTCGTGATCCTGAGGTCCTGGGACCGAGTCCCCCACCTGACTCCCTGCATGGAGCCTGCTTCTCCCTCTGCCTGAGTCTCTGCCTCTCTCTCTCTCTTTCATGAATAAACAAATAAATCTTTATTTTTATTTTTTTTTTAATTTTTTATTTATTTACGATAGTCACAGAGAGAGAGAGAGAGGCAGAGACACAGGCCGAGGGAGAAGCAGGCTCCATGCACCGGGAGCCTGATGTGGGATTCGATCCCGGGTCTCCAGGATCGCGCCCTGGGCCAAAGGCAGGCGCCAAACCGCTGCGCCACCCAGGGATCCCAACAAATAAATCTTTAAAAAAAAAAACAAAAAACTTAGTGGGCAGCCCTGGTGGCTCAGCAGTTTAGCGCCACCTTCAGCCCAGGGTGTGATCCTGAAGTCCCGGGATCAAGTTCCACTTCAGGCTCCCTGCATGGAGCCTGCTTCTCCCTCTGCCTGTGTCTCTGCCCCCCACACCCCGTGTATCTCTAATAAATAAATAAAATCTTTAAAAAATAAAAAGAAATGACCAACACCAAATTCATGATAATCATTACTTCTGGGAACAAAGTGCAATGCAATCCAAGGATATGCTTCAAGGGTGTGTGCAACCTTAAAAATGGAAAGTAGGAGGGCACCTGGGTGGCTCAGTGGTTGGATGTCTGCCTTTGGCTCAGGGCGTGACCCCCGGGGTCCTGGAATCAAGTCCCACATCCGGCTCCCCACAGAGAGCCTGCTTCTCCCTCTGCCTGTGTCTCTGCCTCTCTCTCAATCTCTGTCATGAATAAATAAATAAAATCTTTAAAAAAAAAAAAAAAAAAGAAAGTAGGAGAAAAATGTCAACATTTGATACAGCTGCATGGTGGATATACGAATTTTAATTATATTTGTCTCTATTCTCCTGAATGTCTGAAATACTTTAAGGAAAAAAATCCATTAGCCAAAAAAAAAACCACACACCTGCAGCCTAAATTCAAACCAAAACCCATGCAAAATTACTTTAATTGCCTTGAAATGTTAACTCTTAGTCCTCACCCTATAACCCCTTTAACTAGGCCTCTAGCAAAAACAAGAAAAAAAACAAAAAACAAAAAAAACAAGAAAACAAAACAAACCCAACAGTTTTTATGTACTTCCCAACTTAAATAGTTCTTTAAAATCTGTCAAGAAAAGATTTACCCCTGGAAAACTGGGTCTTGTTCCTCCTCCCTGTGTAGTGCTATGTATTTTATCATATTTCCATCTTTACCTTTGCTGCCAAGAACACTCAAATCCAAATTTTATTCTTAGTCATGGAATTATGCTTCTTTCTTTTCCTCCTTTCCTCCTTATACTTTATTACACTTCTGGATGAAATAGGATATAAATATATTCCACGAAAATAAAAAGTAACCTGTCTGTTCCACCATGCTGAAGAGTTTTTACCACACCACTTTCTTCCACGACCAATGGAACGCATGTATAGATACAATCATGTATATATGCTCACTAAACTAAGATTTCAGGGCATACAGGATTAAAGTGAATATACTGCCAGTGAAAAATAATTAGCTAATACACTAACAAACAAAACAAAACAAAAAAGCATACAAAAGGCCTAGATGGCCAAAATTTAACAAGGTAAGTTTATCTCTTCAAGATCATATGCTTTACAACGCTTTGTTTTCACACATGGATACTTTGGAAAATACAAAAGTCTAACAAGAATATGTAATACTATAAATCAGCTATCAAAAAAATTCTATTTTTCTGTACTCTTACATTTAAAAAATTCAAGTGTCCTTTCCCACAGGTATTTTCCCCATGTCTGAAGATACTCTGGCAGTTTCCAGAATTCAGCTTTGCTTTTCCTTCTCTCTGGACACTTATAATGTCTAATTAAGCCAGACTACAAAATCATTTAGCCAGCATACACCCCCTCTAACACATAGTTTACTCCAATACAGAAAAATCAAAACCATGGGTTACATGAAACAAATCCATTTAATCCATTCCTTAACTTCCAAAACTGAATACAAAATGCTACAAATTGAATAGGTTAGGCTAATTACTCCTAACAGGTCCTTGGATATCCATCTGCCTTTTTTATCTCATTTCAGAATTAAAGAATGAGACAGAGAACATATATCAAGATGACAATTTTATGCTGCAGTTTTTTTAAGTTTATATTTCAAAGACTTTGAAAAGTTTATTTTTTTTTTGAAAAGGTTATTTTTAACAAAATTAAAGCACTTCACTCAGCATAAGAACACAACCTAATTTAAGTTTTAAAAAGACCATTTACTTCCCACTTGCTATATGCTAGGATTGCTGTTCGATATAAAGAAAGTTACACTCTCCTTATCCAAGAAAGCTACACTCTCCTTATCCTTAAGAAATACATAGTCTACTGGCCATCCCTCAGACTCTTAACAGGAGTGGCAAAATCATACTGCTTTCAAGAGCTAGGGAGGGATCTAAATAGGTGAGCAGATCTAAAAAAAAAAAGTACTAGGAAGAACTACGGAATATAAACTCCACCTAAAATAATTCTAAATCAACTTCAAAAGAATGCCATCACAACAAAACACACCTCCTAGTGAGAGAGAACAATACACTGCAAGAAATGTTTAACTGACAATCAGATAAACAAAGATTAAAAAAAAAGTTGGCAATAACATGGAGAAGCTAGACCTCACCCACATTTGTGGTGAGCATTTATATTGCTGTGACCTTTCTGGATGGTACTCTGATAACATGAAAACCATGTTGCACTGTATGGTAACTAAAATTAAATTAAAAATGCAAAAAAAAAAAAAAAAACGGAAACCATGTATTTCCTTCAACTCAGTAACCAGATTCTTAGAAAGTTATCCTAGAGTCATTAGCATCAACAATTGTACTATAATGGGTATATACATAATACAACAAATTTAAACAATCTAAATATCCACTAATATGAACGCTATTAAATTATGACTCACCCATTCCAAAAAAAAACTAAAAAGAACTACTAAAGAACTACTACAGATGGACTAAGAAGCTATTGTGAATATTAATTTTAAAAGCAATGAGCCAATATGGCGCCACCTGCCAAGCTCCAAGGCTATTTCTATTCACATCCAGAAGCAGGATTCCAAGCCAGCTGAGAAGGGTCGGCTGGTATCAGGTGTGGGTTTTCTGAGAGCTGCTTATCGCCAGCCAATCTGAACTCATCAAGTCCAGTGGAAACGAACACTAGCTGCCCCGCACCCTGCAGCAGTTACAGAATTAGTAAAGTGGATGCTCTGTCCTATGCTGAGGAGTTTCTACAATCCAAGTGGAGATTTTCAAATTGCAACCAAATAAACCCAGCAAAGAACTGGCAAAGCTGGTGATGTTTATGGCACTGACTGGTCACTGCTACCCAGAACATCTAGATGACTTTCCTCAAGAGCTGAAAGTTCTATTCTCCTAAAATTACACCGTCTTGAATGTAGATCTTCCGATAACATTTTGCAAAGCTTCTGAGAGAAGAATCTCATCAATCCATCAAGTTTGCTACTGCTCTTCTCTGAACTTCTATATACTATACAAGCTTTTATGACTTAATACACTCATTTTGTGACTAACAAAATGAATCAAAGTCCAAAATACAAGAATGAAATGAATATACTATTGCAGAATTTCATGTACAGGTTAGGAAACAGAAATGCAATTGCAGCCAAGATATCTATGAAAGTGTAAGCGAACTCTTCAGAAAAAGCATCTGAAATGATGCCAAGACTGTCAATATTATCGTAATTCAAGCTCTTCTGAGGTCACCAAAGTATTAGTTGCTGCCCTGACCTTTTTAGGAAAAGATGGACAAGAGAAAAAGGACAGCAACCAAGAACGTTAGTGCAGTATGCCACAGGGAAAACAGGCTCCAAACAAGAGTAAAGGTTGAAAGGTAATGAAAGTACTTAGAAACAAAAGATGGAGAGAAAAAAAACCACACACACACACACACACACACACACACACACAGAGGTGTTTAACTTCTCAAGTATCCACTTGATTCATGATTCTCCAAATTCTGCAAAAAAACTACTACTGCAGTTGAGCTAGAGCTCTAAAGAGATGTTTGAATTATGATGCTCTAGAAACTTTTGTCCAGATTGGTGGGAATTCATGAGCTTTTTCTAACTTATATCCCTTTGTGCAAAGGTTTCTACAGGAGCACCAAAGTAGTAAGAGCCTTCTGTTTGGTGCACAAACACACAAACATCTCATCACCTGGTAGTCCCAAAGATCATGCAGTCACTCATGATTGTGGCCACCTATTTTGTTACGGACAAAAATTCTGGGGGAACCATGACAGAGGAATCAATGAAAGAGATTCTATGAAAGACATAACAGCTCAATGACTTAACTTCCTCAAGGCCTGGTCCACAATAAAACACGCAAAGTTAAGGAAGTGATAAATGTCTCTCAAGTCTGACTCAGTTCTTCCAAACACTGAATCTCCTAGATGCAGAAGAAATTGCAAGGTTAAGACCAGATAAAATCCAGAGTACAAGAATATGGAGAATTAGGTGAAGTTTACATTCTAGGAACAAAAGTGTTGGAAACTGAAAGAGGAAAAGAATGCTAAGAACAAAAAAGATGGATGAAGAAATATCTCTCAGTAAGGAAGATGTTAATGGTAACTAGGTTGATATGCATCACTCTTCCAATGAAGAAGAGCATGAAAATCTCCAAGAAGCTGAACAGCTGGCAGCGGTTTAGCTTTGGCGCCTGCCTTCGGCCCAGGGCCTGATCCTGGAGACCTGGGATAGAGTCCCACGTCGGGCTCCCTGCAGGGAGCCTGCTTCTCCCTGTGTCTCTGCCTCTCTCTCTCTCTCTCTCTCTCTCTCTCATGAATGAATAAATAAAATCTTAAAAAAAAAAAAAAAAAAAAAAGCTGAGCAGCTTCGAGGAGTCAGAATGTCCAGAATGCATTCCTCCCAAGAAAAGCAACTGGCACCGCAACAAACTTTTTAAGAAAAAAAGAATCCTATAGCTTCCAAGCAACTGTTCCATTCAAAAAGACCATTAAAATTGTGTTAATCTGAAAATTAGTGAATTAATGGGTTTTTTGCATTGAAAAGTCCAGAAGCATGATACTTTAAAAGGCACCCAAAAAACCACACTGCAGAACAATGACTGGCTGGATCTTTTTTTAAAAAAACAACTCTGCAACATAAAAAGGAGCCCTTTTATAAAAGATAGATTTTAATTAATGACTATGTAACAATATTGGTTCATCAACTGTAACAAATATCCCACATTAATGCATGATATTAATAACAAAAAAAAGGTGATACAGGAAGTTTCTATACTATCTGCAAAATTTTCTGTAAACTAAAACTGCTCTAAAAAATGAAGTCTATTAACTTTTTTAAAACCTGCATACAGACAGACTTGTGAATAAACATTTGTATAAGCAGACAAAGAGCTGGAAATCTCTATATCAGACCGCAGTGGACTTCTACAGAGACTGAAACTGGAAAGAAGGGCACAAGGACTTTTTTTTAAGATTTTATTTATTTATTCATGAGAGACACAGAGAGAGGCAGAGACAATGGCAGAGAGAGAAGCAGGCTCCATACAGGGAGCCCGATGTGGGACTCGATCCCGGGACTCCAGGATCATGCCCCGGGCCAAAGGCAGGCACCAAACCGCTGAGCCACCCAGGGATCCCACAAGGACAAATTTTTATACTGATTATACCAGAGGTATATATATCATATATCTCTATGTTGTCTCAACTTTCTTATCCTGAGCAGTGCTCTAATGAGACACTCTGGCATATTGTGAGCCTGGGTACAGACACCAGAGTGCATAGATTCAAATCCCAACTACATTATTAATTGGCTGATAAACTTGACCAGTTAATTTCTCTGTGCCTCAGTTTCTTCATCTTTAACTATGGATACTAGTACCTGTATCCACAGAGCTGCTTCAGGTATTAAATAATACATGTAAGGTATTGAAAAACTACCTAGTACACAATAAGTGCTCAATAAATGGTTTCACCACCACCACCACCATCGAGCATCTATTATCCCTGATTTTTTTTTAATCTTAACTAGTAAGACAAATCAGGAAAACGTTGGTTCATCAAACCCCTTTCTAGTAAGCTCTTCAAAGCAGAAAAGATAAATGTATTCAATAGCCAAATAACAACAATCTGAGGTGTTTTTTTAGTAAATTTGTTTTTTATTGGTGTTCAATTTGCCTATACATATATATATGTATATTTTTTTTAAGGTAGATTACACACAGGTGTGTCCAGCTGGCTCAGTCCTTGCAATTTGTGATCTCAGGGTCATGAATTCAAGACCCATCTTGGGGGGATCCCTGGGTGGCTGGGTGGCGCAGCGGTTTGGTGCCTCCCTTTGGCCCGGGGCACGATCCTGGAGACCTGGGATCGAATCCCACATCGGGCTCCCTGCATGGAACCTGCTTCTCCCTCTGCCTCTCTGTCTCTCTCTGTGTGACTATCATGAATAAATAAATAAAATATTTTTAAAAAAAAAAAAAAAGACCCATCTTGGGTGCAGAGATGAACTTAAAAAAATAAAATCTTGGGGATCCCTGGGTGTCTTAGCGGTTTAGCGCCTGCCTTAGGCCCAGGGAGTGATCCTGGAGTTCCAGGATCAAGTCCTGCATCGGGCTCCCTGCATGGAGCCTGCTTCTCCCTCTGCCTGTGTCTCTCTCTCTCTCCTCTGTCACTCATGAATAAATAAAATCCTTAAAAAATAATAAATTAATTAAAAAATAAAATCTTAAAAAAAAAGACTACAAACCACCACTTAACAAGATGAGTCCATTTATACAAAAACAATCGCTAACATATTCTGTAAGAATCACAAAAACAAACCCCTCTGAGTGGTGTGATTCTGGACAATTTTTACTTTCTTCTTTATACTTTTCATTTTAATTTTCTACGTTACATATGCATGATTTTTAACAAAATAAAGTAGGAGTCAGCAAGCTTTTCCTATCAGGGGCCAGATAGTATATATTTTAGGCTTTGCAGGCCATGAGTCTGTCCCACTACTTAATTCTACCCTTGCACTGCAAAAGCAACCACAAACAACATCAAAATGAATAAAGATGGCTATATCTCAATAAAAACTTAATTTACAAAGACAGCAAAACTTGCCCCACAAGCTTGTTGGCCCCTGAAATAAATTATAAATAATATATTATATTATATATAAATAAAATTAATTTCATTTGGAACACAAGAAACTGCAGCAGCTAAAATGACACTACTGGTGGAAAAAAATCGATCCATTTATTTATTCGTACTAGTCTAGGAATAGAAAAACTCTCTTTTAGGCTCTGGAAATCCTTTTCTCATAGCTAGTGTTCAGATAAGAGAAAATTTGCTATGAGGTAGCCTATAAAGTTCAGGTATGGACGTATACTGGTGGGTATGCAGTTACAAATGAAAACTAAAAGAAATAGCTTTCATATTTTAATCAATCTGAATTTTTTTCAAAGATCATATTAATTCAGCACCAAGTAGCTGCCACCACAAGCATGCAAGTCCCAACTACTAATGAAATTGTTACACATTGTCATCAGTCAGCACTCCAACAAATTTGTGAGAATGCATGAAAACATCTATGAACAACAACATAAGAAAAGAAATTTCTGGGCAGCCCAGGTGGCTCAGGGGTTTGGCGCCGCCTTCAGCCCAGGGCTGATCCCAGAGACCCAGGATCCAGTCCCACGTAGGGCTCCCCATGGAACCTGCTTCTCGCTCTGCCTCTGCCTCTCTCTCTCTCATAAATAAATAAAATAAGAAAAATAAATAAAAAAATAAATAAGTAAGAAAGAAAAGAAAGAAAGAAAGAAAGAAAGAAAGAAAGAAAGGAAATGTCTACGAAATAAAAATCACAAATGAAAATCTTCATTCTAGGGATCCCTGGGTGGCGCAGCGGTTTGGCGCCTGCCTTTGGCCCAGGGCACGATCCTGGAGACCCAGGATCGAATCCCACATCGGGCTCCCGGTGCATGGAGCCTGCTTCTCCCTCGGCCTGTGTCTCTGCCTCTCTCTCTCTCTCTCTCTATGTGACTATCTTAAATAAATTTAAAAAAAAAAAAGAAAGAAAGAAAATCTTCATTCTATAAAATGAAAAACTAGTAGTTTTTCAAATTATCAAATTCTGTTTTTTTTTAATCAAATTCTAACAGAATGAGAGAGAGTGATAAAAGGAGACCAACGGGTGGGCTTTAATAAGAAAACACTTCAGACTTCAGAAATGACAGTCTAAGATCTTCCCTCCAAAATTAAAGCTTTGGGTTGAAGAAATTATTTTTAACATTTCATTGAGTAGCTCTGTGATCAAATGATTTTAAATGTTACAAAAGATTTCTTCGAGTTTTAAACGGTTTCTTGGGAGCTGGGGGACTGTCTCTGGAAGAGATCTAATGGGATTAACAGAAGGCTGAGAAATCCAGAATCTAAAAATAAAGTATCAAAAGGCCATCCTACTAAAAAGAATGCCAACAACCTGCACTCAAGTTACCATATCCAGTACAATTCCGGCCGGACATCTGAATCTACCAAAAGTCACAGTTGGGCTGTCTCGTCTGGTTGCCAAATTCCAGAGACAAACGTATTTATATCTAACGTCAGATGCGAGAGGGAGAAGGTCGCTATCAGTTCCCACTCCGAACTCTCTCACAGACCCCTGGAACTGATTTAAACCCTGTTTTCACTCGTTCTAAGCGCAGCACACAGGGACAGCGGAAAAGCCAAAGGGGCTTGGCAAACCAGGGCCCAAGGCACTATCCCCAGTCGGCTGCCTGGAGCGCCACCGAAGGGAAGGTAGAAGAATCTTCCACCCGAGGACTATAAAAGTAGCACTGGGCAGAACCCGTTCGAAGCCTGCAACCAAAGAAATTCCTAGAACTAGTCAGAGACCGAGATGAAGACGGGGACCCGGGGGGGGGGGGGGGCAGTAGGAAGGGCAACTGCACGCACCGGGAGAGGAGCGGAGGGGGCTCCAGACCCGCGCCGGGAGGGGCGACGCGGGCGGGGGACGCCGGGCACACACAGCGGCAGGACCGAGGGCGGATCCAGGCCCCGACGGACGGCCCCGGGGCCACAGCGCCGCACGCCGTGCCCCGCGGCGACGCAGGGAGGGAGGCCAAGTTGAAGGCTGGGACCCGCGCGCTGCCCGGCCCGCGCCGGGAACACTATCCCCCTCACAGCCCTCACCTCCTCCTCGACCCGGGCTCCCTCCGCCCGGGAAACGGCGCTCACACTCCAGAGACCCTCACCCAGAGCTTGTCGCCGCCTCGCCGCGTGTCTCGGAGTCGTCGGGAACCACGGCTGAGGGGAGGGGGAGGAAGGGGAAGCGGAGGAGGGAGGGGACCCGGTGGAGCCGCGCCGCTGCCGCCGCCGCGATACCGCGTCTGAGATCCTGCTCGCGCCGCCGCGACAGCCGCCGCCGCGTCTTCCCGCCCCCACGACTGCGCGTCGACGTGACGCGCATCGCACGAGGCAGTTCGAACCAATAGGGCCCCAGATCGTACGCAGGCGCACTAGCCCAGACCGGAAACTGCTCTTCTGACCGCTCAAGAATGTGGATGCATCCTGGGAGTTGTGGTTCGGCCGGAAATTCAGCGAAAGCAGGACTGAGCATCGAGACACAGAGAGAAGGAGTGCTACTCGGGCGGGCACACAAATCCCCTTCGTTTTTTCCCTCCCACCGAAAGCGGAAGCAGTTTAGATCAGAGGAGGCAGGGGCCAGCTCGGGACGCTTTTTCCGGTCTCTATGGATACGGGCTACACACCTTGGGCGGAAGCCAAAATTGAGGGATTTAGACTGGATCATGTTTCTGCCAATAGCCAATATTCTGCTGGGCGTCGTCTGTGAAAGCTTCCGAAATAAGTCTTGGGCATTAGCCAAGTCTTGTACAAAACAATAGCGTTTGCCTTTTATTACCTTAGTACAAGGCTCCTCAAAAACATGTAAACTCACTCACTCTTACTCATGTAATTCAGGATGATTTGTAAAATGTGTTTAATGTAATGGCAGATCAGAAACTAATTCGGCATTCAATACTGTGTCCCTTTCCCAAAGTGAGTGATTTTCTACATATGAGCTTTCAACGGAGCTCTAACTTCTTAGAAATCAAATAGATGGTTTGGTTACCTACTTATTCTAAAAGAAAGGGAAGTACAAGCTCCCTACTCTCTCAGCCGAAAGCTCGGTTTTTCAATAACCAACAGAATTACAAAAAAGGGTTTTCACTTTTCCAAACTGGTAATTGTTTCTGTGCCTTCGCCTGGGCTTCGGAAAGGCTTCCTAAGAACAACAATTTGCATTTTTGCATTTTTGGATAGGCGGAGAAACCTGGATAGAAAGTGGTTGGCTTTATAAAAATGTTTTCCTCACGTTCGGTTCTGAGATGAACGTATCACACTCTGAAGAGGTAATTGCTTTAACTGTAAAACCCCTTGTTAACGATTAGAGGAAATCCGTAAGCTTTCAAGAGCGTTATGCCTATACCTTGCTTGTCCTACCCGTGATCCACAGCAACAGGAAACAAAGAATTCTGGAAAAAGCTGCACAGATCTCATACTAGAAGGCCTAGAGTCTAATGTATGAGGGACTCCCCACTCACCCCCCCCCAAAAAAGATAAAGAACTCTTCAAGCCTGGAGGTGTAAATTCTAGAAATGAGTAGTTACTAAAATCACAAAAAGCATGAATAAGATGGTCGTAATACTGGTATTTTAGGCCACCCAGTTAAGCATGCAAGAGATAAAATTAATACAAATTA
Source organism: Vulpes vulpes (assembly GCF_048418805.1). Classification (NCBI taxonomy): domain Eukaryota; kingdom Metazoa; phylum Chordata; class Mammalia; order Carnivora; family Canidae; genus Vulpes; species Vulpes vulpes. The sequence goes on along the minus strand of NC_132787.1, from coordinate 43,176,548 downwards.
AATAATAGAAATTAAATTTGAAGGACCAAATTCCCTTCAATAATGACTTCTATTTTTCCATAGATACATAAAGTTTTAGAAATTGAAATTCAGGAAGACATTCATTCATACACTTCCACAGCACATCAGAAACAAAATACAGGCAGCTTTGAATAGCAAATTTGAAACCCAAATTTGAATAGCAAATTTAAATTTTGAATAGCAAATATCACCTCACATAGCGAAAAGTTGAGAACAGGAGCCTCAATAAAAGATCTGCTGAAGGTGACAGATCTATATAAAAAAGACAATTTTAAAAAGAGATTGTTCCAAGATCTCAAATCTTTTCTTAAATCATCCTCTCTCTTAATGACTTGCTTTGACAAAGTGCTTTACTCTATGAAACTTCCTCTGGAATGGTCCAATGTGTGGTAAAACGTGAAAGTGTTCTCATTTTCCCACCAACATTTTACCTCTCATTCTCTGTCACCTTGATCTCATTCCCAGATCACTATTGCCAATCCCTGATGCTTTCTTTTTTTTATACATTTTTTAAAATATTTTATTTATTTATTCATGGCAGACACAGAGAGAGAGAGAGGCAGAGACACAGGCAGAGGGAGAAGCAGGCTCCATGCAGGGAGCCGGATGTGGGACTCGATCCCGGGTCTCCAGGATCACGCCCTGATCCACTGAAGGCCCTAAACCACTGGGCCACTGGGGCTGCCCTCCCTGATGCTTTCAATGATAAAATAAACCACATCATTTCCTCAGAATGCTCACACCTTCTCAGCTAGTGAGGATGGTGCCACCATACATCCCATACATGTCCCATGTCCATGCTGGCTTCACCCATGTCCCTTACCTAAATGTCACCATTCAGTGTTCCAAAGCAGATTTCTCAGGCCTGTCTCCCAGGCTGTACTTCAGTTAGTAATCCCTGTATATTATCTTATGACTAGATGTTCAAAAACCAAGGAGGAATCGGTAAAATTCTGTATCCTCCAGTGTCAGCTGTGGATCTTTAGAATCTCTGCTCTCTCCATTCTTATCGTGTCACACTTCCCCATAGGAGAGTGGAGTTCTTCATCTTTGGCAGCACTAAGAGAAGAGTCCTGTCCACCCCTACTCCCTATACTAGTCACCAGTGACACAACAGTGCCCTGTGGCACAGCTAGTCTGATGTAGTCATCCCCACAATTATCAGATGTTGTTGACAAGGAGAACGCATCACTGGGTGAGTAACATTCATAATCTATTGTGGCCATCCCAGAAGGAGGCTTCAGTGACATTATAGTATGTTGCTGAAATGGTGATATTGGACTTGCTCTAGGAACAGACTTAGCGTGCATTGTGATATGCAAGTCAATAGACAAGTTGAAGATGTGTCTAAAACAACAAGCAAATGAAGGTGCAGCTTCCAAATTCTAAAGGGTAAAAAAAAAAAAAAGGCACTCTGAACTCCATTGAACTTAAACTTGAGTTCAGAACTGATTTCTGTTACTTTTATAAATAGAAGAGGAATTATTTCATTCATTATTTTTCTAATCAGAGCAATTGCTATTTTCAAAAAGAAGGGAAAAAGTCAAATTATCTGCTAGGTAAAACCAAAATTATCAGTCTTCTTTGAGAGAACTGTTTTATGACTTTCCCCTAAAAGATCACAAAGAGAAATCAACTTCATTATTACAAAATAGTTAAAGCCCTCTAAACTCTGCTTTTCTCTCCCAATATCTTTTTTTTTTTAATTTTTTATTTTATGATAGTCACACACACACACACACAGAGAGAGAGAGAGAGGCAGAGACACAGGCAGAGGGAGAAGCAGGCTCCATGCACCGGGAGCCCGACGTGGGATTCGATCCGGGGTCTCCAGGATCATGCCCGGGGCCAAAGGCAGGCGCTAAACCACTGCACCATCCAGGGATCCCTCTGCCAATATCTATAAGCTTTTGAAATATAAACATTAGAACTGAAGGAAAAATCTGGACAATATAGAACTTGGACCATAAAAAACAGAAACCAAAAAAGAAAGAGCAAGGAATGTCAAAGCAGTCCCTGTAACTATCTCATATATATGCCGTAAGAGAGGAAAAACTTTCTTCTATCCTCTTATGTTTGTTCCACGGCTGGCCTACGAATTAAAATGACATAAAACAGATGAAGAGGAGAAAAGCACACCAATATATTAAATATCTTTACGGGTACACGGGAATCTCCAGAAGGAAAATGAAGACCTGCGGAAGACTTTAGACGTAAAAGCTTTTTACACAAAAATTGAAAAACTGTAGGGATGTGACAAGACAAAGGCACTTCCTCTAAAAACAGTAAATTGTGGGACAATGACTAGGAGCTATACTTGGCAAACTAAGAGTTGCCATTCTAGGCTTATTTGTACATGTCCATTTTAGCATTGAATCTCAGTATCTGATGATACGAATGTTCTTCTCATGGGATGGATGTCAATTAAACTTATTATGGTGATCACTTTGCAATATATACATATATCCCATCATGTTGTACAACTTAAATTCAGACAATGTTAAATGTCAATTATGTCACAATAAAACTGGGAGCAAAAGAAGAATGTTCTCTTCCTGATACAGAAAGGGTACCTTTCTCATGGGAAATTTTATGACCTGTTTTTAGATAGAAAGGGTAAGGGTAGAAAACCCTTTGTGCATCTGTTGTTTCTCAAAGTGCTCTCAGCTCAAAATAACCAACTCCACAAAGTGTCATATTTTAGGGTGGCACATTCTGAGCCCCTTCAAATGTAAAACAGTCAAACTGGACTTTGAAGCATTGGGATTCAATGGTATTAGTTGCTGTAAAAATAATCGAGTAATTTAGGGGGATCCCTGGGTGGCTCAGCGGTTTAGTGCCTCCTTTGGCCCAGGGCGTGATCCTTGAGTCCCGGGATCGAGTTCTGAGTCGGGCTCCCTGCATGGAGCCTGCTTCTCCCTCTGCCTGTGTCTCTGCCCCTCTCTCTCTCTCTCTCTCTCTCTCTCTCTCATGAATAAATAAATAAAATCTTTAAAAATAATAATAATCTAGTAATCTACATGGAAAAATTAGAGTGAAAAGCATAAGTATCTGTATTCTGTCTTAATTGCAGTTACAGTGATATCAAATATATATTGATAATTATCACAGTCTTTGATTTGAAGGTTTTCGAGGAGTCCGTTTCCAACACTTAGAGAAACATCATAACACTAAATTTCCATTTAGGTCACATTTTAGTATTGTTTAAAACTGAGGATAAAGAGCAGTGTAAACATTCTCATAATTACACAAATTATAACAGCAGCTCCACAAACACCAGTTAAGTAACATAACTCTGAGGAAAGAGCAGGAGACTGAGAACATTACTAGTGACTGTTCTGCTAACTGACTCACTGTTTAACTCTGACCTACGTGCAATTCCTGTTAAGTTTTGATATTTTCATCAATGAAATGAAGATGTCTATTAATACTTTTTTTAAATGGACAGAGAAAAGGAACACACAACTTTATGAAATGTGCTTGCTGGTGATAAGGGGTGAACAATAAGTATGGGAATTAAATACTTCACCTTCATTAGTAATAGTTCATGTCTAATATAAGAAAATAGATAAAGCAAATGACAGATGTTTAACATCATTTATTAATGCTGGGTGATGTGTCTTAGAGTCTTTAGAGTCTTCTCTAAACATTTTTTTAAACAAACTTTTGAGTAAGATATTTTATTTATTTTATTTATTTTATATTTTATTTTATTTTATTTTATTTTATTCTATTCTATTCTATTCTATTCTATTCTATTCTATTCTATTCTATTTTATTGGGGGTGGGGGTGGGGGTGGGAAGGGACAGAGGAAAGAGAGAATCTTAAGCAGGCTCTAAGCCCAGCCCAGAGCCTGACGCAGACTTGATCTCACAACCCTGAGATCATGACCTGAGCCAAAATCAAGAGACTAACGTTTAACCAACTGAGCCACCTGGGCACCCCTTCTCTAAACATGCTTTTGTAGTTTGTAAAAATCGACTTTATCGAAGTATACTTTACATACAATAAAATGTACCAATTTTTTGTGCACAGTTCAAATAATGGGCTTTCCTCAGTTTTATTGCAGCACAATGAACTAACAAAATTGTAAGACATTTAAAGTTTACAACATGATTTGATATACATGTACATTGTAAAAGGATCTCCCCACCTCCCCACCAGCGAGTTAATCAACACATACATCACCTCATATATTTACTATTGTGTGTATTAGTGAAAACACTGAGGTTCTACTCTCTTAGTAAGTTTCAATGATAAAATACAGGCTTTGCACAGTGGCAGTATCGTAGCCAATGAGGCTTATCCGAGGCACAATTATTGTTAATGATAAAATAGAGTGTTATCAACCATGGTCATCCTATTATAACTTAGATCCCCCTAAGACCTTCCTTACCTTATAACTGAAAGTCTGTACCCTTTTACCAACCTATTTCCCCTACCCTGCAGCCCCTGGCAACCTCTTTTCTACTCCATGATTCTACAAGTTCAACTTTTTGTTTTAGATTCCACATGTGATATCATGCAGTAGTATTTGTATTTCTCTGTCTAGCTTATTTCATTTAGCAATGAACTCCAGCTTCACCCATGTTGTAGCAAGTGACAAGATTTTCTTCTTTTTATGGCTAATTATATTCCACTGTGTATATATATACACACACATATATATACATATATATATACACATATATACACACACATATATATATATCGATCCATTCATGTGTTGATAGACACTTGAGTTGTTTCCACACCTTGGCTATTGTGAATAATTCTGCAATAAACACAGGACTGTAAATATCTCTTCAAGGCAATAGATTTGTTTCCTTTGGATATATATCCAGAAGTGGGATAGCTGAATCATCTGGTAGTTCTAAAGTAAACTCTAAATCCCATGTGGGGCTCAAACTCATGAACCTAAGATCAAGAGTTGCATGCTCTAACAAGTAGGCCAACCACATGGCCCAGTAGTACTACTTTTCATTTTTGAGGAACCTATATACTGATTTATATTGCTACCAGCAGCATACAGCCAGTAGCATACAAGGGTTCCCTTTTCTCATTTTTTTTCCAGCATAGAGCCCAATGCCCAGTGTGGAGCCCAACACAGGGCTTATACTCACAACCCTGAGATCAAGACCCTAACTGGGATGAGCCAGATGTTTATCCAACTGAGCCACCAGGTGCCCACCTTTTCTACACATTCTTGACAGGATTTGTTAGCTCTTGTATTTTTTTTTTAAAGATTTTATTTATTCATAGAGGCACAGAGAGAGAGAGAGAGAGAGAGAGAGAGAGAGGCAGAGACACAGGTAGAGGGAGAAGCGGGCTCCATGCAAGGAGCCCAACGTGGGACTCGATCCCGGGTCTCCAGGATCATGCCCCGGGCTGCAGGCGGCGCTAAATCGCTGTGCCACTGGGGCTGCCCAGCTCTTGTATTTTTGATAATAACCATTCTAACAGGTGTGAGGTTATATCTTATCATTTTTATTTAATTTCCCTGAAGATTAGTGATGTTGATCTTTTCATGTATTTGTTGGCCTTTGGATGTTTTCTTTGGAAAAATGTATATTCAGGTCCTTTGGCCATTTTGAAATTGGATTGGTTGTTTTTTGTTTTTTCTCTTTTTGTTTCTGCTGTTGGGTTGTAGGAGTTCCTTCTATATTTTGGATATTGACCACTTATCAGATATGTGGTTTCCAATATTTTAAGCCATTTCATAGGTTGCCTTTTCATTTTGTTGTTGATGGTTTCACTTGCTAAGCAGAAGTTTTTTTTTTTTTTAATTTGATTTCTTTATTTCAGACAGAGAGAGAAAGCATGAGCAGGAGGAGGGGCAGAGGGAGAAGCAAACTCCCCGCTGAGCTGGACTCAGGGCTCACCAGGACCCCGGAATCATGATCTAAGCCGAAGACAGACGCTTAACCAACTGAGCCACCCAGGTGCCCTGAGCAAAAGCTTTTTAATTTAATGTTGTCCCACTTGCTTATTTTTGCTTTTGTTGCCTTTGGTTTTAGCGTCAAATCCAAAAATCATTACCAAGACCAATGTCAAGGAAATTATCCACTATGTTTTCTCCTAGGAGTTCTATGATTTCAAGTCATACAGTCAAGTCTAATGCATTTGGAGTTGATTTTTGTATATCCTGTGACATAATGGTCCAATATCACTCTTTTGCATATGGATATCCAGTTTTTTCCAACACCATTTATTAAAGAGACTATCATTTTCTTATTGTGTATTCTTGGCTTTGTCAAAAATTAATTTACCATATATGCCTGAGGTTTTTTCTGTGCTCTCTATTCTGTTCTATTGGTTATTGTGTCTATTTTTATGCCAACACTATACAATACTATATAGCTTTGTAATGTAATTTGAAATCAAGAAGCATGATCCCTCTAGCTTTGTTCTTCAAGATTGTTTGGCTATTCAGTGTCTTTTGTGATTCCATGCAAACTTTAGGATTGTTTTTCTATTTCTGTGAAAAATCCCATTGAAACTTTGATAGAGGGGATCCCTGGGTGGCTCAGCGGTTGGGTGCCTGCCTTTGACCCAGGGTGTGGTCCTGGAGTCCCACAATCGAGTCCCACGATCAACTCCCACAATTGAGTCCCACATCGGGCTCCCTGCATGGAGCCTGCTTCTCTCTCTGCCTGTGTCTCTGCCTCTCTCTCTCTGTGTCTCTCATGAATAAATAAAATAAAATCTTTAGAAAAAAAAAAAAGAAACTTTGATAGAGATTGCATTTAATCTACAGATCACTTTGGATAGTATGCACATTTTAACTATTAATCCTTCCAATCCGTAAACATGAAATATCTTTCTATTTATTTGTGTCTTCAATTTTTTTTTCACCAATACCGTATAGTTTTCAGCATATAGAACTTTTACCACCTTGGTTAAATTTATTCCTAAGTGTTCTATTCTTTCTGAAGCTACAGTAAATGAGATTGTTTTCTTGATTTCTCTCTCAGGTAGTTTATCATTAATGTATAAAAACACAATTGATTTTTGTATAGTGATTTTTTAACCTGTAAATTTGCCGAGTTCATTGATTAGTTATGGCAGATTTTGTTTATTTTTTTATCATTATTTTTTATTTATTCATGATAGTCACACAGAGAGAGAGAGAGAGAGAGAGTGAGAGAGAGAGAGAGGCAGAGACACAGGCAGAGGGAGAAGCAGGCTCCATGCACTGGGAGCCCGACATGGGACTAGATCCCGGGTCTCCAGGATCGCGCCCTGGGCCAAAGGCAGGCGCTAAACCGCTGCACCACCCAGGGGTCCCCAGTTATAGCAGATTTTGGATACAGTCTTTTGGGTTTTCTTCTTTTAAGGTCGGGTCATCTGCACATAGAGACAATTTTATTTCCTCTGGATGCCTTTTATTTCTTTTTCTCACCTAATTGCTCTAAGACTTCAAATTCAATGTTGAATAAAAGTAGTAGGAGTGATCATACTCATCTTGTTCCTGAGCTTAGAGGGAACACTTTCTACCTTTTATCATTGAGTGTAATGTTAGCTGTGGGTTTGATACAATGGCCTTTATTATGATGAACTACATACCTTCTATATCAAGTTTGTTGAGAGTTTTGTTAAATGTTTTTTCTGCATCTATTGAGATGATCATGACTTTTATCCTTCATTTTGTTGATGTAGTGTATCACATTGACTTATGGATGTTGAACCATTCTTGTATCTCAGATAAATCCCACTTAATCATGGAATTTCATCCTTTTAATGTACTGTCAAATTTTGGTTTGCTAGTATTTTTTCAGGATTTTTGCATCTATGTCCTTTAGTGATATTGGCCTCTAATTTTCTTTTCATGCAGTGCCCTTACCTGGCTTTGGTATCAAAGTAATTCTGACTACATAAAATGAGGGAAATGTTTCCTCCTCTATTTTTTGGAAGACTTTGAGAAGGATTAGTATTAATTCTTCTTTAAATGTTTGGAAGAATTCACTAGTAAAGACATCTTACCCTGGACTTTTGTTTATTGGGAGGTATTTGGTTACTGATTCAGTCTCCTTACTAGTAACTGATCTCTTCAGATTTTCTATTTCTTTATGATTTAGACTTAGTAAGTTGTATATTTCTAGGAATTTATCCATTTCCTCTAGGTTATCTAATCTATGGGCATATAATTGTTCATAGTAGTCTCTTACGATCCTTATTTGTTTGGTATCAGTTGTAACTTCTCTACTTTTATTTATAATTTTATTTGTTTGCATTCTCTATTGCTTTTTGGTAAATCTAGCTAAAAGTTTATGATTTTGTTTATCTTTTCAAGAAAAAAACAGGTCTCGGTTTCATTGATCTTTTCTATTGTCCTTTTAGTCTCTATTTTTACTATGATCTTTATTGCTTTCTTCCTTCTACTAGCTTTGAACTTCATTTGTGCTTCTTTTCTAGTGCCCTAAAGTGTAAAGTTAGATTGTTTAATTGATATATTTCTTTTTTCTTAATGTAGGCATTTATCACCATGAACTTCTTTCTTAGAATTGCTTTTGCTGCCTCCCATAAGTTTTAGTATGTTTATTTCCATTTTAATTTGTCTCAAGATATTTTTTTATTTCTCTTTTGATGTATTTGACCCATGGATTGTTCAGTAGCATATTGTTTAATCTCCACATATTGGGTTAATTATTCAGTTTTCTTCTCTAGTTTTATACCATTATGGTCAAAAAAGACACTTGACATGACTTAAATCTTCTTGAAGTTATTAAGACTTGTTTTGTGGTCTAAAATAAAATCTATCCTGGAGAATGTTCCATGTGTGTTGGAGAAAACTGTGTATTCTGCTGCTGTTCAATGGAATGTTATGTAATATGCCTGTTAAATCCATCTGATCAAACATGTAGTTTAAGTCCAATGTTTCCATATTGATTTTCTGTCTGGAAGTTCTATCCATTGTTGAAAATGTGGTATTGAAGTCTCCTACCTACTATTATTGTGTTGCTGTCTATTTTTCCCTAGCAATCTGTTAACATTTGCTTTATATATTTAAGTTCTCCTATGATGGGAACATAAATATTTACCAGTGTTCTATCATCTTGATGAATCGACCCCTTCATACAATGGCTTTTGTCTCGTTACTATCTTTGGCTTAAAGTCTGTTTTCTGTTATAAGTATAGTTAACTCTGTTTTCATTTGCATGGACTACCTTTTCCATCTCTTCACTTTCAGGCTATGTGTGTCTTTAAAGCTGAAGTGAGGGGCACCAGAGTAGCTCAGTTGGTTGGGCATCCAACTTTTTGATTTCTGCTCAGGTCATGATCTCAAGGTCCTGAAATTGAGTTCCAAGTTGGGCTCCATGCTCAACAGGGCATCTGCTTGAGATTCTCTCTCTTCCTCTCCCTCTGCCCTTCCTCCTGCTCATGCTTGCATGCTCTTTCTCTCACAAATAAATTTTAAAAAAAAATTTTTTTTTTTTAGTTGAAATGAGTCTCTTGTAGGCAGCATATAACTGGATCTTGTTTTTATCTGCCTTCAGCTCAGGTCATGACCCCAAGGTCCTGGGATTGAGCCCCACATTGGGCTCCCTGCTCAGCGGGGAGCCTGCTTCTCCCTCTTCCTTCTGTTCACACTTTCTCTCTCACTCTCTTTCAAATAAACAAATAAGATATTTAAATCTTTTTTAATTTTAAAGAGTATAGAATGTCCCCAACATCTGCCCCAATTCCCTCTTGCCCCTTTGGAGTTCAACAGCCCCCTCCCAAACCTGGCTGCAGCCAAGCATTGATCTTCTTTCTGTCATGGCACATTAGTTTGGCTCTTCTAGAATCCAAATCAACGGAATTGTGCAATATGTACTCCTTTGTATCTGGCTTCTCTCTTTCAGCATAATGTTTTTGAGTTCATTCATGTTATTTATACATATCAGTAATTCATTCCTTTCTATTGCTAAGTAGTATGCATATACCACAGTTTCATCTATTCACCCATTGATGAATTTATGTATAATCTCCAGTTCTTGACTGCTATGAATAAAGCTGCTATGAACATTCATGAATAAATCTTTGAGAAGACATATATTTTCATTTCTTTTAGGTAAATACCTAAGAGTGAAATAGTTGGGTGATATGATAAGTTTATGTTTAAACTTATGTTTATGAGAAATTGCCAAATTGTTTCTCAATGTAATTTTATCATTTTACACTCTTACCAGCAATGTATGAGATTCCCAATTGCTCCACATCCTTCCCAACACTTGGTTTGGTCAGATACTTTTATTTTAACTGTTCTAGTGACTATGTTAGCATTATCTTATTGTAACTTGTCTTTCTCTGATGACAAATGATGTTGCAACTTTTTCATGTGCTTATTGGCCATTCTTATATTTTCTTCTGTAATAAGTCTATTCCAATTTTTTGCCTTTTTAAAACTTGAGTTGAAAAAAAATAAAAAATAAAAAATAAATAAAATAAAACTTGAGTTGTTTCCCTTCTTTTTATTGAGTTGTAAGAGTTCTTTATATATTCTTGTATGGAAGTCCTTTGCCAAAATAAAAAGCAAGCAGAAAATATTTTTTAAGAACTTCAGGGTTACAGGGGTGTCTGGGTGGCTCAGTTGGTTAAGTGTCTGACACTTGATTTTAGCACAGGTCATGATCTCATGGGTCATGAGATTTAGCCCCAAGTCAGTCTCCACACTGCGTGAGGAGTCTGCTTGAGATTCTCACCCTTTGCCCCTCCTTCTCATATGCACTTGTACACTCTCTCTCTAAAACAAATAAGTAAATTGGGCTTCCTGAGGGAGCCTGCTTCTCCCTCTGCATGTGTCTCTGTCTCTCTCTCTCTCTCTCTGTGTCTTTCATGAATAAATAAATACAATCTTTTTTTAAAAAAAAGAGTAATAAAACTCCAGAAATACTAGAGGAAAAAACAGAGAACAGAGATGAAAATCAATAAAGAGAAAAATAGTTTCATAAGGAATTTGGAAGCACCTGTTAGTAAAAATTTGTCGACTTTGAAGTAAGCAAAAATTCAAGACAGCATCTGCTCTGCTTAGTGACTACTTAAGCAATCACCCACACAGAGAAAACTGTGAGCCAAAAAGAAAAAAAAAATTAAAAAGAGCATTTGTTGTGCTAAACTTTGATATCCATAACATAAAAAAGTTTATTAACCCTGAAATATCTTGATGATATTTAGTTAGACTCAGAACTTTTTTTTAGAAATTTTATTTTCTTTAAAGGTTTTATTTTATTTATTCGTGAGAGACACAGAAAGAGAGGCATAGACACAGGCAGAGGGAGAAGCAGGCTTGCTCTATTCAGGGAGCCTGATGTGGAACTTGATCCCAGGACTCTAGGATCACGCCCTGAGCTGAAGGCAGGTGCTCAACTGCTGAGCCACCCAAGTGTCTCTAGACTCAGAACTTAAAACCAAGTGTTTAGGGTAATTTGATAAGAATTCTTTCATGGGGACACCTGGGTGGCTCAGCAGTTGAGCATCTGCCTTTGACTCAGGGCATGATCCTAGAGTCCCGGGATCAAGTTCCACATCAGGCTCCCTGCATGGAGCCTGCTTCTCCCTCTGCCTGTGTCCTGCCTCTTTCTCTTTCTGTCTCTCGTGAATAAATAAGTAAAATCTTAAAAAAAAAAAAAAAAAAAAGGAAAGAAAGAATTCTTTCATGAAGTTACCCAGGATGAACCCCTGAGTCCTTGGGGTTACAATTTTGTGAAGAGACAACTGGCAGAAATAAGTTCCAAGAACTGACAGACATTCACTGGGGAGGAGATGGACTGATCTGGGATCAAATTCCAAAGTATTCGACCAAAGAGTCACTGAGGATGGGGCTATAGGATCGGGATTATTCTCGTAGCATTGTTTCTCTGATGTTTTTCCTTTTCTGTTTTTTTTTTTAGAAGTAAAAATAAACTTGGCTCTGGCAAACAACATAATCCCTACAGAAAAACTGCCTAGATCACTGAAAGTCTCCCCTCTCCTCTCAAATTTTCTTTGTTTAATCGTTTCATATGCCTTGGGTGTCATCAGCAAAGTTTAGCCATGCCTCGCATACTAGTGACAGGCTGCAAACAAATGTAGAAGAGGAAAGGGAAGAAGGAGTGCAAAGAGGGAAAGAAAGTGGAAAGAAAAGCTGAAGGTGGCACAGGGCAGCTGCCTCAGGTAGCTATCAAGGCAAGCAAGCCATACACTTTTAAAAGACAGAATTGAAAAAAATAAATAAATAAAAGATAGAATTGCTTTTTCTTCCCAAGCCAATGAAAGTGAAAGGTTATCAACTTTTTATGTGTACAAAATTAACATCAGAGAGCTTGTTGAGAATGATGATTCACACACGCTATCTCCAGAGATTCGAATTCATTAACTCGCCAGTAAGCCCCAGATATCGGATTTACCAGTAAGACTGCAGAGCTTCTGATACCATCGGCTCCACACAGGCTTGGTTGGGCTCATGGGTGTATGCCAGTGCCAAGGCACAGGGCTCTGTGCTCTAAAGGACTCTTCACTTACGTGTGTGTGTGTGTGTGTGTGTGTGTGTGTGTGTGTATTTATTCATTCACGAGAGACACAGACAGAGGGAGAGGCAGAGACACAGGCAGAGGGAGAGGCAGGCCCCATGCAGGGAGCCCGATGCGGGACTCGATTCCGGACCCCGGGACCACGCCCTGCGCCAAAGGCAGACGCTCAGCCGCTGAGCCACCCGGGCGTCCCTTCACTTACGGTTAACGCTCCTGCAGCTCTTGAAATTCTTACCTTTGAACAAGAGATACCACAAGCCCCACCATGTTCATTATACCCTGAGTCTTGGAGACATAGCAGGTCTTGTCCCCACGGACCACACTTTGAAAGACAATGCAGGGGATCCCTGGGGGGCTCAGCGGTTTGGCGCCTGCTTTTGGCCCAGGGCGGGATCCTGGAGTCCCGGGATCGAGTCCCGCATCAGGCTTCCGGCGTGGAGCCTGCTTCTCCCACCTCCTGTGTCTCTGCCTCTCTCTCTCTCTCTCTCTCTCTCTATCATGAATAAATAAATAAATAAATAAATAAATCTTTAAAAAAAAGAAAAGAAAGAAGAAAGAAAAAGAAAGAAAGAGAAAGAAAGAAAGAAGAAAGAAAGAAAGAAAGAAAGAAAGAAAGAAAGAAAGAAAGAGGGCAATGCAACAGGGGTTAGATCTTAGATGCCAAACTTTCACTACCAAAAATATTCAGGCAATTATCTCTAGGTCTGCCGGATTTTTTTTTTAATTTTTTTTATTTATGATAACCACAGAGAGAGAGGCAGAGACACAGGCAGAGGGAGAAGCAGGCTCCATGCACCGGGAGCCCGACGTGGGATTCGATACCAGGCCTCCAGGATCACGCCCTGGGCCAAAGGCAGGTGCTAAACCGCTGCACCACCCAGGGATCCTGGTCCCTCAGATTTTAAGTCTGACAGGTAACCAGCATCTGAATAAAATCACTTTACACAATTTCTACTTGGCACTCCTGGATCCAGGGTTCCCAAGTGGATTTGTTTTCAGAGGGAGCGCCCACAGAGACAAGTAGCCCGGAAGCAAATTTCTGGGGCAGTTGTCACAGGAATTGGAAATTTTTTTGTACAAGGAAGGGAGGGGAAAAAAAAAAAAGAGAGAGACCTCCAAAATGTTTGTCAGATTGTGCCAGTATTTTGTGGGAGAACTGTAACCGAAAAGCTTTAGGACAGCTAATCAAAAGATCCCATTAAAAAATTTTTTTTCCCCATTTCTCCATGCATTATTATTGGTAAAGCATCAAAAATGCATATTCAATGGAGTAGAAAAACAGAAGCACAGCAGTGAGTCAGTTCCAACCCAGGATGAAAAAGAAAATCAGTGTATATGTTAGTTAAATCTAAAAAGCAAACTGCTTTTGCTCCTGTAATGTAACTTGAATATACTCATCTCAGCGGTCGAATCATTACCCTGGCTTAAAAGTCTGGCTATCTTTAAAGTAGAACAAGAAGAGAAAAGCTGTATTAGCTTTACCGAGGATGGTCAGCAGGTTATAAAACATTTCTTATGGTTACTCATTTTCATTCACTCTTAAGTGGCTTCAGGAAGGTATAAGTCATCATGATTTCACCATCATTATTACCAATGCCATATCTATGTAATAATTATAATAACAATAGCTAATATATAGAATATATACTATGTGCTAAGCATTTTCTGAGTTATTTACACATGGTTGTTAACTCATGGCATAGTACTATCATTATCTCCATTTTACAGATGAGGAAACTGATGCACAGAGAGGTTAAGTGACTTGCTTATGGTCACACAGCTACATAGCAGAGCTAAGATTCAAACACAAGGACTGTGACTACATTACCCAAGCACTTAACCACTAGACAATGTAGCAAAGGGAGCTTAATGAAGCAAGGCAGAATTGCTTTTAACATTTTTTGGGGTTATGAACTCTTTTGAGAAGTTATATCCTTCAGAAAAATAAATTTATACTCCACACATTTACAAACCACTAGAGGACTGCCTATGTTCCTCCAAGACCACACATTTACCTCTATGACTCAATCTCGGGCTAAAAATGCCTACTCTAGACACTCATTACTTAAAATTATAAAATAGCTGTCACTAGCAAAGACAAAAATATTTTTAAAATCTAATGGCTGTGAAGTATAGACTCAGAGCAATAATAAAACTGTAAGCCTCATGCTTGTGCCATGTCATCAAATTGAAGAACTGGTTATTTTTAAATAACAAACTTTAAAGCTTTTCATCAACTGCCAAATTATTTCAAGATGAAAAAACAAATCACTGTAATTTCCAGCATTTTATGTTATGCTTACCTGTACTTAGTGCTCAATAAATGCTAATAGAAGGAAAGGGAGAAAAGGAATATAAAGGTATCTTAATATTCTTTGGTAGTATAGTAATGTGTTTCCAAAATATCATGCAACTTCTGTTTTTTAAGATTTTTTTAAAAATTTTTTACCTTTTAAGTAATCTCTACATCCAGTATGGGGCTGGAACTCACAACCCAGACATCAAGAGTCACATGCTGAACCAAGTGAGCCAGCCAGGTGCCCCTCAATTTCTTTTTAATAGCATCCACCCATTCAATCATTTATTTAACAAGATTCATTGAATATTTATTGGTAATAAAAACCAAGTGAGGCCGTCAAAAGTATGAATTTAAAAAACACTATGGAACAGACACACCAAAAATTGAGATAAGTTGTCACACCATGAACAAAACTAGCAATTAGAAAAACACATAAAGGAACATATAAAGGTTTAAAGCAAATTCCAGATAGATAGATGTTGCAAATTTGTTTTTTGTTTTTTTTTGTTTTTTTTTTTAAATGTTGCAAATTTGGTGAGGGAGCATCAATATCTGCCTTTACTTTCCAGGTTCTTTCTTTCCTCTGTCCATACCCACACCTTGACAACTCATTCTCAGAATTAAGTTATTTGAGTTCTTTTCCAATAAACTTCTTAGCTTCATAGTTCTATTGCTTTTGTCAGTTCACTCATTCATTAGCTACTAAATGTGGCATTTCTCAATAGCTAGTATTCATTTAAATTTAGCCAACTAAGAAACAAGTTAGAAAACAACACACAACAATCTGGGAAAGGGAGACTCCCACTCAAGACATGGAAGAAAATAACCTCAGAACATACCAGAGAAATAAGAGAACAAGCACAAACCAAGATAGTTTGGGTTTCCATCATGCCAACTGGACATATGACCTAGTAAAAACAAGTGATCAAATTGGCTTGTTATGAAATTTGGTAGAATGTCCAGATCAATGATTTCAGAAAATCTTGTTAACACTAGAAGCAAACAATGGGAGACCACTTAAAACTCTTACTGCTGATGCTAAGAACAGTTGTTCAGGGGCACCTGGCTGGCTCAGTGGTTGAGCATCTGCCTTTGGCTCAGGTCATGATCCCAGGGTCCTGGGATTGAGTCCTGCATTTGAGGTCCCCACTGGGATCCTGCTTCTCCCTCTGCCTATGTCTCTGCCTCTCTCATGAATAAATAAAATCTTAAAAAAAAACTTGTTCATACTCTGTGGAGCTATGGATCATTGTTTTACTCTAATTTCTCTGTTTTAAAACCACTTTTCAAACTATAGCGATGCATGCTTTTCAAGCCTGGGTTCAATCACAGGAAAGTTCTAACTAGTGCCACAGGCTAATGAGCAGACATTTTATAAATAGCATGTCTAAAAGTTCTTCCATTGGGAAGCAACTTAGCTCTATAGAATGATGTCATATGTCTATATCAGCATCTTTCCTCAGCCCCAATTTGGTTAATAACTACAATTATGGATTGGTTATTTCAACAGCTCTGAGACTTTGTCAAACCTTACTCCTATTATGTGTTTTCATACCTTTTTCTTAGGCTACTACAATAAGTTCCTAATTAGTCTCACTGCCATCAATCTCACCACCCTCTAAATAATTCTATATACTGCTGCAAACACCAATCTTCAAACTGAATGAAGTTCAAGGAGTGCCTAGGTGGCTTAGCTGGTTAAGCATCCAACTTTTTTTTTTTAACATTTTATTCATTTATGAAAGACAAAGAGAGAGAGAGAAGCAGGCTCCACACAGGGAGCCCGATGTGGGACTCGATCCCAGGACTCCAGGATCACACACCCTGGGCCCAAGGCAGGTGCTAAACCACTGAGCCACCCAGGGATCCCCAAGCATCCAACTTTTGATTTCAGCTCAGGTCATGATCTCAGGGTTGTGGGATTGAGCCGTATGTTGAGCTTTGTGCTTAGCACAGAGTCTGCTTTTCCCTCTCCCTCTGCTCCCCCACCCCCAGCTCTCTATCAAATAAATAAATAAATAAATAAATAAATAAATAAATAAATTCCTTAAAAATACAAAGAACTAATTTTGAAACCTTCGCAGACTTTCAAAGTCCAAATTCCCTCAGGTGGAAAGCCAAGGCCCTCTACAGTCCATTAATTTACTATTCCAGAAATTTGCTCACATTATCCCATGTACCATGTACTGCAATACAGCCAAACCAACTATTTTCCTTTCCCAGAATATGTCGTCCAATCTCTGCCTCTCTGTCACTCATTCCCTTGGAAAACCTACTAACCTTCCTACTAACCTATTAATAAGTACTTTTAATTTTGCAACTAAAAATGGGTATTCTTTGTGAAGTTTTACCCTGCATATAAAAGCTAATTAATATATTTTATGGTATGTGCTTTACCATAATTTAAAAATTGTTTAAATTAAAACCACACACAATTTAATAATCAAGTTTGGCAACTTGGCAGACCAGATAACCTGAAAATTCTCCTGTGATAAACACCTAGAACTGATTAATAAATTCAAAAGCTTTCTTTTAAATGCCAAGCTGAATACTCAAGAAAGAAAGTTAAACTCTCAGGTTTCAGAAACACAAAGGGAATGAAAACCACTGTAGGGAATGTGAATTAAAACTTCATTTGCCCCTGAAGATAGGGAGGAGAAAGAAAAAAAGCCTTCCCTGAGGAATTAATAACCTTGCAATAACCATGTAGCCTAGGATTTAAATGCAGAACAATATTATTGAAGCTAAAAAATAAGTATCTTAAAATTATAAGCTATCTAAAAGGAAAAAATGTAAGAAAGAGCAAAAACAAATGAAACAAGAACAAGTAGGGCAGTCTGGGTGACTCAGCGGTTTAGCACCACCTTCAGCCCAGGGTGTGATCCTGGAGACCCAGGATCAAGTCCCACGTCCCCTGCACAGAGCCTGCTTCTCCCTCTGCCTGTGTCTCTGCCTCTCTCTGTGTCTCTGTGTGTCTCTCATGAATAAATAAATATTTTTTTAAAAAAAGAAACAAGAGCAAGTAGAAATGCAAAACAAATTTCTAAAAACTAAAAATAAAAATTTAGTGAATAAATTGAACTGTAGATTAGCTATCACTAAAGAGAAAATCAAGAGATGGATTGTATTTACCTGGAAGACATCACAGAATGAGAGAGAAAAAATAGAGATTTAGAGAAAAGAGGGTAATATGTCCACTATAACTCTAATAATAGAGAAAACGGAAAGGGGAAGATGGTGATAGTGTAGGAGAATCCTAGGCTCACCTCGTCCCATGAACACCATATAATTACCAAATCATCTTAAGTACTCTAGAAATTGATCTGAAGACAGGCAGAACAAACTCCACGACTAAAGGTAGTGAATAGATGGAATATTACTCATCAAAAAGAATGAAATCTTGCCATTTGCAACAATGTGGATAGAATTAGAGGGCACTATGCTAAGTGAAATAAGTCAGTAAAGAAAGACAAATACCATATGATTTCACTCATATGGGGAATTTAAGAACAAAAACAGATGAACATAAGAGAAGGGAAGGAAAAATAAAATAAGATGAAAATAGAGCAGGAAGCAACCATAAGAGATGCTGAACTCTAAGAAACAAACTGAGAGTTGCTGGAGGGGAAGTAGGTGAGGAGATAGGGTAACTGGGTGATGAGCATTAAAGGAGGCACTTAATATAATGAGCACTGGGTGTTCTATGCAATTGATGCATCACTGAATTCTACCCTGGTAACTAATAATACAGTATATGTTAACTAAATTGAAATTAAATAAAGAATTTTTAAAAATAAAAAATAAAAGTAGTAAAGAAGTCACATTGAAGAAGGTAGGAAGTGCAGAAGCATGGTTTGGGAGAGAAACAGATTATGGTCGCTGCAGTGGGGAGAGTTAGGTCTCAGAAAAGGATGAGAAACAAACCAGCACACAGGGGAGCACATGGGAAAACGAATCCCCACAGCAATTGGCTTGTAAAGTGAGAAGGTCCATATTTTGTGAGTTCTTAAACCAGTGGGGCTTAAAGCCTGGAGTTTTAAAGGTCATTATGCTTGGCTTTAGGAGAGCTCAGAGGCCACTGGGACTGCTCTTGAAGAGAAGGCAAGCAAACAATCCATGGACATATGGCATGGAAAGTGTGATCTGAAGAATGCCTGGGGCACACAGTAGTGAGGTTAGTTGCGTTAGTTGCTCATCTTGGAGCATGTCCCAGAGAAGCAGCATAGATGGAGAGACCCCTTTGGAAACAAAGGAGTTAGCTTGCACCATTTCCCTCCCTCACCACTCAGCATAAGCACAGAGCCACCTGTGGAACCAGCATAGCACCCACACTCACTACCTAACTTACTCACATCAAACCCCACCCCCACACACTTCAGAATAACCACCCTTCTCAGTCACACAGTCCCAACACAGTGGGCCCCTCCCCCAACCCAGCCCAAAGTCATCCCAACACCATGTCTCCTGACCCAAGAGCTTTACAAGGCCTTGGATCTGGTGGTGGTGGTGATGAGTCTCATTTCTAAAGCAGGCCAGAGCACACATAGTTAAAACTTACTTTATTCAGGCCAGGGACCAAACACTGCCCACAACAGGCAAAGAGAACCTCTGCAGACAATTGGCCTGAAAATTGAAGTAGCTAGGACAAAATAACAGAGCACATGACGCACACATTGGAGACACTCCTAGAAGCTCCAGGCCCTGGGGAACAGAGGACACTACACTGTAGGGCACAACAGGACCTCTTCTTCATAAAGCCATTACCCTCAAGAACAAGAGACATAGCTGACTTTCCTAACACAGGAGACAGGCTCAAAGACTTAGATAAAATGAGAAGACAGAGGAGTTTGTTCCAAATGAAATAACAGGACAAGGCCATGGCCAGAAATCTAAGCAAAAAACACATAAGTAACATGCCTGATGGAGAATTATTTTTTTAAGATTTTATTTATTTATTCATGAGGGACACAGAGAGAGAGGCAGAGGGAGAAGCATAGACAGATGGAAAAGCAGGCTCCTTGTGGGGAACCTGATGCAGGACTCAATCCCCAGACCCAGGATCACGACCTGAGCTGAAGGCAATGCTCAACCACTGAGCCATCCAGGCATCCCTGTCTGATGGATAATTTAAAGGAATGATCATAATGATGATCTCACTGAACTTGAGAAAAGATGGAGGACATCTGTGAGATGTTTAACACAGAAAAAAGGACTAATACACCAGAGATAAAGGACTCAAATGAAGGGAAACATGCTTGATAGAAAGAACATCAGGTGGGAAGAAACAGAGGAACAAATGAATAACATAGGAGACATAGTAACATAAAGTAATCAAGTGGACACAAGAGAAAAAAAGGAATTACGCAAAATGAGATTTTACTTACATAATAACATTTGTATTATAGGAGTCCCAGAAGAAGAAAAAAGAGAAAAGCAGGCAGAGAATTTATTTGAAGAAAAATAGCTATAAACTTTCCTAATCTGGGGAAAGAAACAGATATCCAGACCCAACGGTCACAGAGAACCCCCAACAAAATCAACCAAATCAGATCCACACCAACACATGTTGTAATTAAAATGGCAAAATAGAGTGATTAAAAATATATATATATTAGGGCAGCCCGGGTGGCTCAGCGGTTTGGCGCCTGCCTTTGGCCCCAGGGCGCGATCCTGGAGACCCGGGATCGAATCCCACGTCGGGCTCCCGGTGCATGGAGCCTGCTTCTCCCTCTGCCTATCTCTCTGCCTCTCTCTCTCTCTCACTGTGTGCCTATCATAAATAAAAAAAATAATAATAATAAAAATAATAAAATTAAAAAAAATAGAATTAGAAGTCTCTCAATAACTGGGACATATCAAGAATAAATCAGGTTGCTTAGACAATCATTAAAGTTTGGGGAAACAACCAAGGGCTAAACAAAGTCAAATGATAAGCTTTCTTTCCTACAAAAGGCCATTCCTTCAAGACTGAAGGATATAAGCTGTTTCTCACCTAATGCATAGAAACAAACAGAGAGTCAAGCAAAATAAGAAGATAGGGGTATGTTCCAAACAAAAGAACAAGATAAAACCCCAGGGGGGAAAGTCTTTAATGAAATAAAGTTAAGTAACTTACCTGATAAAATGTTCAGGGTAATGGTCATAAAGATGTTCACTGAACTTGGAGAATGGAGGAACACAGTGAGAACTTTAACAAAGAGAGAGAAAATATAAGAAAGTACCAAACAGAAGTTAAAGAACTAAAAAACACAATAACTGAACTGAGAAACTACACTAGAGGGGTTCAGCAGCAGACCTGATGAAGCAGAAGAAAGAGGGAAGTGGAACTCACCCAATCAGAGCAGCAAAAAGAAAAAAGAATTTTAAAAAGTGAGACAACACCACACAGAATAACATCTGCATTAGAGGCGTCCCAAAAGGAGAAGAGAAAGGAGAAAGGAGCAGAAAATTTATTTGAAAAAATAATGGCTGAAAACTACCCTAACCTGGGGAAGGAAAAAGACATCGAGATTCAGAAAATCCAAAGAATTTCAAAAAAGATAAACCCAGGGAAACCCACACCAGGACACATTATAATTAAAATGTCAATAGTTAAAGAAGAGGAGAAAAATCTTTAAAGCAGCAAGAGAAAAATAAATCATTATGTAAAGGAGAAAGGTTTCAGGCCAGAAGGAGTGTTATGATGTATTCAAGTGCTGAAAGGGAAAAACATCCAATCTGGAGCACTGTATTTGGCAAGGTTATCATTCAGAATTAAAGGAGAGATAAAGAGCTTTCCAGAGAAACAAAAGCTAAAGGATTAGTTCATTACCACTAAATTGGCCCTACAAGAAATGTTAAAGGAATTTCTTTAAGCAGGGTTAGGGGGTGCAGAGGGAAGGGGGGCGAGCACAAATTAGTAAGAAGAAAACATGTAAGAGTAAAAATCCCAATGGTAAATATATAGTAAAGGTAGTGGGTTAATCATTTATAAAACTATTATGAAGTTTAAAAGGCAAATGTAGCAAAAATAACTGTAACCACAGTAATTAGATAAGGGATATACAAAATAGGGATGCCTGGGTGACTCAGCAATTAAGTGTCTGCCTTCTGCTCAGGGCATGATCCTGGGGTCCTGGGATGGAGTCCCACATCGGGCTCCCTGCCAGGAGCCTGCTTCTCCCTCTGCCTACGTCCCTGCCTCTCTCTCTCTGTTTCTCATGAGTAAATAAATAAAATCTTAAAAAAAAAAAAGGGATATACAAAATAAAAAGATGTGAATTGTGACACCAAAATGCAGTCTATCTTAAGCTGATAACAAGTTTGAATACATTCTAACACTTTATATTTTTACACCTCCCCGTAACTTTCTGTTTTTGATGTCACATTTTGCATCTAATATCAGAGAAATACAAGGGATCATAAGAAATCACTATGAACAATTATATAACCACAAATTTAACAAACTAGAAAAAAATAGATAAATTGATAGAAACATAGTCTTCCAAAACTGATTCATGAAAAAAATAGAAAATTGGAATAAGCCAATTACTGCAAAGGATTTTTGCAGATGAAAACTAGACATTGTAGTGATCATTTTGTAATGAAATGTCAAATCATGTTGTACACCTGAAAACTAATATGATGTATGTCAACTATACTTCAATTTTTAAAAGCTACAGTAGCATAAATGAATTGCAAAACATAACGTGTTTTGAAATAAACAAGTCACAGTAGAATACATACAATATGATTTTACTTATACAAAATTTTAAAAATATAGGCAAAACTATCTAATTTATTGTTTTCGGTTAGATACGCAGTCAGCTTTATTTATTTTTTTAAATAAATTTATTTTTATTGGTGTTCAATTTACCAACATACAAAATAACACCCAGTGCTCATTCCATCAAGTGGCCACCTCAGTGCCCGTCACCCATTCCCCCCCACCTCCCACCCTCCTCCCCTTCCACCACCCCTAGTTCGTTTCCCAGAGTTAAGAGTCTTTACGTTCTGTCTCCCTTTCTGATATTTCCTACCCATTTCTTCTCCCTTCCCTTCTATTCCCTTTCACTATTATTTATATTCCCCAAATGAATAAGAACATACACTGTTTGTCCTTCTCCGATTGACTTACTTCACTCAGCATAATACCCTCCAGTTCCATCCACGTGGAAGCAAATGGTGGGTATTTGTCGTTTCTAATGGCTGAGTAATATTCCATTGTATACATAGACCACAGCTTCTTTATCCATTCATCTTTCGATGGACACCGAGGCTCCTTCCACAGTTTGGCTATTGTGGACATTGCTGCTAGAAATATCGAGGTGCAGGTGTCCTGGCGTTTCATTGCATCTGTATCTTTGGGGTAAATCCCCAACAGTGCAATTGCTGGGTCGTAGGGCAGGTCTATTTTTAACTCTTTGAGGAACCTCCACACAGTTTTCCAGAGGGGCTGCACCAGTTCACATTCCCACCAACAGTGTAAGAGGGTTCCCCTTTCTCCACATCCTCTCCAAAATTTGTTGTTTCCTGCCTTGTTAATGTTCCCCATTCTCACTGGTGTGAGGTGGTATCTCATTGTGGTTTTGATTTGTATTCCCCTGATGGCAAGTGATGCAGAGCATTTTCTCATGTGCATGTTGGCCATATCTATGTCTTCCTCTATGAGATTTCTGTTCATGTCTTTTGCCCATTTCATGATTGGATTGTTTGTTTCTTTGGTGTTGAGTTTAATAAGTTCTTTATAGATCTTGGAAACTAGCCCTTTATCTGATACGTCATTTGCAAATATCTTCTCCCATTCTGTAGGTTGTCTTTTAGTTTTGTTGACTGTTTCTTTTGCTGTGCAGAAGCTTCTTATCTTGATGAAGTCCCAATAGTTCCTTTTTGCTTTTGTTTCTTTTGCCTTCGTGGATGTATCTTGCAAGAAGTTACTGTGGCTGAGTTCAAAAAGGGTGTTGCCTGTGTTCTCCTCTAGGATTTTGATGGAATCTTGTCTCACATTTAGATCTTTCATCCATTTTGAGTTTATCTTTGTGTATGGTGAAAGAGAGTGGTCTAGTTTCATTCTTCTGCATGTGGATGTCCAATTTTCCCAGCACCATTTATTGAAGAGACTGTCTTTCTTCCAGTGGATAGTCTTTCCTCCTTTATCGAATATTAGTTGACCATAAAGTTCAGGGTCCACTTCTGGGTTCTCTATTCTGTTCCATTGATCTATGTATCTGTTTTTGTGCCAGTACCACACTGTCTTGATGCAGTCAGCTTTAAAAGACAAAAGTGGGGCAGCCTGGGTGGCTCAGAGGTTTAGTGCCGCCTTCAGCCCAGGGCCTGATCCTGGACCCAGGATCGAGTCCCACATCGGGCTCCCCACATGGAGCCTGCTTCACCCTATGCCTGTGTCTCTGCCTCTCTCTCTCTCTCTCTCTCTCTCTCTCTCTCTCTCTCTCTCTCCCCCCACCCCTCTCCTCTTTCTGTGTCTTAGGAATAAATAAAATCTTTAAAAAAATTAAAAAGAAAAGAAAAAAGCACAGAAATGATGAGGAAGTTTGATCAAGGAGTGACATACAAGTGCCCCCCCTTTTTTTTAAAGATTTTATTTATTTATTCATGAGGCACATAGAGAGAGAGGCAGAGACACAGGCAGAGAGAAGCAGGCTCTATGCAAGAAGCCCGATGCAGGACTTGATCCCTGGATTCCAGGATCACGCCCTGAGCCAGGGGCAGACGCTCAACCGCTGAGCCATCCAGGCGTCCCACAAGTGGCTTTTGAGGTATAATAATGTTCTATATCATGGCTTGGGTACATTTTATTGCTATTTTTTTTAACTACTTTTTTTCCAGGATGCCTGGGTGGCTCAGCAGTTGGGCATCTGCCTCCAACTCAGGGCATGATCCCAGGATGCCTGGATCAAGTTCTGCATCAGGCTCCCTGTATGGAGCCTGCTTCTCCCTCTGTGTCTCTGCCTCTCTGTGTGTGTCTCTCATGAATGAATAAATAAAATCTTAAAAAAATAAAAAATTAAATTAAATTAAATTTAAAAAGGATGCCTTGGTGGCTCAGTGGTTGAGCGTCTGCCTTTGGCTCAGGGCATGATCCTGGGGTTAGGGGATTGGTCTGCATCCGGCTTCCTGTATGGAGCCTGCTTCTCCCTCTCCGTGTCTCTGCCTCTCTCTGTGTGTCTTTCATGAATAAGTAAATAAAATATTTAAAAACAAATAAACTACTTTTTTCCCCATTCATTTATAAAATATTGAGAACCTACTCTCAGTCCATCCCTGTGCTGGGTGTTGGAGATACAACAATAAACAAGTTAAACAAGTCCTCATTGAGTAGTTTGATAGGAATTAGATTTATGAATACCAATAACCTTTTTTGTAGAAGTAGAAAACTGATTCTAAAACTAACAGGAAAAAGCAAGGAACATGGAATTGCCAAAACAATCTTGAAAAGAATAGTCAAAGGGCTTACACTTCTCAGCTTCAACTTCAACTTCTCAGCTTCAAAATTTACTTCAAAGTTTGATTAATTACAGTAATCAAAACAATATGATATTGGCATAAGAATAAACATATCAATGGAATAGAATGAATAGTCTAAAAATAAGCCCATATATCTATGGTCAGTTGATTTCCAACGAGGGTGCCAAGATCGCTCATTTGGAGAAAGGATAGTCTTTTCAATAAATGGTGCTGGGGCATATTCAAAATCATAAATTTAGGCCTCTACCTCACACCATATACAAAAATTAACTCAAAATGGCTCAAAGATCGAATGTCAGAACTAAAAGGATGAAGTTCTTAGAAGGAAACATAGGTATTAATCTTCATGATCTCAGATTAGCAACAATGTCTTAGATATGACAACTAAAACATAGCCAACCAAAGAAAGATAGATAAATTAGATTTTATAAAATGACTTTGGGAGAGCCTGGATGGCTCAGTCTATTAAGCATCTGACTCTTGATATTGGCTCAGGTCATGATCTCAGGATTGTGGGGTTTAGCCATGCATCCAGCTCCATGCTCAGCAGGCTGTCTGCTTAAGATTCTCTCCTTTTGGGATGCCTGGGTGGTTCAGCGGTTGAGTGTCTGCTTTCAGCTCAGGGTGTGATCCTGGAGTCCTGGGATCAAGTCCCACATTGGGCTATCTGCATGGAGCCTGCTTCTCCCTGTCTATGTCTCTGCCTTCTCTCTGTGTCTCTCATGAATAAATAAATAAAATCTTAAAAAAAAATAAAAAAGATTCTCTCCTTTTCCCTCTGCCCCTCCCCCTGATCATGCTCTCTCTCTCTCTCTCTCTGTCTCAAATAAATAAATTAATTAAATCTTTTTAAAAAGGAAAGTCTTTTATGTAACAAAAAAGAAAAAAGACAAGTCACAACATGGGAGAAGTATTTAAAATCATATTTTGATAGGAGTCTAGATCTAGAACATATCAAGAACACTTATAACTCAATAAAAAAGAAAACAGCTCATTTAAAAATGGACAGGGGTGCCTGTTTCCCCATTTGGTAGAGCATGAGGCTCTTAATCTCAGCTCCACTTTGGGCAGGGAGCCTACTTAAAAAAGAAAAAGACAAAATATTTGAAGAAACATTTCCCCACAGAACATCTATAGATTGCCAAAAAGCACTTGAAAAGATGCTCAACATCATTAGTCACTAGGGAAATGCAAATCATTTTGCATAAAAATCAAAAACCAGGGATCCCTGAGTGGCGCAGCGGTTTGGCGCCTGCCTTTGGCCCAGGGCGCGATCCTGGAGACGCGGGATCGAGTCCCACGTCAGGCTCCCGGTGCATGGAGCCTGCTTCTCCCTCTGCCTGTATCTCTGCCTCTCTCTCTCTCTCTGTGACTATCATAAATAAATAAAAATTAAAAAAAAAAATCAAAAACCAGGGGGGAGGGGCAGGATGGCGGAAGAGCAGGGTCTCCAAATCACCTGTCCTCAACAAATTACCTAGAAAACCATCCAATCATCCTGAAAATCTACGAATTCGGCCTGAGATTTAAAGAGAGACCAGCTGGAACGCTACAGTGAGAAGAGTTCGCGCTTCTATCAAGGTAGGAAGACGGGAAAAAAGAAATAAAGGAACAAAAGGCCTCCAAGGGGGAGGGGCCCCGCGAGGAGCCAGGCTGAGGCCGGGGCGAGTGTCCCCAGGACAGGAGAGCCCCGTCCCGAAGGAGCAGGAGCTGCACCAACCTTCCCCGCGGAAAGGGGCTCCCCGGGAATTGGAGCAGGATCCCCAGAAAGGCAGGGATGCCCTCGGGCTCCCTGGGACAGTAACAGAGGAACTGAGCCCCGGGGAGATGCGCCGAGCTCCCTAAAGGCTGCTGCGCCGAGCTCCCTAAAGGCTGCAGCGCTCGGCGGGACCCGGAGCAGCTCGGAGGGGCTCGGGCAGCGGCTCCGCGGAGGGGGCTGCGCGGCTCCGGGAGCAGCTCAGCGGCGGCGGCTCGGACGGAGGAAGAAGCTCCGCGCGGAGGGGGCGGCGCGGCTCCGGGAACAGCTCGGAGGGGCTCGGGCGGCGGCTCCGCGGAGGGGGCTGCGGGGCTCCGGGAGCAGCTCAGCGGCGGCGGCTCGGGCGGAGGAAGAAGCTCCGCGGAGGGGGCGGCGCGGCTCCGGGAACAGCTCGGAGGGGCTCAGGCGGCGTCTCCGCGGAGGGGGCTGCGGGGCGGGAGCGCGAATCCAACAGCGCAGGCCCCGGAGCACAGGGCGCCGGGACACAGCCCAGGATCCGGCCTCCCCCGGGACAGGCAGAGGCCGGGAGGGCCCAGGACAGCGAGGACGCTCCTGTCCCGAGCTGAGCAGATCAGCGGCCCCGCCCGGGAGCCCCCAGGCCCTGCAGACGGAGAGCCCCGGAGCTACTGCGGGAGCTGACTCCAGGGTCCCAGAGCTGCCCCCGCCACTGTGGCTTCCTCCGGGGGCCTCACGGGGTGAACAACCCCCACCGAGCCCTGCACCAGGCAGGGGCAGAGCAGCTCCCCCAAGTGCTAACACCTGAGAATCAGCACAGCAGGCCCCTCCCCCAGAAGACCAAGGAGACGGACCAGTTCCAAGGGAAGTCAAGGGACTTAAAGTATACAGAATCTGAAGACACTCCCCCGTGTTTTTTTTTGTTTTTTTTGTTTTTGTTTTTGTGTTTTTGTTTTTTTTTTTTTTTTGTTTTGTTTTGTGCTTTTGTTTTCTTTCTTCTTGATTTCTGATTGCTTTTCCCACCCCCCCTTTTTTCTTTTTTCTCCTTTCTTTCTTTTTCTTTTTCTTCTCTTTTTCCCCTTTTTTTTCTTCTTTCTCTTTTTTCTTTTTCTCTTTTCTTTCCTTCTCTCTCTTTTTCTCCTTTTCCCAATACAACTTGTTTTTGGCCACTCTGCACTGAGCAAAATGACTAGAAGGAAAACCTCACCTCAAAAAAAAGAATCAGAAACAGCCCTCTCTCCAACAGAGTTACAAAATCTGGATTACAATTCAATGTCAGAAAGCCAATTCAGAAGCACTATTTTACAGCTACTGGTGGCTCTAGAAAAAACCATAAAGGACTCAAGAGACTTCATGACTGCAGAATTTAGATCCAATCAGGCAGAAATTAAAAATCAATTAAATGAGATGCAATCCAAGCTAGAAGTCCTAACGACAAGGGTTAACGAGGTGGAAGAACGAGTGAGTGACATAGAAGACAAGTTGATGGCAAAGAGGGAAACTGAGGAAAAAAGAGACAAACAATTAAAAGACCATGAGGATAGATTAAGGGAAATAAATGACAGCCTGAGGAAGAAAAACCTACGTTTAATTGGGGTTCCTGAGGGCGCCGAAAGGGACAGAGGGCCAGAATATGTATTTGAACAAATCATAGCTGAAAACGTTCCTAATCTGGGAAGGGAAACAGGCATTCAGATCCAGGAAATAGAGAGATCCCCCCCTAAAATCAACAAAAACCGTTCAACACCTCGACATTTCATAGTGTAGCTTGCAAATTCCAAAGATAAGGAGAAGATCCTTAAAGCAGCAAGAGAAAAAAAGTCCCTGACTTTTATGGGGAGGAATATTAGGGTAACAGCAGACCTCTCCACAGAGACCTGGCAGGCTATATCCAGCTATATCTAGCTATACTAGATACTATACTATATCCAGCAAGGCTCTCAGATCTATACTATACTATACTATACTCCAGATCTATACTATATCCAGCAAGGCTCTCATTCAAAATGGAAGGAGAGATAAAGAGCTTCCAAGACAGGCAGGAACTGAAAGAATATGTAACCTCCAAACCAGCTCTGCAAGAAATTTTAAGGGGGACTCTTAAAATTCCCCTTTAAGAAGAAGTTCAGTGGAACAATCCACAAAAACAAGGACTGAATAGATATGATGACACTAAACTCATATCTATCAATAGTAACTCTGAACGTGAACGGGCTTAATGACCCCATCAAAAGGCGCAGGGTTTCAGACTGGATAAAAAAGCAGGACCCATCTATTTGCTGTCTACAAGAGACTCATTTTAGACAGAAGGACATCTACAACCTGAAAATAAAAGGTTGGAGAACCATTTACCATTCAAATGGTCCTCAAAAGAAAGCAGGGGTTGCCATCCTTATATCAGATAAATTAAAATTTACCCCAAAGACTATAGTGAGAGATGAAGAGGGACACTATCTCATACTCAAAGGATCTATCCAACAAGAGGACTTAACAATCCTCAATATATATGCCCCGAATGTGGGAGCTGCAAAATATTTAAACCAGTTAATAACCAAACTGAAGAAATACTTTGATAATAATACACTTATACTTGGTGACTTCAATCTAGCTCTTTCTACCCTCGATAGGTCTTCTAAGCACAACATATCCAAAGAAACGAGAGCTTTAAATGATACACTGGACCAGATGGATTTCACAGATATCTACAGAACTTTACATCCAAACTCAACTGAATACACATTCTTCTCAAGTGCACATGGAACTTTCTCCAGAATAGACCACATACTGGGTCACAAATCGGGTCTGAACCGATACCAAAAGATCGGGATAGTCCCCTGTATATTCTCAGACCATAATGCCTTGAAATTAGAACTTAATCACAACAAGAAGTTTGGAAGGACCACAAACACGTGGAGGTTAAGCACCATCCTGCTAAAAGATGAAAAGGTCAACCAGGAAATTAAGGAAGAATTAAAAAGATTCATGGAAACTAATGAGAATGAAGATACAACCGTTCAAAATCTTTGGGATGCAGCAAAAGCAGTCCTGAGGGGGAAATACATCGCAATACAAGCATCCATTCAAAAACTGGAAAGATCTCAAATTCAAAAGCTCACCTTACACATAAAGGAACTAGAGAAAAAGCAACAAATAGACCCCACCCCCAGCAGAAGAAGACAGTTAATTAAAATTCGAGCAGAACTCAATGATATCGAGACCAAAAGAACTGTGGAACAGATCAACAGAACCAGGAGTTGGTTCTTTGAAAGAATTAATAAGATAGATAAACCATTAGCCAACCTTATTAAAAAGAAGAGAGAGAAGACTCAAATTAATAAAATCATGAATGAGAAAGGAGAGATCACTACCAACACCAAGGAAATACAAACGATTTTGAAAACATATTATGAACAGCTGTACGCCAATAAATTAGGAAATCTAGAAGAAATGGATGCATTCCTGGAAAGCCACAAACTACCAAAACTGGAGCAGGAAGAAATAGAAAACCTGAACAGGCCAATAACCAGGGAGGAAATTGAAGCAGTCATCAAAAACCTCCCAAGACACAAGAGTCCAGGGCCAGATGGCTTCCCAGGGGAATTCTATCAAACGTTTAAAGAAGAAATCATACCTATTCTACTAAAGCTGTTTGGAAAGATAGAAAGAGATGGAGTACTTCCAAATTCGTTCTATGAGGCCAGCATCACCTTAATTCTGAAACCAGACAAAGACCCCACCAAAAAGGAGAATTACAGACCAATATCCCTGATGAACATGGATGCAAAAATTCTCAACAAGATACTAGCCAATAGGATCCAACAACACATTAAGAAAATTATTCACCATGACCAAGTAGGATTTATCCCTGGGACACAAGGCTGGTTCAACACTCGTAAAACCATCAATGTGATTCATCATATCAGCAAGAGAAAAACCAAGAACCATATGATACTCTCATTAGATGCAGAGAAAGCATTTGACAAAATACAGCATCCATTCCTGATCAAAACCCTTCAGAGTGTTGGGATAGAGGGAACTTTCCTCGACATCTTAAAGGCCATTTACGAAAAGCCCACAGCAAATATCATTCTCAATGGGGAAGCACTGGGAGCCTTTCCCCTAAGATCGGGAACAAGACAGGGATGTCCACTCTCACCACTGCTGTTCAACATAGTTCTGGAAGTCCTCGCCTCAGCAATCAGACAACAAAAAGACATTAAAGGCATTCAAATTGGCAAAGAAGAAGTCAAACTCTCCCTCTTCGCCGATGACATGATACTCTACTTAGAAAACCCAAAAGCCTCCACCCCAAGATTGCTAGAACTCATACAGCAATTTGGTAGTGTGGCAGGATACAAAATCAATGCCCAGAAATCAATGGCATTTCTATACACTAACAATGAGACTGAAGAAAGAGAAATTAAGGAGTCAATCCCATTTACAATTGCACCCAAAAGCATAAGATACCTAGGAATAAACCTAACCAAAGAGGTAAAAGATCTATATCCTAAAAACTATAGAACACTTCTGAAAGAAATTGAGGAAGACACAAAGAGATGGAAAAATATTCCATGCTCATGGATTGGCAGAATTAATATTGTAAAAATGTCAATGTTACCCAGGGCAATTTATACGTTTAATGCAATCCCTATCAAAATACCATGGACTTTCTTCAGAGAGTTAGAACAAATTATTTTAAGATTTGTGTGGAATCAGAAAAGACCCCAAATAGCCAGGGGAATTTTAAAAAAGAAAACCATAAAAAAAATTAAAAAAAAAGAAAACCATAGCTGGGGGCATCACAATGCCAGATTTCAGGTTGTACTACAAAGCTGTGGTCATCAAGACAGTGTGGTACTGGCACAAAAACAGACACATAGATCAATGGAACAGAATAGAGAACCCAGAAGTGGATCCTGAAATGTATGGTCATCTAATATTCGATAAAGGAGGAAAGACTATCCACTGGAAGAAAGACAGTCTCTTCAATAAATGGTGCTGGGAAAATTGGACATCCACATGCAGAAGAATGAAACTGGACCACTCTCTTTCACCATACACAAAGATAAACTCAAAATGGATGAGAGATCTAAATGTGAGACAAGAGTCCATCAAAATCATAGAAGAGAACACGGGCAACACCCTCTTTGAACTCGGCCACAGTAACTTCTTGCAAGATACATCCACAAAGGCAAAAGAAACAAAAGCAAAAATGAACTATTGGGACTTCATCAAGATAAGAAGCTTTTGCACAGCAAAGGATACAGTCAACAAAACTAAAAGACAACCTACAGAATGGGAGAAGATATTTGCAAATGACATATCAGATAAAGGGCTAGTTTCCAAAATCTATAAAGAACTTATTAAACTCAACACCAAAGAAACAAACAATCCAATCATGAAATGGGCAAAAGACATGAAGAGAAATCTCACAGAGGAAGACATGGACATGGCCAACATGCACATGAGAAAATGCTCTGCATCACTTGCCATCAGGGAAATACAAATCAAAACCACAATGAGATACCACCTCACACCAGTGAGAATGGGGAAAATTAACAAGGCAGGAAACAACAAATGTTGGAGAGGATGCGGAGAAAAGGGAACCCTCTTACACTGTTGGTGGGAATGTGAACTGGTGCAGCCCCTCTGGAAAACTGTGTGGAGGTTCCTCAAAGAGTTAAAAATAGACCTGCCCTACGACCCAGCAATTGCACTGTTGGGGATTTACCCCAAAGATTCAGATGCAGTGAAACGTCGGGACACCTGCACCCCGATGTTTCTATCAGCAATGGCCACAATAGCCAAACTGTGGAAGGAGCCTCGGTGTCCATCGAAAGATGAATGGATAAAGAAGATGTGGTTTATGTATACAATGGAATATTACTCAGCAATTAGAAAATACAAATACCCACCATTTGCTTCAACATGGATGGAACTGGAGGGTATTATGCTGAGTGAAATAAGTCAATCGGAGAAGGACAAACAGTGTATGTTCTCATTCATTTGGGGAATATGAATAATAGTGAAAGGGAATATAAAGGAAGGGAAAAGAAATGTTGGGAAATATCAGGAAGGGAGATAGAACATAAAGACTCCTAACTCGGGGAAACGAACTAGGGGTGGTGGAAGGGGAGGAGGGCGGGTGTTGGAGGGGAATGGGTGACGGGCACTGAGGTGGACACTTGACGGGATGAGCACTGGGTGTTTTTCTGTATGTTGGTAAATTGAACACCAATAAAAATTAATTTAAAAAAAAAAATCAAAAACCATAATGACCAGGATAGCTACAAATAGAAAGAAGAAAGAAACCACAGACAATAACAAGTGTTGGTGCGGATGTGAAAAAAGTGGGACCCTTAAGCATTGCTGGTGGTAATGTAAAATGATGCCTCACTGTGGAAAACAGTCTGGTAGTTTCTCAAAAAATTAAATATAGATGATTCAGCATCATCTCTAGGTTCATGCTAAAGAGAATTGATATGTTTACACAAACACATAGATATGAATGTTTCTTGCAGCATTATTCCTGAGAGCCAAAAACAGTAAATAACCCAAACATCCATCAACTGATAAGTGATTAAACAAAATGTATTATCCATAGAATGGAATATTCTTTGGCCATAAAAAGGAATGAAGTACTAGTACACGTTACAATTGGATGATCCTTGAAAACATTTTGCTAAGTGAGAGAATGATCTAATTCCATTTATATGAAATGTCCAAAACAGGTAAATCCATAGAGACAGAAAGTAGATTAGTAGTGGGGCGCCAGGGTGGCTCAGTTGGATAAGAGTTAAGTGTCTGACTCTTGATTTCTGCTCAGGTCATGATCTCAGGGTTGTGAGACTGGGCTCCATGCTGGGCATGGAATCTGCTTAGGATTCTTTATGCCCTTCCCTCTTGCCCTCCCTCATTCCTACAAAAAAATAAATAAATAAAAGTAGATTAGTGGTTGCTAGGGACTATGGTAAGAAAAGAATTTTGAGTGACTGCTAATGAGTATGGGATTCCATTTTGGAGTGATGAACATGTTCTAGGATGAAATGGTAGTGATGGTTATACAACCTTATAAATATACTAACCACTGAATTGTACAACTTAAAATGGTGAATTCTATGGTATGGGAATTATATCTCAATAAAAATAAAAAACAATAGCAAAATGAAAAGGATTTATGATGTTTCCGGCCATATCTAAGCAGGAAGGGATTTTAAATATCATCTGGTTCAACTCTCATTTTAAAGAGAAGAAACTTGAGACCTAGAGGAAGGAAGTGGCTTGTAAAAAGTGACACAGCTAGTCAGCTGATGAATGAGTGTGGGAGCCCAGGACCTTTGCTGCCAGTACAGTGCTTTTTCTTTTTTCTAAATTCCTTAACATGTATGACAATTTTCAGTTATACACAAAAATAGAGCAAATAGCATAAGCTCCTTGTATCCATAACCCAACTTCAATAATCTTCAGAACACAACCAATATTACTTCATCTATGCCATCACCAACTTTCTCCCCTCCCAGGTTATTTCAAAGTGTATCTCAGATCTCACATTACTCATACATAAAGGCTGTAGTACTTGCACATTTTCATATAGTTTTATTTGCATGTTCTATTTCTCACACACATACATACACATACTAAAGAAAAAATAAATGATCCCTGAAAAAATGGTGAGCAAAGAAACTGATAAAGCTTTAAATAAATCTAAATATGCATTCACTGTCTAAGTGTATATTATATTGATGATGAATACATAAAGAAAGTGGAACTAAAGCACCTCATGAAATAGCATGTATGATAAGGTGGTGCTGTATAAAATTAAAGTTTCTTGTATTTTTCAAAAGGAGGTGAGAGATCCTGAGTAACATGTCAGCTCCTGTGCAGTGCACTAGAGAACACATACAAGAATGGTCTTAGAACATTCTCCAGAATAGCAAAAGAACTGGAAACAACCTAAATATACATCAGTAGAGGAATGGATAAAAAATATGGTATATGGATAGTGTAATACTGTGATGTCATTAAAAGGAATAAACTAGATCCATGCAGTTTTGTGTGCACATATCTCAAAAACACATGGATTAAAAACAAGTTTTAAAACAACTTGAATAGTAAATGACATTGATCTGAATCAAAAAGAAGAACTTATCTGCTCATGGGATGGAGAGGGAGAGGGAAGAACTAAGAATGGTGGTTAAAAGGACTTTTAGCTACACTCATAATATTTTATTTCTTCAGAGAAATAAAGATAAAGCTCATAGGACAAAAGTATACAGTTATAAATCTTAGATTGTGGGACGCCTGGGTGGCTCAGCAGTTGAGCATCTGCCTTTGTCCCAGGGCGTGAATCGGGAGTTCTGGGATGAAGTCCCATGTTGGGCTCCCTGCAGGGAGCCTGCTTCTCCCTCTGCCTGTGTCCCTGCCTTCTCTCCATGTCTCTCATGAATAAATAAATGAATAAATAAAATCTTTAAAAAAAACCTTTGTGAGAATAGAAGTGTTTGCTATTTGTTTTCTATATTATCTGTGCTTAAAATTTTTAAAATATCTTATAAATGTCCTTTAAAAAGAAGAATTAAAGAGTCCAAAGAGCACTCTAAAATTTTGGCCTAATGTCATCTATACTATAGAAATATATGCTGTATAAATAATCCCCTCTAATTTTCTTGGAGCTATGCACCTGCTCCATGGAAAGATATCCACCACTTTTGCTCGCCATCGTCCCATTTCTAGATTCTGACAAAGTTGATCTACATTTTCAGATTTCCTCTTCTCACAAATTAACTCCAGAATAGAATTCAGGGTAAGTTAGAAAACAACATTCTATTTGAAGTAGTCAAAGATAACTCACGAATTAAAGAAAAAATGTTTATCTTGCATTTGTTTTTTATACTTTTTTTAAAAGATTTTATTTATTTATTCATGAGACACACACAGAGAGAGAGGCAGAGACACAGGCAGAGGGAGAAGCAGGCTCCATGCAGGGAGCCCGATGTGGGACTCTATACTGGGTCTCCAGGATCACACCCCGGGCTGAAAGCAGAGCTAAACCGCTGAGCCACCCAGGCTGCCCTGTTTTTTATACTTACCATATTTACATTGTCATAGTAAAATGCAAGATAAGTGAGAGAATGATCTAATTCCATTTATATGAAATGTCCAAAACAGGTAAATCCATAGAGACAGAAAGTAGATTAGTAGTGGGGCGCCAGGGTGGCTCAGTTGGATAAGAGTTAAGCGTCTGACTCTTGATTTCTGCTCAGGTCATGATCTCAGTAAATCATAGTAAAATAGATTCTATTTCAGATATGTAGGTTTGTGGACAAGGGTACAGGCAAATGTTAAGTAGACCAAAGGAACTGAAGAAACAGACCCGGTGGCAGAGGCTAAAAAGGGAAGCATCCCAGGGCAAGTTCTGCCATAGTTAGGGTAGATATCAGCCCCGAGGATAAGGGACAGATGATTATTTGACATTTGGGATATAGTAGCCCCATTAAAAGTGTTGGGTGTTGGGTGAGATTAAAGGTCACGCTGTGGCAACAGTGCAATTGCTGTGGTAATCTACTACTTATGTCAGTATTCCAGCAGATATACAGAATCAATATTCTGGTAAAGGGATTTGGTAATGACTAGTCAAAATCTTAAGAAGGGTAGGGTTTTTGTATTGGTCAAGAATTGTTTAGTTCCTATTAATAGAAACTCAACTCACATAATCGAGTGGCATTGACCTCAGATGCAATGTGATCAAGGGTTTAAATGATACACTCAGAACTCAGTATAGGTTTGCTATACTCATGCTCTATAGCAAGTAGCACTCAAATCTCAAATGCTAATGTAACAAGTAATGTCAAAATGTCAATGGCCTATGACAACAAACATTTATTTATTTCATGCTCACAGGTCTGCAGATTGACTATGTTTAGACTAGTTTTGGCTGGATGTGG
Organism: Vulpes vulpes; assembly: GCF_048418805.1. NCBI lineage: Eukaryota > Metazoa > Chordata > Mammalia > Carnivora > Canidae > Vulpes > Vulpes vulpes. Next base: position 43,139,617 of record NC_132787.1, on the reverse strand, counting down.
CTGGGCTCAGGTGGACTCTAGGCTTCAGGTTGGCTACAGATCTACTCCATGTCTTCATCCTGGGATGAAACCAGAAGGATGAACAGCTATCTGTTCTCTTCCTGAGCGAGAACAGGAGATCCAAAATTGTTGGTGGAAAGTAATAAGGCCTCAACTTAGAATGGGCACACTAGTCATTTCCACCCATAGTCTACTGGTCAAAGCAAGTCATATGGCCAAGACCAAAGTCAATGGACATGGATGTAAATTACATTTACTATAGTGGGAGGTGCTGCAAAGTCAAATGGCAAAAGATTAGATAAATGATAGATAGATGATAGATAGATAGAGATGGATAGAGGAGAGAGAGGGAGAGATAGATAATAGATTGATAAATAGGTAAATCTATCTATTTATGTAATTTCAAATTAAGCATGAAGATTGGAAGCAATAATCCTTGCCCCTGCTTGTCTTCCCCTTAATGTAGGCTCTGTTGTCAAAGGCAAGATGGCTGTTAGCTACTCCTGTCTCACTTTCTCCAAGTGTGACAGTCCTAATAGATAGAGAACATCTTTCCAGGTATCTTAAGTTATTTTTTTTTTAAGTTTTATTTATTTATTCATGAGAGACACAGAGAGAGAGAGGCAGAGACACAGGCAAAGGGAGAAGAGGCTCTATGCAGGGAGCCCGATGCGGGACTCAATCCCGGGACCCCAGGATCATGCCCTGGGCCAAAGGCAGGCGCTAAACTGTTAACCACCCAGGGATCCTCTCCAGGTATCTTAAGTTTAAAAAAAAGGTCTAAGAAGGGCTCTGTTTGGGCTGGCGTGGGTTCTACTTATTCCTGAACCAACCACCACAGTCAAGGAAGATAGAGTCCTCTGACTGGCCAACCTAGGCCACAGGCCCATACTTTATTATCTGGGGATTAGGAGGGAGATGAAGCCAACCTTCACAGCTTCACCAGGATCACATCAAACTTTAGAGGGTGCCTAAAGGAACCAATACCGGGAAGACATAGACACCACAGTCTTTAATCTCAATAGGAAACCAGAAGCCTTGGGATGCCTGGGTGGCTCAGTGGTTGAGCGTCTGCCTTCGGCTCAGGGTGTGACCCCAGAGTCCTGGCATCAAGTCCTGCATCGGTCTTCCTGCACAGAGCCTGCTTCTCTCTCTGCCTGTGTCTCTGCCTCTCTCTCTTTGTGTGTGTCTCTCATGAATAAATAAATAAAATCTTAAAAAAAAAAAAAAAAAAAAAGGAAACTAGAAGCCTAGACAAGGAAACCAAGAAAAAACCCAGACCTATGGGATCAATGTGAGAAACTAGGAAGGAAACAGCAGACCTCTGGGCACCAGAATTAAAGCAATGGGACTTAGGCTGAAGCTTGTGTACTTCTCATTACTATTGTGCACTGGGGATGGGCCTGGTAGGGATGTGAAGCTCCGAGAACATCCAGCTTTAAGAGCTAGTGGGAGAGAAAACAGTATGTATTTAGCGGTATTGGTGAAGTTAAAATGCTGTTTTTTCAAAGGTGGAAAGCTAAGTACCTCTGAATCTCAGGGAACAGCTATACAGCTTCAAGATGAAAACATTGGTGCTAGTGAGAACCACAGGGTAAAATGAGCACTGCACTCACGGGTATAAATACACGGGGGCAACGTGGCAGACCTTTTACCAGATACCAGGTGTAGACTCGTGATTCACAACACTCTGTTGGACATTGTCTGATACCTTCATATCGAAAAACGAAATTATAGCTTACTTGAAGTGAGAAATTTACAAGTAAAGTCTTCTCAAAGAGTTGTAAATTTTTTTTTTAAAGAGTTGTAAATTATATCACTTCTTAAATTAACAGAATGAAGTCTAAGTCTTTAGTGTAAAATATGTGCTCAGTAAAAGCAAGGTGAATGAATGAACAAATCATCAGGATTTCTGCCATGAACCAGTTTTGTGGAGGACCTGCGCCACCAATGTGAAAAATATGGGGATAAAAACAGGAAAGAATAAGAAAGAGAGAGTGCCAACCTGAGGGGCAGTGTAGAGAATTGCATGCCATGGAAACGCTAAGGCAGGCAGGTTAAAGTTGGAAGTAAGTGAAGAGGTGACAGCACGGTTGCTCCAAGATGAAGCTGTTGCCTCCAAGGAAGTTCTTCAAAGAAAGCTTTAAAGGGCCCAAGCAGTCCCATGCATGCCCTTCCTGGTTTGATTTATTCTCCCTCCTTTGGGATGGATTACCCTCCATCCTCAAATTCTCAGCCCTCAGAAAGGGATGTGACATTAGCACTTGCCTCTCCATGTTTTTCCAGAAAAAGAGTCAGGTTAGAGTGTGGAAGAAGCCAAGAATCACCTGTGGCCTGATTGTTTGGAGTTATGGAAGAGTGTAGAATGAGCCCTGTTTTTTCTAACACCAGAAAAAATAAGATGTATTGAAGGGTTCTTTGGTCTCAGAGAGCAAAAGCTTGTAATATTTCTGACAATTAATTAGAGATTGTTTGAGGGTGGTACAAACAAAAACTACTGTGTCAAGGATTCAAATTGCATCCAATTTGTCTTTCTCCCCAATCCTGCTCCCTGAGCCAGAGCTCCTATTTGCTGGACAAATAAACTCCAACTGAAATAAAAGTTCTTTTTAGACAAGGGTGAAGGTTGAATGGGAATATTTTAGCTAGATTTCCCAATCAGTAATGGGTGTTTCAATTTCTCCCTGGTCTGAGTCTGATGGAAGTGATGTTTTCCCACCATTAGGCCATGTACTGATCACATGGTGCCAAGTGGGAGGTTTGGGGTCCAGAGCACAAGCCTGGGAGGGGCACACCAGCTGGGTCCTCTCATTGGTAGAGGCACTATAGGGTGACATGCCACAGGACACCTTGTTTTTCACTCAGACTGTTGTTTCAAAAGCAGAATAAAGTGGGTGTTGGGGCAAGCAGGGATTGGGTCATGGCTACACAAAGTTACAAAACCAGCCTTTGGCTGGCATAAGTAGACAGCAATATCTCTCCCAGATACCAGGTTCCCTCTGCCCTAGTTCTAGTCAAAGTTCAGAGACCAGAACTCTCCCTAAAGTGCAGAGCTTGAGATATGCTGGCTCACATATATTATGACACTGTCTTTGGAAAGAAATTCAGTTAGGACACTGGTGAAAAGGTCAAAAAGCAGTGAAATCTCATCCACTTGAACATTGTTAGCAAGCGGTGGCTTTGTGTGAAAGGAGTGGGGCAGAGAGTGCTCTCGCAGCTGCAAATTTTCTCCTCTGTTGGCCATCACAGAAAACAGAAATGGATTTATTGGATGTTTCCATCTATTGTGAAGGAAATCTAAGACTCACTGCCTTTATCACTTAAGAGCTGTCTGTTTAGTTTGGTTTCCTTGTTGTTGTTAGTTACATATACATTGGTTTTTTTTTGTTGTTTTTTTTTTTATTTTTTTTTAATTAACTTTTATTGGTGTTCAATTTACCAACATACAGAAAAACACCCAGTGCTCATCCCGTCAAGTGTCCACCTCAGTGCCCGTCACCCATTCCCCTCCAACACCCGCCCTCCTCCCCTTCCACCACCCCTAGTTCGTTTCCCCGAGTTAGGAGTCTTTATGTTCTGTCTCCCTTCCTGATATTTCCCAACATTTCTTTTCCCTTCCTTTATATTCCCTTTCACTATTATTCATATTCCCCAAATGAATGAGAACATACACTGTTTGTCCTTCTCCGATTGACTTATTTCACTCAGCGTAATACCCTCCAGTTCCATCCATGTTGAAGCAAATGGTGGGTATTTGTCGTTTCTAATTGCTGAGTAATATTCCATTGTATACATAAACCACATCTTCTTTATCCATTCATCTTTCGATGGACACCGAGGCTCCTTACATATACATTGTTATGTTAGCAGTGCACGCACACCACGCTTACCTATGAATGTCAAAGTCGTATCTCACTCACACTCTCCTCAGAACACTTACAGGGAGAGGCACCCGGGTGGCTCAGTTGGTTGAGTATCTGCCTTCAGCTCAGCTCATGATCCCATGGTCCTGGGATAGAGCCCCATATTGGGCTCTTTGCTCAAGGGGAGCCTTCTCCCTGTCCTCTTCGCTCATGCTCTCTCTTTCTCAAACCAATAAAATCTCGAAAGAAAGTAAAAGAGAGAAAGAGAGAGAGAAGGAAAGAAAGAAGAAAGAAAGAAAGAAAAAAGAAAGAAAGAAAGAAAGAAAGAAAGAAAGAAAGAAAGAAAGAAAGAAAGAAAAAGAAGGAAAATTTATAGGGAAAAAAATAAAGGAGGGTTTGGTTAAGGATCACGAGGCAGTAATACGACTGGTTAAGCATTGCACCTTCAAATGTCTAGTGAAAGACTTTAGGCTTGTCAGGCTTGTCAGCCACCTGGGTAGGCAACTTTTTTTCCCTCATAGAAATGGAACCATACAGGGTACGTCCTTTTGTGACTGGTCTATTTCACTCAGCATGATGTCTTCAAGGTTCATCCATGTTTGTCATTAGATTTGTATGGCTTGTTTTCCATTGGTTGAATTGTTTGTTTTGTTTTCTTGCCGAGGACTCAGACTTGAAAACAGGAAAACCATCTGAAAGTTTGCCTGGCCATGGAGTTTCCTTCCCACCACCCTAAAACATACTTATCTTTGCCACACGACATTTTTCAGTGTTTTTTTCCTGCATTGTTCATTACATAATCTCTGTGTTAGTGGCTGCTTCTAGCTTTTAGCATGGGTCCCTCAGGGGGGATTGGAGGGTGTGCACTCCTGCTTCTCCCCCCTCTCCGCCAGCAAAGACTTCAGAGCACAAAAGAAGCCTTTCCTTCCAAGGGTAATTGGACGTGACTCCATACCTAGAGGGCAGGCCACGCCTATCTTCCTCTCTAAGTACGGCTGGCTCTTAACACGGCTTTTTGTTTGTTTGCTCTTTATAATTATTAAGTAGTACATTCACATGGTTAAATATATACACAGTTGGAATGTGCAGTGAAAAATAAATCTCCCTCCCACCCCTAACAGGCTCCCTTGTTCCCCTTGCCAGCGGTCAACACTGTCACCTTGTCTACCCCTCCAGAGACAATTCCATGTAAACAAGCACACAGGTGCCTTTTTCACGCAAAAGATACCACCTTATACCCACTAATCTGTATCGTGCCTTCTGGAAAAACACAGAAAAGTAAGAGGATAAAACACAGTTTCATTGTGTTATGAATTGATGAGAATGTTTAGTCATAATTGTTTCTTTTTTCCTTAGATAAATGAAATGAAATGTTATAGACAAAACTGAAATATTCTACAACCAGAAAAAAGCAGAAAATTCTATGACCTTCACAGCCAATCCTGTTTCCCTCTCCTCCCCATCCCCAGGGTTGAGCAGTATCATAAATTTATTATATCCTTTCAGTAAATTTCTATATTTTCACATTTGTGCATATATATGTTAATGAACAATTTTGAGTAATTTTTCAATTTACATAATAGCCATGTTTAATATTCATTCCCTCAATTGACAGACATTTAGATTTTTTTAGACTTTTCCTCCCCAAATAATGATGCAGGAAGTGTTCTCTGCATATGTTTTTGTACACACATGTGAAGGTATGTTTAGGATAATTCTGCAGAGGTGGGTTCCCTAGAGCAAAGGATATGTGCATTTTTAATTCTGATAGATTGTTCCAAAGAAGTGGTATCACTTTTTACTTCCACTAACTAGTACCTGTTTCTCCATACCCTCTCTCACACAGTAATTTATCCAAAAATTGTTCATCTTTACTCATCTATTAGGCAAAAAAAAAAATTGAATTTACATACTCTTATAATTTGAATTTACAGGTTTTGTTTTGCTGAAAATGAGGTTGATCACTTTTTTATGGTTTGAAAGCCATGCATATTTCTTCCTTTTTGATTTTTTTGAAGCTCCTTTGCCCACTTTTCTTTTGAGTTAAATGGTCTTATTGACTTCCAACTGTACTTTGCATGTACAAATGAAAATGAGCTCTTTCTCATGATGTACACAACAGAGATTTTCCCAGTTTACTGCTAATATTCTGATTTGCCTTATTATTTTTGTCACATGGAAATTTTATTTTGTATGCCGTCAACTTTATCTGTCTTTACAAATATTTTAAAGTGATGGTACATCTATAGCTTCCTCTTCCTCCTCTTTCACTCTTCCCTTCCCGTTTTCTCCAAATACCAAAATTAATCTGATACCATTCTAACCAAAATCGTACCTCAGATTCCTGGATCTCAGGAAAGATCAGCAGCAGAAGTTACCCAGAGATCACCCAAGTGAACCCTGGGGGTTTGACATAAGCACAGAGGCTCTAGCTGGCTTTGCCTCAACTCTGCCCTGGTGTATATTTATAGAGTGTCCTAAATCAATCTCAAGCAGTGACATTTCTGGGACTTCTTACAATCTAGGGGTGCCCTACAACCAAGCTGGTCTGCTTACACTGCTTCTGCCCTAGTCTGACCTCCACCCTTGGAGGCATTGCAGGGAGGCTGGCACATGGGAGGCCAAGATCACAGTGACCTATTGCTTTTTTTTAATTCTTTTCAATTCCTTCAAATATTCCCCCTTGGAGCCAGGTTTCTCACTGTCAGAGAAAACAAGAATGAACTTTCTGATGTCCACTGGAATCAGAAGATGGTTATGTGTGAACTCATGATTTCCAATCCCTAGAATACAGATGTATAGCTGTGTGCACAATTGTGAGTTTGCTTTTGTGTATTCTTCAAAGGTTACACACACACACACACACACACCTTTTCATATTCATTGAAGTTTTCTTCCCTCCTTTGTGAACACAAAGCCAGCTATTTCCTTTGCCCTCTTCACATCTCTTCTATCATGAATACAAAGAGCTGCACAAAATATCATTAGTTAAGCACTGCTTTGGCGGGGGGGGGGGGGGGGGGGGGTTAAAAAATAAGACTGAAGAGAAAAACCAAAACAGAGTGGGGGGAATGGGGTAACTGGGTGACGGGCATTAAGGAGGGCATGTGATGAGATGAGCACTGGGTGTTATGCTATGTGTTGGAAAATTGAATTTAAATAAAATATTTTAAAAATTAATTGAATTAATTTAATTTAAATTTAAAAGTAAATAAATAAAAGTAAAAAAAAAATCTAAAAAGCTCATGAGTTGTTCTGGCCTGAGTGGTGCATTCCTGAGAGGCTTTTTGCCTTCCATGGAACTTCTCAGGGGGCTGACCTTCTGCACCTTCTACAGGCCCTTACATGAGTGCATCCTCCCTAGAAACATCTACCCCTGAGCTCTTTCTTCCCTCCCACAGATGCTTACTGAACTTTTAACACCTGTCAGTCACAGGTGCTGGGTACAGGCAACCAGCAGTGCCCTGGTGCTGTAGCCTTTGGACACAGATATACAACCTAATGGACAGAACGTAGTGAATCACTAAATAAAGCAGTGCCCTTCCTTCCAGAAGCCAACCCTCACCAGAAACGGGGGCTATTCGCAGATACCTACTGTAGCCTCAAGAAAAAGTGCTTTTCTCTCTCCTGCTGGAAGAGAGAGCTTTGAAGTACTCTGATCCCCTTGGCTCCCTGGATCTTCACACGGTGAAAGAGAAGACCTGATCCAGATTAGAATTGGGGGCTGGCCTAAGAGCCCAGAGCAGGCGGTGCTGCTGTGGGAGAAGAGACTATGAGGGCAGGCCAGCCCATCCATTCTGGTCTCACCTTCTTCCCCAGGAATCCAGACTCCTGTTCTGCTCTAGACAAGACAGCAGACTGATGGTGGCCCTGCTTCCAAAAGGGATCTGACTGATACTGTATCATATTCATTCCTTTAGCACTGCAGTCCTGTTCTGTATTTTGCTCTCTTAACTTCAGATGGTCCTTCTAGTTCTTTATATTTGTAGGCACAGGCTCATAGGCACACAAACCCATGGGGCAACCCATCGTGGACCAGGTATATGAGGGACAGTCCCCACCCTTAAAGAGCTAGTGTTTCAAGAGGCAAAACAGTGGGGTGCCTGGGTAGCTGAGTCAGTTAGGCGTCTGCCTTCAGCTCAGGTCATGATGGGGGGGGAGGGGGGGTCCTGGGATTGAGTCCCACCTGGGGAATCCCTGCCCAGTGGGGAGTCTGCTTCTCCCTCTCCCCCTACTCATACTTGCTCTCTCTCTAGTGCTTTCTCTGTCTCAAATAAATAAATAAAAATTTAAAAGAAAAACCAGAAGAAGAAGAAGGGAAACAGAAATGCAGACCCCTGCGTTGGTAGTAAGGAGGGCACCTCCGGAGGTATTAGCAAAACCACCCTGGGGAACTTCCTCGAACCCTCTCCTCTCCTCTCCTCTCCTCTCCTCTCCTCTCCTCTCCTCTCCTCTCCTCTCCTCTCCTCTCCTCTCCATAGTGAAGGTTGTCAAGGAAGAGTGAAGTTAGGGACACGTTTGGAGGGAGAGGGGAAGAGAAGTAGCGGAAACCCCTGACACTCCTAGTCTCTAACCTAGGGCGGAGCAGAGTCCGCGGAGGGAGAGGACCCGGAGGGGCAGGAGACCCCAGGGGAGGGGACGCAGCTGAGGAGCCGGGAGGTGGAGCCGCTGGGGCCTATCTAGGGGCCCAGTGGCTCGGTTTGCGCTTTTCTTCAGCAAACTCCGCAGCAGGAGGAGGAAGGAACAAAGAGAAATGAGAGCGCTAGGTCAAGGTGGGGAGGGAACCGTCCAAGGCCCCACGGGGGGGGGGGGGGGCCGCTTTGAATGTACGAAAGCTTTATGCATATAGATGCAAGAGACCCTTATTTTTCTAAAGATTTTATTTATTTATTCATGAGAGAAACAGAGAGAGGCAGAGACACAGGCAGAGGGAGGAGGAGCCCGATGCGGGACTCGATCCTCAGACCCCAAGGCAGGCGCTCAACCACCGAGCCTCCCAGGCGCCCAGCAAGAGACCCTCGTTACCCTGCGGGGCAGGGACGAGATTGCCTGAGGGCTCTGACAAGGCCCTGACCCGGCCCTGACCCGGTGGGAGAGGCAGTAAGGTGTTTCCTCGGAGGTCGGGCTGCGAGCCCCGCTCTGCCCCCGGCGGGCTGCCGGCGCTGGGGTCCGAGGGGGCCCGGCCTGGCGGGGGGCCCGGCCCGGAGGAGGGAGCGCGGGAGGCGAGGTCAGGAAGGCACCGCGCAGGGCCGAGGCTGGGGGAGGCCGCGGCGCGGGAGCCGGGCTGTGGGGCTGCGCGGGACGAGTCCACAGCGGCGGCCACCTGCTGTCGCCGAGGGACGGGCGAGGAGGAGGCGGCCCGGGCCCCGGCGGTGGGCCGGGGTAAGGACTGCTGCCGGGCTTGCAGGGCAAGCTCTGGGATGGAAGAGCTGCAGGCGGGAACCACCCCCCACCTACCCACCTACCCCCCCCGCACCCCCCCCCAGACCACAGCGTGGGGGCACTGGAGAAGGAAGAGCCTTTACCCTCAGAGAGTTTTTCGGTTTTGCAACTAGAAGGCGCTGTCAGGGAAAATCCAGCATCCAGATAGGGCAAGAAGGAGTGAGGATGTTTTACGATGAGTAATTCAAGGCTCTGTAAGATTTTCGTTGAATCTTCTGCATACTTCCCCTAGAACCAGAGTTGACTTACATGAGGTGGATGAGGATTAAACCCCAGGGCCTCTCTCTTGCTTTGTAAGGCTCTAGTCATAATTTTGTATTCAGGATTTTTTTCATTGCCGCCCCCCCCCCCGACCCCCATTGCATAGCCTTTTGTTTGTTTAAGATTTTATTTATTTATTCATGAGACACACACACACACAGAGGCAGAGACACAGGCAGAGGGAGAAGCAGGCTCCCTGCAGGGAGCCCGATGTGGGACTGGATCCCCGGTCTCCAGGATCACGCCCTGGGCCAAAGGCAGGCGCTAAACCGCTGAGCCACCCAGGGATCCCCTTGCATAGCCTTTAAGCTCCACAAAAGCTTAATCTACTTCTGCCTAGAACTCTGCAAATTGTGGGTTTGGAGGAAGCCCGGTTTCTATACATAAGTACTGGGAATGTAATGTACAGCCTGATGACTGTTAGCAGGGCTCTATGGTACGTTTGAAAGTTGCTAAGAGGGTAGATCCTAAAAGTTCTCATCATAAGGAAAAAAAGTATTTCTCTCTATCTCTCTGGGGTTTTTGTTTTGTTTTATTTATTTATTTATTTGTTTATTTGTTTATTTTGTTTTGTTTTGTTTTGTTTTAGTATTTACCTGAGATGATGGGTGCTAACTAAACTTACTGTGGCAGTTTTTCTGCAATATATGGAAGCCAGGTCACCATGCTGTACAGCTTAAGCTTGTAGAGGTACTTATGGCAATGGTATATATATATATATATATATATATATATATATATATATGTGTGTGTGTGTATATATACATATATATATACATAAACCGAAATAGAAATAAATAAAACTCTCTGTATGCAATGCAAAACAACAAAAACAACAACCAAAAAAACAAAAACCACCTCAGAGTTCTGATTTCCAAATCAGAACTAAACTTACTGTGGCAGTTTTTCTGCAATATATGGAAGCCAGGTCACCATGCTGTACAGCTTAAGCTTGTAGAGGTACTTATGGCAATGGTATATATATATATATATATATATATATATATATATATATATATATATATATGTGTGTGTGTGTGTATACATATATATATACATAAACCGAAATAGAAATAAATAAAACTCTCTGTATGCAATGCAAAACAACAAAAACAACAACCAAAAAAACAAAAACCACCTCAGAGTTCTGATTTCCAAATAATTTCTTGACTTCTCTATTGTGAAAAGATGAGCAAGAAAGGGGCACTTGGTGGTCTCAGTGGGTGTGAGGCTGATCTTGGGATTGTGAGTTCCAAGCCCATACTAGGCATAGAAATGACTTCAAAAAAAAAAAAGAAAGAAAGAAAGAAAGAAATGACTTCAAAATAAAATCTTAGGGGGCACCTGGGTGGCCTTTGGCTCAAGACCTGATCCCAGGGTCCTGGGATCAAGTCCCATACCGAGCTTCCCACAGGGAGCCTGCTTCTCCCTCTGCCTGTGTCTCTGCCTCTCTCTGCATCTCTCATGAATAAATAAATAAAATCTTTAAAATAAAATAAAATAAAAAATAAAATCTTAAAAAATAAAAACTTAGCAGGAAAAAATAAGAAGTGTGCTACCTGGCAGGTAATTTTTCTTTAGCATTGTTGCCCTGGTTAATACCTGAAGCTGTGTTACTGTGTCCTCAGCAAAGGTCACAATTACCCAATATTCTTCAACTCCGAGTAAAGGTTAGGTGACACGATGTTAGGGCCTGTGACTATCACATGTACAGGGTGTGTTCGTCTGGGCAGGTCTGGACCAGTCACCGCTGTGTGCTTCTGTGTCCCTAACAAACACTGGAAGTTTCTAAGCACACCCTACTCTGTAGGGGTGACACCCTGCCCACCTCCCTCTCTGGAGAACTCTGACTGAGACCAGCAATTGTTTGCACAGAATGTCCCCAACTCATGAATGGGCATTGTTCTCAGAAAGGGAATTTGTAAGTCAATTGTTTAGAATTGGAAGGCATTTCCGCTAGATAAAGAAGGCTGTGTGTAATCTTTATTACTCAGGACAGCCCCAAAGAACTCAGTGATGTGTGCCTGAAATCATGGCCTGTGCAAAGGTCAGAAACCCCACCTTGTGTAAACATGTCTTCTTCAAAAAACACCTTCCAGTTTCTTTCTTTTTTTTTTTTAAGACTTTATTTATTTATTCACGAGAGAAAGAGGGAGAGAGGGAGAGAGAGACAGAGAGAGAGGCAGAGACACAGGCAGAAGGAGACGCAGGCTCCATGCAGGGAGCCCGATGTGGGGACTGATCCTGGAACCCCAGGATCACGCCCTGGACTGAAGGTGGCGCTAAACCGCCGAGCCACCGGGGCTGCCCGCCCACCTTCCAATTTCTAACCCGCGGTCCTGGGAATCTTCTTCCCTCATCACAGACTGTCTTTGGGGGGCAGCAGGACTTCCCCAATTCTCAGCCATCCTGTGATTACCATGGCGTGGGGTTGAAGCCAAAGAGGAGAGAGAGCTATGAGCGGGATGGCCAGACAAGGAGGAAGGCAGAGAAAATTCCAGAACTCCTTTGAGCCTCTGGCTCCCCATCCACATTTTCTGAAGGCCCCAAGGAGAAGCCTACTTCTGTTTTGCTTCTAGTCCAGGTTCCTTGAGCTTTTTGAAGTTTCCTAAGATCTTTGTACCCCAGAAACAAAGGTAAACAGACTGCAGCTCTAAAAAATGTCTCCCTTTTGAAGAGTAGGGGACTTTTTAACTTAATTTTTCACTGTCACTTTTTTGAAATTTTATACATTTTACACATTTTCACTTATTTTTCAGTTAATGACCCTTTCAGGAAAAGACCACGGTTGATGTAGGAAAGAATAGTGGCTTTCCAGGTATACCAAAGAGTAAACTAAATCCAGATTAGATTCCTTGCGTTTGTAGTTGGCTTCAATTAAGAGATAATCCCCAAGATGTCATATGTTAAAATCATGTTTCAAAAATCTTGTTTTCTAAAAAAACAAAACAAAACATCTTGTTTTCTTTGCTCTTGCCTCGATAGACTCAACACATCTATGCCAGTATCTCACTCTTTCAAAGGATTATATTTTACAAAAGGTTTTCACATCTATTATCTTACTTGAGGTTAAAGATATTATTCTTCCTGTTTTATTGCTAGAGATCATTTAGCTCGTTGTTGGGGAAGCCGGGTCTTCTGCACCAAAACTGTGGCCTTGTTAATGTTTTTTTGGAGCTTGGTTAATTCCCTAAGGGAAGCAGGCCTCACAGGATCCTGTAGCTGAAGCAAGTCTCTGGAGTACGTCTGCTTTTCTCCCCATCCCCAGACTCTACTTAATTCTCCCAGAACATCTAAATGCCTCTTGTTTTCTTAAATTTCTCGAGGGAATGAAATCTATAATTCTCAGTTACCTGTCCTGGTGACAAAGAGCCTCTGTCCAGTTAGAAAGACATCCTTTATATCCACCTTGATTCTTTTTGTTACCAAAAGGAAAAAAAAAAAAAGTTTGTTTGGCAGAGAAAGTGTTTTTTACTACTTTAGGAAAACACAATGGGGAGCTCAGAAAACAGGTACTAGCCTGTAATGACTGGGTCCTTTCACAGCAGTCAACAGCACAACTGAAATAATGACTAGCAAGAGAAGGGACTGTGTACGTTTTCAATATTACTTCCTCCTCGGTGGCAGCTAACCCTTACAAAGCCCCCATGGGTGGGCTGAGCAGGCTGGAAGCCTGATGTATTGTTCAAGGTCTTACACAGATCGACGACAGAGATGACTAGAATTTGGCTCTCTGGCTCTGGGGACTAAAGCACCATGTCTCCACGCCCATCAAAAAGTCATGTTGACTTCATAGGTTACCTAGGTTTTTATTGGGGTGAGTTCTTAATTTAGTGACAAGCCCCAATTCAGGACGGCTGAGGGCAGAAACGGAGATGCTCCCTGGGGACTTTCCTTAGAGAACATGAAGCCCCAGTTGGCTTCTGCCAGCTCCTGGGCCACAGCCAGCGGGTGTGTGCACTGAGCAGTTGCTGGCTGTGCCCTGCGCAGGCTGCGTGGGAACCACAACGTTCAGAGGCTTCTCCCGAGCCGTTACCTATCAGGCCTGCCCAGGCCTGCCCAGACCTGCCCAGACCTGCACAGGAGCCGCACGGTCTCGTACGGTCGGAGTGCAGTGCTGCTTGATGCACGCTGTGCTTTGTGCATCTCTCCAAAGCTAGAGGAGTCAGCTGACCACAGTGGAGATTAGAAATGGGTTCAGGAGGTTATATTCACACAGCTTAGTATGTAGGAGGATCTGGGGACAGACTGTATCATTCTTAGTCTTTTGGGAGATTCTAATCCAGGACGGTTTGCCAGTCCCTCTCCCAGTTCACTCCTGAGTGTGTAGACATGGACGATTTACTCCAGGTTTCCATCCTCAGACCTCTAACACCCTGAGGCCTTGGTCACACCTCTTTTAAGCCCACCTGTTCCTGCAAACAGCCATTTCAATGCGTGGAACACTTTGGGTAGTCATACTAGCAACCTATCAGCAATTCTCAAAAGCTTGCTACAGAACAAAATCACCCCCAAGGTGTCTTTTTAAAACACAGGTTCCCTTGGGGCACCTGGGTGGCTCAGTTGGTTAAGGGTCTGCCTTTGGCTCAGGTCTTGATTCCAGGGTCCTGGGATGGAGCCCTGCATCCGTACCCTGCTCAGCGGGGAGTCTGTTTCTCCCTCTCCTCTTCCTCTGCGCTTCTGCCTGCTTGTACTCATTCTCTTTCTCTTTCAAATAAATACATAAAATCTTTAAAAAAAAAAAAAAAAGAAAAAAACATAGGTTCCTAGGCCCCACTCCCAGATTCACTCAGCAGTATCTCTAGGTCTGGGTCCTGGCTGGGTTCTGGGAGCCCAGATTGAGGGCAAGCAATGAGGAACTAGTGCCCAGCACACAACGGTCTCCCTCCTTACCACCACCACCAAAAGGGGAACAAAACCACTTATCTCACCATTTCCATACCCCAGATAGAGCAAGTGTTGCTTCAGACTGGACTCAAAGTAACCAGCTATATTCTAAGCTCTGCTCAGTGTCCATTTCAAACTTCCTGTCCTGTCTTGCTCTGACCTGGGCTCCTTTCTCTGAGTAGCTGGAGGATGGGGAGCCCCAAGAGCTGCTCGCTCCACAGCACTCCCTTGCTCCTATGCTCTGAGCCCAGAAACCCCGTGTGAGCTGCTCCCCTGCGCACACCCAGAAAGTGAGTGAGAAGAGCTCCATGTTTGCACTTGGCATCAAAATACCTGCCCTCTGTCTCCAAAGTACCTCTGACCCCATTCAGCCTCCTCGCCCTGACCAGTCTGGCTGTACCAGCAGCACAGCCAAGTGCCAAGTCTCTGCTGAGTTTGGGGAAGGGGCCTTTCAGTGGCTGAATATGTCATGAAATTCAAAAGCATTTCTGGTTGCCTCCTTTTCTTGCCATAGAAATTACTTCTTTGGATGAGGAGGTAAGTCCTGGCACAGAGACTGCACAGCTGGAAGAGCACCTTGGGAAAGAAGTTCAGAAGCTCAGTTCACGGTTTTGTCTGTTTGCTAGCAGACATTTTCAGAGCACTTGTGAATTAGGAAGAGCGCTATTACCCACAGGTCAGACTCCTAATACCTGAGAGAGGCAACCGGAAGAGCATTTCTCTTTATGTGAAGTGGGGGAAGCAGCACAGTAGAGAGTGACAATTCTCTGCCGGGAGCCTCCGGGGCCCCTTCCTGAGGCCTGGCCAGATTTCTACCCTCCTCGTATGGGAAGGACATTTCTGCCAGGAGACTTGGCTGCTTACTGACTGGAAAGGAAATTCCTGGAGCGAGACCTCACTGCTCCAAGATTTTTGAGACACAAGGGAATCCCAGTAATGAAGGATGATGGGGAAGGCTGGAAAGCTGATGCTCCCAGTCCCACGAGCTCAGGCCATCTTCTCAGAAGGAAGACATGCTGCTCTGGCCCCAGAGGATGATGGCCAAGCCCAGGGTTTGATTCATCAACCCAGGGACCTGTGTGACTCCCCTCCTTACTCTTGCTCTCCCACTAGCCCAATCCTGTTGTTTCCTCTGCTCCGTACATCCTGTCCTGTCCTGTAGGTCCGGGCAGGGGCAGGCCATGAGCAACTTGCATCCTTCCCCTCACTCCTCTTCCTAATAATTAAAAGTAAGGGTATTTTTCTTTTTAAATGCCACAGTAAGGCTGGGACAGTTCATTCTCTCCCTCTTAACGCTTGGGTCCGGACACCTGAAACCTCCCTATCGTTCCTCTGTGCGGCTCATTCCTTTCCCATGTGGAGTCCATCTTACTGCATCTGCCAGCCTGGTGCTTCTTCCAAGGGCCAGGACGTCTTGCCTAGCCTGAGGTCTTAAGTCCCTTTTTTAAGATTTTATTGATTTATTCAAGAGAGACACAGAGAGGGAGAGGCAGAGTCACAGGCAGAGGGAGAAGTCCGATGCAGTCTCTACCCCAGCACCCTGGGATCACGCCCTGAGCCCAACGCAGACGCTCAACCACTGAGTCGCCCAGGTCACCCTGAGGGCTTAAGTCCTAATGCTATATTAGTCACATTGCCAGAACAAATTAAGATTTTCAGAGAGAGAGAGAAAAAAAAAGCCAGGGTGCCTGGCTGGCTCAGTTGGTAGAGCATGCCACTTTTGATCTGAGTTGTGAGTTCAAGCCTCATGTTAGGTGTGGAGCTTACTTAAAAAAAAAAAAAGGACGCCTGGGTGGCTTAGCCGGTTAGCGCCTGCCTTTAGCCCAGGGCATATTTCTGGAGTCCCGGGTTTGATTCCTGAATCAGGCTCCCTGCAGGGAGCCTGCTTCTCCCTCTGCCTGTGTCTCTTTCTCTCTCTCTCTTTCTTTCTCTGTCTCTCATGAATAAATAAATAAAATCTTAAAAAAGAAAAGCCAACTCTTATGTATAATGATGCACCAGGAGGGAGCACTATAATTCATACTAACTGTGAGCTGCCTGGCTGGTTGCATTGTCCTGGGCATGTAACTCCCCAAGGCCAGCTATACACACTTCTCTCAGGTGCCTGGGTGGCTCAGTTGGGTAAGCATCTACCTTCGGCTCCCTGCTCATGGAGGGAGTGGAGTGTCTGCTTCTCTTTCTCCCTCCTGCTCATGATCTCTCTATCTCTCTCAAATAAATAAAATCTTCAAAGAAAAAATAGTTCTCTCTTTGCTTCAACATGTATGTCAATATACACTGGTTATTTTGTGCCTGGTGTTCTGTCATTAGCCTTGTATGCCTTGTCCTTTTATTTATTTTTTTTTAAGATTTTATTTATTTATTCATGAGACACACACACACACAGAGAGGCAGAGACACAGGCGGAGAGAGAGGCAGGCTCCATGCAGGGAGCCCAATGTGGGACTCGATCCCAGGACTCTAGTATCATGCCCTGACCTGAAGGCAGGTGCTCAACCACTGAGCAACCCAGGTGTCCCTGTTTTTTTTTTTTTTTTAAACTAATCTCTACACCCAATGTGGGGCTCGAACTCACAACCCCTAGATGGGGAGTTGTGTGCCCCACCAGCTAAGCCAGCCAGGCACCCCTGTCCTTTTACTTTAGATTTAGATTCGAGATCACTACGTTCCCTCTGCCATGTGCCCCATCAAAAGAAATTTCCTTACTCTTCTCATTCAGAATTCATGGTGGCCAGATGGGGAAGATTACTGTACATGCCTTGAGACTTAGAAGGAAATGGGCACCTCTTATTTCAGGTGACTATATACTGTAATTACCTAGAAATCCACTGAGGAACCAGAAAGAGCTCTGGTGTCAGCATCAATTATTAGCTGTGTGAGT
The DNA here is from genome assembly GCF_048418805.1 of Vulpes vulpes. Classification (NCBI taxonomy): domain Eukaryota; kingdom Metazoa; phylum Chordata; class Mammalia; order Carnivora; family Canidae; genus Vulpes; species Vulpes vulpes. The sequence goes on along the minus strand of NC_132787.1, from coordinate 43,122,283 downwards.
CAAATGATGTTACTTAACCTCTCTGAGTCTTTGTTTTCCCATCTGTCATGTGTGGGTAATGATGCCTAGCTTACTGAGGTCTGGAGACAATGATGTACAATGTATGTTAAAGCAGCTGGTACACAATAAGCACCCGATAATTGGCAGCTATAATTATTCCCCACCTCTATAATGATAACCTTCAAACATGCAAAGTATTTGGCTGCATAGAAACCAGCCAGGGGCAGGGGATAAGCCCCAGCTAAATGCGTGCCAGGGCTGCAGCCACCTCCCCAGCCCTCACTCCACTGTCATCGCTTGTGTTCCGGGGCCCACCTGGCTGGACTAGGCACTGTGCTCGTGGTTTCCTTTTGTCTCCACCACCCCTCCACCCCATCATGGTAGCTTGATTTTTTAAATCTCATTGGTTTCCTTGACTGCACTACTTCCACACTCAATCTTTTAAAAAAATAAGTAAATTAACACCTAACTCTTCCCAAATTGGTCCAAATGAAAAATCTGAAATTCAGCTTTGCTGCTGTTCAGATTGTTTCTGCCATCTGCCCGAGGATGCCACTGCCCAAGCGTGAAACTAAGGTGGGAGCTACCAAGATGTCTGGCCAAGAACTGATGGAACGGCGACACCGTGTGGCCAGACAGACATGCGGCCCAGCCCTGTGCCGGAGCAGCCTGACCACAGCCTGCAGGTGCAGGCGGACCAGCCCTTGGAGCTGTCGGGGAGAACACAAGGTGAAGAGGGAACACGGCACCTTGCAAGGGTGAGAGGAATTGGTTCCTACCTGACAAATGTGTCCTCCCTGTCACAGCCTAAGATCTGAAGGCTGGGTGGCTCGTGCTCTCAGCGCAAGAAGGACCCAAATAGGCTAGCCCTAGGGCATGTGTAAAGTTTCAAGTGTTTGCTGTGTCGCTCCGGAGCTGTGGAAGGTTTACTGAAAAACCTTGTAATCCTTATTACAAGGATTGTAAATCCAGGCAGCCCGGGTGGTGCAGCGGTTTGGTGCCTGCCTTCAGCCCGGGGCGTGATCCTGGAGTCCCGGGATCGAGTCCCACGTCTGGCTCCCTGCATGGAGCCTGCTTCTCCCTCTGCCTGTGTCTCTGCCTCTCACTCTCTCTGTGTGTGTCTCTCATGAATAAATAAATAAAATCTTTAAAAAAAAAAAAAGGGATTGTAAATCCTTGGGTATTTCTTTTTGGTGTGTCCTCGGGACCTCAGAGACCTGGGAAAGTATGAAGGAAGCGACTGACGCTGTAGACGGGCACCGTCAAAAGGAAGGTATGGGGACACCCGGGTGGCTCAGCGGTTGAGCGTCTGCCTTCAGCTCAGAGCGTGATCCCAGGGTCCTGGGATTGAGTCCTGCGTCGGGCTCCCTGCATGGAGCCTGCTTCTCCCTCTGCCTGTGTCTCTGCCTCTCTCTGTGTGTCTCTCATGAATAAATAAATAAAATCCTTTTTCTTTTTTTAAAAAAGGGAAGATAACTCTAAATCATTACCGGAATGACAGTATAAAAGAACAGTATAAATATTGCTCCATCCGTGGGATGAAATGTCAGCCAGGACTTGTCACTAGGCCTAGTCATACACTTCTTCACAGCTTCACTCCCTAGGGCAGCCCCGGTGGCGCAGCGGTTTAGCGCCGCCTGCAGCCCAGGGCGTGATCCTGGAGTCGCGGGATCGAGTCCCACGTCGGGCTCCCTGCAAGGAGCCTGCTTCTCCCTCTGCCTGTGTCTCTGCCCCCCTCTCTCTCTCTGCATCTCTATGAATAAATAAATAAAATCTTTAAAAACAAAAAACACAATTTCACTCCCTCAACTCCATCAGACACATCAAGGAGCTATTCAGCTCCTCCCAGAAGTCTTCACACCGCTGGGCTCATGTGTTTACCTCTTTGAGAAGAGTTTAGGACTTGCCCAATAATTCTGCATTTCTACAGATAAAAGACTCTTCATGAACATTTCCAGGGTAAACACTTGGGCATTTCCATGCACAGCAACAAGCTCGATTACATATTGTCTGATCTACCATCAGCAGAGAAATCAATGAGGACAGAGTAACTTCTCTTGCTTCAATGAATTCTTAAATCCTTCCACTTCACTGACTTGAACCACTGTGAGGTCACAGGATGGTTGAGAGGGCCCCGGCCCAGGAGCCTCTGCCCCAGGGAATTTGGCACAGGCGTCTGGAGAGATTCGGGAGTCATTAACCATGGCTACAGCTGGAGCCTGTTAACTCAGATGCTTTTGGCTGCCACGTTTCCCACCACGAGGAGCAGAGGAAGTTGATCTGCTGAGGCACAAGGGAAGAGGACCCACCAAGAAGAGGGAGGAGGAGGGAGAGCAAGCCAGAGGTGTCTGCTTTCAGCTCCCAGAGACACTGGAATCTCTCTTGAACCCTTATACAACGTCCTTCCCTTTAAGCTGATTCAGGTTGATTTCTGTGGCTTCCAACTTTGAGAGAAGAAACTACTCAGTGGCCCAGGCAATTAATTTCCTCAGTTTCCTCATCTGTTCAGTAAAAATCATCTTTCACTGATCCATGCAGCAAGTATTTGTTAAACACTTTCTCTGTGCTAGGTACTTTTTAAAGTTCTAGGAGACACAGCTGGAAACAAAGGAGATTTTCTTTTTAAAAAAAAAAATTATTTACTTATTAAAGAGAAAGAGAGCACAAGCAGGGGGAGCAGCAGAGGGAGAGGGAGAAGCAGACTTCCCACTGAGCAGGGAGCCTGATGAGAGGCTCATCTCAGGACCCTGGGATCATGACCTGAGACAAAGGCAGATGCTTCACTGACTGATCCCCACAAAAGAGATTTTAAAAAAATCCTTTATGAAACTTATTTTCTACTAAAACAATCTCTGGAAATGATGTAAGTATGTGAAAGGAGGACATAAACTTCAAATCGAATGCCAGCAGAAGGGCTGGTTGACCCAACACATAGAGCACAAGCCCCAGGTCTGAGAACGCGTCCTGGAGGGCCAGGGCCACTTAAAACAATACCCATTCCTTTGGGCTTTATGATAAAACTGGGTTAAAAAGGTTTACCCTGGGGCCTCTGGGTGGGTCAGTTGGCTGGGTTTCTGCTCTGGGTCGTGATCTCAGGGTCTTGGGATCGAGCACCACGTGGGGCTCCCTGCTCAGTGGGGAGTCTGCTTCCTCGCGTGCACTCTCTCTCTCTCTCTCTCTGCCCTTCCTCCCACTTGTGCGCACTCGCTCTCTCTCTCTAAGGTAGAAGATAAATAAATAAATCTTTAAGAAAAAAAGTTCACCCTTCCTATAGTGTCTTTTCTTCTGCATCTTGGGTCCCTGACAGGGGATGCGTTACTGACAGGCCCCACACCTAGGCAAACTGTCCTGACAGATACTGTGGTTTCCTACCTGCTGTGGCTGTGGACAGCTTCTGTCTATTCTCAGTTATCAGGGGGAGCAGTAGGTAATCCACACAAGTGACACGTTAAATTCACAGATAGTTTTAAAATCTAATTTTAGCCACTCCTTTTCCCACTCAGTTATTTATCAAAAACTACTCAGGAGGCCCGAGTGAACAGATTTGGTGCAGCCTCTGGTAGAGCTGCAAATGAACAGATTGAAGACCAAAAGGCAGACAGCAGGAGGGAAAAGCAAAGAATGTAGATAATCTACAGGACGAATGCCCAAACTCTCAAACAATCTAGAAAATTAGCTGTGTGAGAGCTCAGTCTTTGGGTTGCCTAATAATGTCTGACACTCAAATCTATGGAGAAGCTTCCTACTTAGGGGCAAACTACCCACAGATCTTACATAAAACCAGGGATTAAAGCTTCCTTTACTTATTGTTTTGGTATAAATACAGGACAGGGATTCTTGAATAATAAAGGACTAACAGGAATATTTAGCAAGCAAGAGCAGTGAGCCCTTCTCAACATTCCTTCCAGAGATAGGAAGCTTGTCATCACTAGTCAATCATCAGCAAGGACTTCCAGTAAAGACAGAACAATCCGCATTCTGCAGCAGCTCAACCAGAGTGGTGACAGTGATTTTTACCTTTTTTTTTTTATAGCTTCCTTACCTTTAGTGCCTCCCCATCGCCCCTCCAAACTTAATGAAAAACACCCATTCCTACATGCATGGGTGTGCCTGGCATGTGTGCACACCCCCCACACCCACCCACAGACATGCAGGCACACACTGAAGTTCTCCTGAGGCACAAGTGACCAGTGCCAGTGGGATCTGGCCATGCATCAGAGCCTGTTTTAAGATGGAAATGACTACTTTCCTCCACCTTCTTGGGACCGTGTGGCTCTCTGCCCAAGACGTAGGTGTCTTCTCTGATAAACTACTGCAGCTGGGAGAGCTGTATGTCGCAGAGCCATCTCAACCATAGATGTCTTGCTAGCCCCTAGAACTCCCGTGGATGACAAAGCCAGAGTGAGGCAGCAGCCAGGCGGAATAAACGCAGTTTAATAAGTTTTGTTTCCCACCTCAAAGGACAGAGAGCAGACAACCAGTAAGGGTTTTGAACCCAAGTTCTTGAAAGACTCATCAGGATGCCTTTATGAACAGGAGCCTGGTCTCACCTTAATCCTAGCTGTGACTGCCTTCCTACCCTCCTGTCTACTTTTAAATGGAGGCAGTCAGACATACCTTTCTCCTGATTTTGTCTTGAAGGCAAGATGAATATATGCAATCAAAGAGCCAAGCAAGTATTACGTTACCACATTTGTAATAGGTCTGTCCCAGGTAAAGGAGGGAGGTAGAACACCCAGGGCAAACACGTTCTGTTCTGTGCCAGAATGTTCTCTCCCCTCTCGATAGAAAGGATCCCCTGGATGGCTAGGATTTCTTGGTCCAGGCATTACATCCAGTGCAATGATCCTTCAGTTAGACCATGTGTTAATCATAATAAATTTCAGGTACTGGAAAATCCTGCACAGGGTCGCCCTGTGGATCATGGGCTAGCTCATCCTGATGCTGGGTCCAGTGCAGTCTCGGGACGACCACCAGCACAGGGTCCCCTCGAGGCCTTGTTAAAGATTCAGACAGCTGTCCCGCTCCCCCAGACCAACTGAATAAAAATCTCTGATGCAGGAGGCCTAGGACTGTGTATTTTTTACAGCACACTGACGTTTGGGACTTGCTCAAGATTTGGAGGCCCTTCTCTGGAAACCCAGGAGCAGGAGATCTGACCGCACATTCTGTCCCTGCTCTAACATGTGGTTTCCAAGCAGAGGTTCGTTTTCTTAGGTTGGTCTTCATATTTTCCAGCCACATTCCTACAGCATTCCTGGTTACATCATAGACAACTGCCAGTCCACCAGGACTTAACATGTCTGTAACTATAACTACACCCCAATCTATTTTGAAGATTAAATCTTTCCTAACCTTGGTTGTCAGTGGCTGCAACAATTACACTGGTATTCAAACATGTGACTTCCTCCTTAGGTCAGAAAGAAAACATTTAAAGTTTCCTCAGTCCCCTTGCCATGACTCTGCAGGAAGACCTCAACATAATGGGGATGATGCACCTCCTTTCATGAACATGAAAGTCGCTTTCTATGGACCGTCCCTCACAGCTAATTTCCTGAAGTTGCTAAAGATGAACTGGATTTTGGCTTTTCAGGCCGAAAAGCTCAAGATGAACTTTGAGCACCTGACATAAGGTAACCCTCCAGGAGTTACAAGGGTGATGTAGGGGAAGAGCAATAGTGCCAGCCAGTGTTCAAAACCCTTATTATCGTCGATCTGTGTGACCAAGTTAGTTTGGCTAAATGCCAACTAATGAAGCCAAGGACATGGTTTGCATCTTTTGTAGGCCAGTAGGCTTCAATCACTTTCTCTTGTGGACTATTCATCTTGAAAATGTCAACCAAAGGAATCTGAGTAATAGCGTGAGGAATAAGGTGAAATAACCCTAGGTCTGATGTCCTTTGATGACAAATCAGAAGGCTCTTCTTTAGGCCCTAAAGAGACAAGTGGTATACGTGGCATGATTCCAATCCAGACAGAATCCCTTTTAGACTGTTTTGAAATATAATTTGCTCATTATAACCCAAGTTGACTCTTTAATTCCACCATCTCCCCAGAAGTAGACTTTTCTAGAATAAGACTGGTGTCTCTCTGTGGGGTGACTTACTGGGTCACCTGCAGGCCGGCCACTCTAATGCACCTGGATCAAGGTGTCCCAGGAACTACCTCCTCCCTTTCTAGGATATAACATCTCCCTTTTGGGTCATCCCTGAGCTCTGCCCTCCTGTCTCTCCTGGCTCCAGATCCTGGAGTCCGAGACTGGAGATGGCAACATAGAGAAGCCAGCAGAGTGTCCCCATCACCTGTGCCTTCCCAAGGACCCAGTGAACAGACCAGGGGGTGACCGGGTGAGTTGTAAGATGGAAGAAGGGAAGGGAAACATGAGGTTTAAACCTTAATCTCTGAATTCTTTTGTTCATAATACTAATAGTAGTAGCTAGCATTTATGAGTATTCAAATTGGCGTTGGCCCTGGGGGCGAGTGCTTCAGTGCATTACCTTATCCTCATAGTCCTCTGTCTCTGTCTCCAACCACCAGACCAGAGCTCTAAAAAGTTTCCATTTCCTTACCTCTTCCACACGCACACTGGGTAGCAAGGTTCTGAGGATCAGATCAAAAATAAAAGGAGACTCATGAAAGATACTCGTGTGTCCAAAGAAGGAAGGGGAGAGAAGTCCAGTGAAGGGGGTTTAATGTCAGAGAGAAACTGTACATCTGGGGCAGAGATGACAAGAGCGAGCCAGGCCAGCCAAGCCTGACCAGGCCACGCATCCTGTCATTTGGGGGGTCTCCACGGTGAAGGAAGTGACAACAGCAGCATCCCGTTTCCTCTCCCTGTGGGAGCACAGTGCAGCACTCGGACCAGTTACGCTCCTGGCTCTCTGCAGCTCGGGCACAAATATTCAGTTCGTGTCTCTCCTAACATGTCAGGCTAATTGACCCCTGTGCTCCTCAGCGCAGGAAGCTGGTGGCAGGAGCCAGTGAGCTGTGGAGGGAGAATAATTCTCACTGGACAGACAGGCCTGGGGTCTGGGGAGGTGCAGGTCCCTTTGTGGTCACCTGTCAGAGATGACATCGGGCCTCTTCTCATTCCTGTAACTCTGGGTTCTGCCGGGATGCACCCGAGTGAAAGGGTAAGAAAGCACTGGACCCTTTTACGGAACCAAGCAGTATTTTGGACAAGACCCTGAAGACATGACATGGCTGACTTCCTGCCACCTTGCACAGGGCCTCCTGGCCTCATGACGGGGGTCACAGGGCAGCCATCCAGCCAGCAAAGACTCCAGACATCCAGACAAAACCATCTTCTCCATCTAATCGCCACTTGTCTTCTTAAGGCCATAGTGGGTAGGCAGTGAATATCCCCAAGTCCCTACATCCTGAGAGTCCCCGGCAGAGGGAGGGAGGGGGAGAAGCCCCTTGCCCCATCTGCCGGGAGTAGAGAACCAGCAAAGTTCAATCCTCAAAGATCTCCAGCATCTCTTAAATAAGCTTTTCCTTTCCATTTTCTTCTTTTAATTATTTATCATCCATCCATTTCTTTATACAAATATATAATAGATTTATATAGATTTATATAATATAAACTTTGTGAGGCAGAGTGGAGAAGAGGCCAGAAGAGGGGGCCTTTGCAGGCTATTTACAGACATACTGGTCGACGATCTCGGTGCACTTCTTGCACTTGACATAGCAGCACCAGTGGAACTTGCAGTGGCAGCGCTCCACCTGGACGCTCTTGAACTGGTCATAGCCACGGCCACAGCACATGAGCTCGCAGCCATCCATGCCCTCCGAGGTCTTGTTGCAGAGGCGGCCCTGGGTACCCAGGGAGCCCGTGGTCTCATTGCGCAGACAGTAGTCTGGGCTGGAGTCCACATAGACCAGGTCCTCAGGGGTGGGCTGGTTGAAGCGGCTGTTGACCAGCTCCAGTTTGCCCTTGCGGGTGATGCGCATGGCGGCTGCGCTGTCATACTTCTCCTTCAGCTGGTCCCCTACTTTGCGGAACTCGGCCAGCTGGAGCCAGCAGGTCTTGAGGCTGCAGGACCCTGAGACGCCGTGGCACTTGCAGGCTACATCTGCCATCTTATACACAGCCTGAGGGGAGCAGAAAGAAGGCAATAAGAAGGAGCATCCCTGGTGGAGGATGTCAAGAGGGTGGTGAGGGGCACCTGAGGCCAAACACGGAAGGGGACTGAAGCTGGTGTGGGGGGCAGGGGAGGAGTAGTTTTTCAAAGATCTTTCCAGGAAGCTCAGTTATCCTGATTGGAAGCAGATAAAAGGAGAACCACCTAGAAAAACACCGAGGAGGCAAAGTCCATGTCTGGTCAGCTACAAGGATGGTGGCATTTTGTGCACTTGCTTTGTCTAGTGTGTCCATTTCTTATTATTTGAAAGTTGTTATGATAAATGTATCATCTTTACCACCAGGGAAAAAAAAGATATTTCTACCTTGACCAAAGTCTCAAACAAATACCAACCAACAAACCGTGTGCAATTTTTGCATGATATGGAGTACATTCGGGCAAAAAAAATCCAGTCATATTACCAGCCTGCAACAGAGCCTGCTGGCATGGCCCCCAGTTTGCCAAAAGCTCTCCCTGACTCTGCCAAATTGCCTAAGAACTAAACAGTCCCTTTTTCTGTGTTAATATTTGGTGATTAACTCCACGGAGTCACAGGGGCCTTGCTACAAACCACACCACTTTCAAGAGCAAGACCATTATCTTCCACCCCAGAACCCGCAGACACCCTCCCAGACATCCAGAGGCTGAGTACAGAGGAAGAGGGTGGAGCCCTGTGTCAAGCAAGAGCAAGTGTGGGGGGAAGGCACCAACAGGGGTGATTTTTCCAAAAACAAATCCACCTGAAGCCACTGAACCACGACAATGTGGAGTGGATTTGAACTTGGGCTATCCCAAATCAAAATTTTAAAAGCAAAAGTAGATCAGAATGCTGCTTTCCAAAATGTTTTTCGATGAAAGCATCCTGATGCATTGTGTCAAATGGCCTTGGCAGCGGGCCCAGGCATACAGATGGCAGGATAAAAATGCAAGCCTGCTGCAGAACACTTTCTTATGCCACAGCCATTGTCACTAACTGGGTCGGAACTCATTTTTCAAGGTTTCTCACAGATTTCTTTTCAAGAGTTCCCAGATTGTGTCTTTATTCAGCACTGCACTGAGACCACTGCAGGTGCAAGAAATAGCTTGATCATCATCAGCTCATATTACAATTGTCAAAACTCTTCCTGATTTTTTTTTCTGGTGTGGAATTATTCCTATTATTTTGTGGTGGAGAAACTGAAGTTCTGGAGAGGCCCAATAATTTGTTGGGGCCACCCAGAAGGGAGTCAAGAATGACGAGCGCTTTTGCACTCCAATCTGGGGGCTTAAAAACGGCTTACAGTTGAGAAGGAAGGAGGCTCCTCCCCAAGGTTAAAGGTACCAGCTCCAGGCCCAGGGCATAAAGGAACCAACACCCCATCCCAACAGGCACTTCAAAGACGGAGTCTGCAATTACCCTCTTCTGGCAACCGCCCCCCCCCCCACCCCCCCCCCCCCACCCCCCGCCAGTCTGAGCTGGGGCCTCACATTCCTCTGGAAAAGGTACTTGGTGTAGCCAGGGAGGTCAGGTATCCGGTACCACTGGAAGAAGGAAACATTTAGGGCCTAAACCTCCTGCCACTAAGTGACCAATGGGACAGGATAAGCATCTCTCCTGGGAGCCAACACTTAGGGAGATTAGAGGAAAGACAGATGAAGAAGACTCCACAGAGTAAGAACAGAAGCATTAGTAAAACAAATCCAAGAGGAAGAGTGTCACTGATCTTCACTCTGTAGACATTCATTCTGGTCCTCCTTTGTGAAGAAAGACACTGTAATACTTGTATTTTTAAATATTTTATTATTGATAATATATATAAGCTCCTCTTACAGGAGAAGGCAGAAAAGAAATCCAAATCTTTAGCCTTTCCTGCTAATTGAAAAAGCAATAAAAGCTGATTAAAAAAATATTTTTAAAGGTTTTATTTATTTATTTGAGAGAGAGAGAGAACAAAAGAAGGAGAGTGACAGGGAGAAGCCAACTCCCTGCTGAGTGGAGAGCCCAACTCAGGACTTGATCCCAGGACCCCAAGATCATGACCCAAGCCAAAGGCAGATGCCCAACCAGCTGAGCCACTGAGGCACCCCTAAAAGCTAATTTTTAAAACATTTTCTTAGTTCTGGATCCTGCCTCCTGACAAAGCCCTAAGTCCCTCTTCTGCACTGTCTAATGGTGTGACTGAGCTCAGTAACTGATATGAATGTCACGAGGATTAGACAGCTTTTATCTGGAAAATGCTTGAGCCCTTGAGTGACAGACAAGGCAATATCCACCCACTGCTCTGGCCATCAGTGTCTAAAATGGGGTTACTAGAGACTCTCAAAGGCCAAGAGAAGTTTCCTGCAAAGTATGCCTCAGATTTACTCTGTGGCCAAGATGTCAGATCCTAGGTATCCTACTAAAAAAAAAAAAAAAATTAGTTGGGGTGCCCTGCTGGCTCAGTCGTTGGAGTGTGTGACTCCTGGTCTCAGGGTTGTGAGTTTGAGCCTCATGTTGGGTGTAGAGATAACTTGAAAATAAAATCTCTAACTGGCTGTAAAATATCAACCCAGGGAATCTGCAATCCCTGCCACTGTTTTAGTCTTCCCTAAGGAATTTTTTGTGTAGGTGTGAGGCGGTGGGAGGTGCATACCTTTGGCCTCAGATGGTGATTGATGGTGGAGGCCTGTTCCTTGGAGAGGGGATAAACATTAGAGAGGGACAGGAATCCCCCACTTGGAGCAGACAGATAAAGGCTGTGGAAGAGGTGCGGAGGCTGGGGGGAGAGGCGAGGGACTGAGGAAGGCAGGGAAGGTGTGTGAGTGAGAAACAAGGCAGATGGAAGGAAGGTGGGCCAGATAAGGGTCAGGACAAACAAACAAACAATTAAGGGCAATAAAACGAGGAGCCAGGAGAAGTGAGGTCAAGACTGTGACTGAGACGAGCCCAGATCAGGATGAAAGCCTAGTCACCTCGGCATCTGCCACCAACACCCCCAGGACAGCACAGAGCGGACACAGGAAACGACCTTCCATGAATTTGACCTCTTCTTGGTGGCAGAGCAGGAACTTTGCTCTGCATGTTCCACTCGCACTGGCCTCCCCATGCAAAACACAGAGAGTTGTTATAAGAGCTGTGGGTAGATCCCAGAATACGGGGCAGGGGGAGGAGGGGAACTAAGCCAGAGCCCAAAAGGTAGCCAAGGCCCTATTGTAGTTCAGACGCAGAGAGACCACTAGTTATAGGGCATGGGAAAAGTTGTAAGAAGTAGGTGGTATCTGAACTGGAATCTTAAAAAATGAATAGAATTTGGACGTTTGGGACATAAAGTGAATATCTTAAACTTTTTTTTTTTTTTAATCAGTCTCTCCTGGGTTAGATACCCAAAGACTGCCAAGCAGACTGCCACACACAGAGAAGTCCTGGGGAACAGAGGTGGCCTCACAGATGCCCTTAGAGTGGAAGGTCATCTAAGCCACGGCTGCTCTCCGTGCCCTGGTTTGTACCAGAGCAACAACCTCAACTCCTAACCCCGCCACAGATTAACACCACTGCTCACACCCAGATCAAGCCTCTGGACATGGGCTCTGAAAGGAAGACACTGGGCAAATGACCAATTCTAATTTCGACTTGACATCACGCTATTGAGGACACTAAGTTTACACAAGCATCCACCAAGCCAACATCACAGATCCCAATTTGTATAAGACATTTCAATTACATTTATTTGATATGTGTGCCTGTGAAACATGAGTCGATTTTTTGAATTAGTAAGCACTTTTCTAGAATTATATCCATATCTTGTTACTGAATCACCAATGAACCCACATTAAATTTCTGGATTGATTTCTTGTCAAAAAACTGCTAGTCTCGCTGTTTAATTATTTCATCTTTGGTCTCATTATAGTATCTTGCCTGGGCCCCTGAGCCACCTGTCTTGACACAGACTTGAATGTGGACAACACTCCTAGAAAGAAGTCTGAGTAGTTTCCTGAGAGGTCTGTGGTCCCCTAGCCCTGTGCCGGGAGCAACCCCCTACCACCCAGCACTCAGACCTAACATCTCTCTATAAGGGAGACCTGGAGGGGCGCCTGGGTGGCTCAGTTGGTAAAGTGTCTGCCTATGGCTTAGATCATGATCTCAGGGTCATGGGATGGAGTCCTATACTGGGCTCCCTGCTCAGCAGGGAGTCTGCTTCTCCCTTTCCCTCTGCCCCTCCCCCTGCTTGTGCTCTCTTGCTTGCTCTCACTCTCAAATAAATTAATAAAATCTTTAAAAAAAGAGAGAGAGAGAGGGCAGCCTGGATGGCTCAGTGGTTTAGCGCTGCCTTCAGCCCAGGGTGTGATCCTGGAGACCCGGGATCAAGTCCCATGTCGGGCTCCCTGCATGGAGCCTGCTTCTCCCTCTGTCTATGTCTCTGCCTTTCTGTGTCTCTCATGAATAAATAAATAAAATCTTTTAAAAAGAGAGAGAGAGAGAGAGAGAGACACCTTGATGCACATTCACACTCCCCTCCACATGGGAAAACACTGAGCCAGCAGAAGGCAGAGTGTCTGACTGAGCAAGCGTCCCGGTATCCTGCAGCAGAGGCAGACCACCTCAGGTGCATCCAAGGGAAATGGAGACAGAGTGTGCACTCAGGGGAGGTCTTCAGGAGCCGGGTGCAGGCAGAGAAGGCACACGCTCTCTGGCATAGCATCAAGGAAACCTAGAGTGTGGCCCAGGCATGCTCTGCACAGGCAGTAAACCATGTTCACCTCAAAACCCACACTTTAGTTTCTACTGAAATTGAGGCTGAAAAACAGTCACGTCTCACTTGAGATTGGCCATACAGACAACCTTCAGAAGATGGTTATCTTTTCCACTCCCCTCTGCAGGGCACTCTGCGTTTAGAAGTCTGTGTGCCGTGGGGCACCTGGGTGGCCTAGCGGCTGAGCGTCTGCCTGTGGCTCAGGGCGTGATCCCGGGGTCCTGGGATCGAGTCCCACATCAGGCTTCCCACAGGGGGCCTGCTCCTCCCTCGGCCTGTGTCTCTTCCTTCTCTCTGTGTGTCTCTCATGAATAAATAAAATCTTAAAAATTAAAGAAAAGGGTGTTTGCCGTTAGCATCTACACGTGCTTTTGGATTGGGCGTGGATGCGCATGACAGCCGCCCTAGAAAGTCAGCTGTGCTTCTGCACCTCATAAACCCCAGGCTGGGTCCAATGGCCTTAGCTTCCAGCCACCTTGGCTGCTCTCCTTACGAGGGTCGAGACAAGACCTGTACGTGGAGCGCCTGGAATCCTGACGCCACGGAGCCTGAGTCTTCCCGACACAGCCGTCCCGTGGGGAAAGAAGCAAGGTCCAGCAGCACGACGCTCGCGCGCACCCTGTCGGGACGGCGCCTCGAGGAGCAGGTCCGAAGCCCCGCGGGCGTCCGGGTCAGGCCTGCAGGGAGGTGAGGCCCGCGCGGCCCGGCGCCCCGCCCCGCCCCGCCCCCCGCCCCGCCCCGCACGGAGGCGGGGAGCCCCAGGCGGGGAGCCCCCGGCGGGGAGCCCCAGCTTACCCTCCGCCCCGCCTCGTTGTTCTGCAGGTTCATGAGCACTCGGGCCTGCTCCTCCGACCCCTTGGCGAAGTTCTTCTCCCGCTCGCGGGCGTCCACGAACTCTTTAGCAAAGCGGTAGCCGTAGTCCACGTTGTCCCCGCAGCCGCCCCACAGCCAGTCCCGGGGCAGGTCCTGGGGCCGCGCGGCCCGGCTGCAGCCGCAGGTGGACAGCTCGCCCTCGCGGCAGGCCCGGCTCACGGCGTCCGCCACGCCCGCGGCGCTCACCGCGTAGGCGAAGGCGGTCTCCCGGCTCCCTGCAAGGCGAGGCAGGCGAGGCAGGCGGGGCAGGCGGGGCAGGCGGGGCGGGCAGGGGCGGGGGGGGCGGGGGGGCCTGGGGCGGGGCAGGCGGGCGGGGGCAGGGGGGCGGGGGGGGCCTGGGGCGGGGCAGGGGGGCGGGGCAGGGGGGCGGGGGGGCCTGGGGCGGGGCAGGGGGGCGGGGGCAGGGGGGCGGGGGGGGCCTGGGGCAGGGGGGGCGGGGGGGGCCTGGGGCAGGGGGGCAGGGGGGCAGGGGGGCCTGGGGCGGGGCGGGGGCCAGCTCCCCGGGCGGCCCCGGCCTCCTCCGCCCCTCCCTCTCCCGGGCCAGCACCACCGCCCCAGGCGCCCGGGCGGGAAACACCGTCAGGGGAAGCCTCCACACTTCCAGGCCACGTCCCCTGCTCTGCCGCTTAGAGACCTCTCCATAAGGAGCAGGAATGTGCCTCCTCCAGCCCTTGAACACAGAGTACAACGAATCCCTCCGGCCTCGGCCCACACCAGTACCCAGGGAAGCGTATGTGGTGGGTAGATTCTTAGGAGGCAGAGCTAAAGAGGGGACATGGGCATTAAGGAGTTTAGGGGACCCGTGGGACCAGCAGAACGAGCTACAGTGGAAATCGCAGGACCAATAGTGGGGCTCTGCAGCCTTGCAATAACCTCCCTCTCGCAGATGCCAATTTCTGACCACTCCGTGGGCCACACGTCTGTCTCTTTCATTGTTGCCATCATCTAGCTAGATAGTAGAAAAGGCCAGGAGGAAAGTGAGGCAGAATTAAAGTCCAGAACAATCCACACTGTTTCCCTGTCTTCCATGGGGTCCACACTGCCTCCCAACTTAGAGCTCAAGTGAACCAGGTCTGCAGGACACTCAGCAAAGTCTCTCCAAATGTCCAGATCATTTCCAGGAGAAAATGTGAAACGTGTTCCTCTCTATTTCTGTAGTGAACCACTTAAAAACTCATATGATCCATGTTCCACTTCAATAAAAATGTTTCTGGGATCCCTGAGTGGCTCAGCGGTTTGGTGCCTGCCTTTGGCTCAGGGCATGATCCTGGAGTCCCAGGATTGAGTCCCACATCGGGCTGCATGGAGCCTGCTTCTCCCTCTGCCTGTGTCTCTGCCTCTCTCTCTCTCCCATGAGTAAACAAATAAAATATTTTTAAAAATAAAAAAAAAATAAAAATGTCTCTAAAAAATAATACTCAGTCACCAGGGAAATGCAAATCAAAATCACCATAAGATACCACTGTACACTCAGAAGGACGGCTAGAATCAAAAAGGCCACGAATAGGGCGCCTGGCTGGATCAGTTGGCAGAGCACGCA
Source organism: Vulpes vulpes (assembly GCF_048418805.1). Lineage (NCBI taxonomy): Eukaryota > Metazoa > Chordata > Mammalia > Carnivora > Canidae > Vulpes > Vulpes vulpes. The sequence goes on along the minus strand of NC_132787.1, from coordinate 43,107,038 downwards.
ACTCCTCTGATCTCAGGGTTGTAAATTCAAGCTCCATGATGGGTATAGCGACTGCTTAAAAAAAAAAAAATCTTAAAAATAAAACAAAATAGGGACATCTGGGTGGTTCGGTCAGTTAAGCTTCTGCCTTTGACTCAGGTCATAATCTCAGGGTCCTGAGATGGAGCCCCATGTTGGGCTCCCTGCTTGGCGGGGAGACTGTTTCTCCCTCTCTCTCTGCCCCTACCCCCTGCCTGTGCCCACACCCCCTCTCATTCTCTCTCTCAAATAAATAAAATCTTTAAAATAAATAAAATCTTAAAATAAAAGGCAACTAGTAAGTTGGCGAAGATATGTGAAAAGACTGGAACCCTCATGTACCGTTCGTGGGAATCTTAAGCTTTGAAAAATTCTGGCAACTCTCAAAAGGTTACACATGTAATTAACATATGACGTAGTGATTCCATTCTTTTTTTTTTTTTTTTTTTAAAGATTTTATTTATTCGTGATAGAGAGAGAGAGAGGGGCAGAGACACAGGCAGAGAGAGAAGCAGGCTCCATGCACCGGGAGCCCGACGTGGGATTCGATCCCGGGTCTCCAGGATCGCGCCCTGGGCCAAAGGCAGGCGCCAAACCGCTGCGCCACCCAGGGATCCCCGTGATTCCATTCTTAAGATATATCCAAGATAAATAAAAACATGCTCACACAAAAACTTAGACATGAATGTTGACTGAAGCATTATTCATAATAGCAGGAAGTGGCAACAGCTCATATTGTCCACCAGTGGATGAATGGGTAAACAAAAGGTGGCATCATCCTCGCAGTGGAATATTATTCAGCCATACAAAGTAATAAAGTACTGGTACATGCTGCAATGTGGATGAAACTTGAATTATTATACTAAGTGAATCATGTAGCATTTTTTTAAGGTTTTATTTTTAAGTAATCTCTGTACCCAATGTGGGGCGGGAACCCATAGCCCCGAGATCAAGAGCACACGCTCTACCAGTTGAGCTAGGCAGGTGTCCCTAGCATTTTGTATCTGTACTGAACTAGATACAAAAGGTGATCTCATTAATATGAAATGTCCATAATAAGAAAATTCATAGAGACAGAAAGAGTATTGGTTGCCTAGGGTTTCAGAAGCGGGAGGGAATGGAGGATGATTACCAATGGGTCTGCAGGGTTTTTTTCATAGGGTCACAAAAACGTTCTGCAATTAGACCGTGGTGCTGGTTGCACAATCCTGTGAATTCATATACGGAACTATTCACTTGAAAATGGTGAATTGTATGGCACGCAAATTCTATTTCACTACAGCTGTTATAAGAAATAATACATAATATTCAAAAAAACTCAGGTGTAGAGGAGCAGGGAGAGGTTCTTAGCAGGAAGCTGAGATTCTATCTTGATCTCAGTGATTACATTAGGCAGAATCTCCTGTTCTCTACTTCATCCTCTCCTGAGTCTTGTGGTCAGAAGTAGACATCCCATAATCCCGCCTTGGCAGGTGGAGACGGAAGGAGTCTGCAACCCTCAATACGTCTAGAATGACCTCCCACTTTGCCCTACTTCTTGATTATCTAGGCAGGACACAGTCAAGCTTGCAACCAGACAAGACTGGGCAAGTCCTGTCTTTCTCAAGAGGTAACCTGATGGTCAGCTTCTGCCATCAGGATGGACATTTGAGTCAGTGCTGAATCGCTGCCAGAGACCAGGGATCTATCTAGTTGAGGGTGGTCAGACTATGAGAATGAGCCACTGGGATGCTAGGGTGACCAACAGGTTCTTAGGCAGGAGGGCCTAACTCTCTCCTTGAGGGAGCCATGCCTGAGAAGTCTTTCTGAAATGGAGTCTCAAGCCCCTGCCCTGGTATCCCTGGGAGGAAAGAGCCCTGATCTGCAGCCCCATCTACATCCCAAACACTGTGACTCTTCCTTTTCACAGCATACCTCAGAGAAGCAGGCTGGGTTTTCAAGGCAACCCAGCCCATCGTCTTTTAATGACTTTAATCACCAGAACGTTCTTCCTTATAGTAAGATGAAAAATATCTCCCTGTAACTTCCGTCTGCTGGAGCTACACTATCCGATCCCTTCCGATTTGACAGCCCTTCCACATTGGAAAACAACTGATATGCCTTTTATGTTTTGTCTTTTCCAGGCTACATGTCTGATTTCTTCCTCAGTTCTTTAGCAAACATGCTTTTCTGAACTGAATCACTCCTCTCAGAATTGCCTTTAAAAATAATGTGCTTGCATCTGAGCATAATACTGCAGATACTATGTGCTCTGACGGTCCTGGTCTGTCACTAAGGGTTCAGATCCCAGTCTGTCCTCGAGTGCATTAGCTATCCTTGCAACTGCTCTGCTTCTTTTTTTTTTTTTTTTTCTCCTAAGGATTTTATTTATTCATGAGAGACAAGAGAGAGGCAGAGACACAGGCAGAGGGAGAAGCAGGCTCCCTGCAGGGATCCCAACGTGGGACTGGATCCCAGGACCCCTGGGATCATGCCTGGGCCAAAGACAGGCACTCCATGAGCCACCGAGGAGTCCCTGCTCTGCATCATTAGGCACCGAGGGTGGGTAGTTCCTCATTCATGAGGAGCAACTGGGTCCTCCTGTGAGCCTGGAGGTACATACTACTAGGGCTACTCTCAGCCAGCAAGACATAATGCAGGGCTTCAGAATGGACAGGCAAGGTGGGGGCTTCTCTATACGTGAAACAACTCAGAGGCAACTCAAACCATTTCAAGGATAAAGGCTAATAAACCAGCAGCCATGGGACTCCTAGAGATACCTGGCATCGTCCTCCTACAAGGAGGCAGTAGGATCATACCACACCCTCTCTCTCTGTTCCACAGTAGATCCAGCCAGCTCCCAGGAAGGCGCCCCTACGCTCCCCTGCCCAAGGCTGGGTGCAGTGCCAGCGGCTCCCGCCAAGCTGCTCTGCTGCCCTCTGGTGTTAGACTCTTGTAGTGCTTCAGAGAGGGCAGGACTTTCTTGGAAGTCCTAGGTACCCACAACAGCTGCAGGAGAGGGAGAGGCCTCAGGGGAGCCACTCCCCGCCCAAAGGGCTTGAGTGGAGGGTACCTTCCCAGGTAGCATAAGCCTGCAGGAGAGCTACAAAAGGAAACTGAAAAGAAGGCAAGCAGAGGGTTCCATCTGTAACAGAATAGGGTACCGAGAGAACAGGAGGGTCTGTTTTCATTCCCCCAAGCAAGTCTGCACCCAGTGGAGTTGCCATTTCTGGTAACTCCTTCCTTTCCTAAAGTAAAGCTCACTTTTTGGCCCTCACTCAAACAAAATTACACACGAAAAGGATCTAGCCAATATCAGGCACACATTAGGTCCCAGAGAAACGTAAGTTCCCCAAAAGTGATCAGTGGATGCCTCTCTCTCCACCTGGAGTCATCCTCCTCCCCACACCCGGAACCCAGCACAGGCAGTGCTGCTGAGACTTTACCAGATGCTAAGTGTACTTGAGAAGAATCAATAAACTATGAGCAATTCCCACTTCACCCCAAGTCCAATCTCTTAGGAAAGCTGCCCCGGAAGACTGTTGCAGGAACATGCGAGCACTCCTTGTCTGGACCTTGAGTTAATAGTGAAGGAAGAAAGCGGTTCAACGTGTGCTTTCCCCTGGTCCTCATTTATCAATATGGGCAGGGGAAAGAGCTCAGGAGGGAGGGGCCTTCCACATACCCTGCTTCCTGCTAAAGTCATTCTTCAGCCTCAGTGAACTCCCCAACGCCATCCTTGGCAGGCAAACTCTTGGAGAATGGGCCACAGGAGAATACAGGGCTCTAACACCTTCCTTCTATGGCCCTGGGGATCAGACCCCCATAGAATAGGGCCGGATTTCTCAATTTCTTGCCAGGGAGGGGAGGATTGCATTTCAAAAGGACCTAAAACAATTAGACCCCAGATCACACCTCCATTTAAGCAATAGGGCAGCCAGAGAGTCCCAAGGGAGTGGGGTGAGGGGAAGGGACAGGAATCCTGGAAGAGCTGGCCTCTCATCTTTCTTCTTGGTCTGTCCCCTTCCCCCACTTTCACACACATCCCTTTGGAATGAAAGAGCCAGGACTGGACCTAGGGCCAGGTTATGACAGCTATCACCAATTTGGCCCAAAGTTTCTATCTCTCTCAGAGTCCAAGTGGAAGAGGCAAACATCATACAGACATTCAGGGCTGCAACTTTTGGTTCTCCACACAGCACCGTCAAAGGGGCCCCTGGGCTGAGATAAGGGGCAGTGGCGGAGAGCATGTTTGCTAATCCACTTTAACAGCTCCACTGTTCTGCCTCTTTCCCAGAGTGAGCCACATGCGGATTGCCCCCAACAGGGTGAAGCTGGGAGCAGAGAGCTGGTGGAGCGTGAGCTGGGTGGTCAACACATGATCTAAGACTCGTCTTCCTGTCTCTTTGCACACCGCTTCCAAGCCTTGGAGAACTCCCCTAAACACTCGCGAGGGCCCTCTGTGCCAGGCTCAGGAGAGCGTTCTTGCACCCAGGCAGGTGAACCTGGGTCCTCTAGCCAAGCCATGTGTTGGTGGCCTCTTACCTATCTGCATGACTCTCCCAAAGACAGACATGTTGTCCACAGTGCTGCAGTTCCACCGCCTCTGACGGAACTGGTACTGGCACTCCTTGATGCCCGTCTTGGCTCCCTCCCCGATGTAGGCCATGTGCTCCTGGTACAACTGGCACAGCTTCCTCTGGCCAGGGGAGAGCCCAGGAAGCTGGCTGCACACGGGCTGGGCACCGATGATAAACATCTCAGGTCTCTGTACAGGGCTCATAGCTAATGACCTACAGCGGAGATCCAGAAAGGGGACAAAAGACCAAGGAGTGAGCACAGGCTGTGTGCAGCACTAAGTCATTCATTCAACACATTTACCCAGTGCTTTCTTTCTGTGCGCAAGGCCCTGTACTAAGGCATGAAAAGGAAACTTAGTAAAACAGAGGCCTTGCCTTCAAAGGGTGTTGTGTGGGAAACTGAGGCACAAATGCAGATGACATGGAAGATGTCAAATGATCAGACAGAGAAAGAGCTCTTGCAGCTGGAGAGAAGATTTTATAAGGCAATGGCCAGAGTGCGAACTGGGTCTCAAAGGCCGGGGGTGGGGGTGGAGGGCAGGCAGGGAAGGGCGATAGGGAGGGCATAGGACATTCATTCCAGGCAGGGGACGGAAACAGCCAAATCTCAACAGGAAAGAGGAGAGCACATGACTTATTCAAGGAGTAGGCGTGATTCATTCACTTGAGCCCCAGTGCAGGATGTATGATGGAAAGCAATAAATTCCTTTAACTAGACCTGCCCCTATGCCTGGCAAACAGAAGAAGCCAATTTACATACATCACAACACTGTCTAAATCCCCTGACCCACCCCTTCTCTGTTCAGCGGCTTTCCCTTGGCTCATCTTCAACCAGATATAGTAAAGTGTGCAGTTAGATGAGAAGACTGTATAGATATGTCATCTGAGTGCAAACGTGAGCGGGGCACAGACCTTGCAAAATAGATGAGGAGTGCCTGCCGTTTGCTTGCACGTTGACTTGGCAATGACAATAGTCTTAAGAACACAACAGAAGGCCCCACACGGTCCTGTGGATCTCTCAACTTCTCATCTGGTCATCAGACTTATAAAACAGGAATTCTACTCTCCTTGCCCACATTGGGGGAAAAAATCAATATTCTTATTGATCCAATAGCAACGCAAGAGCTATTTCTAACAACACATGGGGATGGAGGAAGGTCCAGGAAAAGGGGAAAGCAGACAGGATCAGAGGAAAATACCAAACGAACTCCTCCTCCTTTATCCTCAGTGAACCTCTACCTCTGGGGGCTTGTGAAAGACAAGGCTGTCCTAGTTTTCCTGGGATAAAAGCGATTCTTAGGATTCCTACGAATAAAGGGATGATCACAACACACGGTGACCTTTCTCTGCATTCAATTACCAAAGGAGGCGTAGGTTGTAGAGAAGGGCCTCAGCCCCCCTCACTCACCACCAGGAGCTGGCTTCGGCCGGAAGATGAGCCCAGCTGGACAGCAGTGCAGCGGCGAGCAGCAGCCGGCTGGGCATGGTGGGCCTCAGCCTTGGCCCTCCCCAGTGCCCTGGGAAGACCCCAGGGGCGGTCGGCTTCTGAAGCGGGGCTCCCTGGAGAAGAGAGAATGGACAGAGAATCAACATGGAGATGAAGCTGATGAGGCAGGACCAGAGGAGAGGGCGGGGTGGGAGCACCAAGGATGAGCTCCAGGGTGGGGGGTGGGGGCGGGGATGGGGGTCTAGTCAAGTTCTGCTCAGCCGGCAAAGAGATCCAGCCTCTTTCCATCTTCCATCTCCTAGTGCTGCTCTTCTCACCAGGGGAGCCTTTGCGTCTCCTACCCCCACGAGTGGGAACCCTACTCAGGACCTCATTCCAAAGGAAACAGTAAGCTGGGAAACTAGAAAAGAGGAATGAAAACGAGTCCTTTCAGGCCCAGAGCCTGTTCCATATAGCATGAAGGAAGATGCTTTGGTTGCTGCAGCATCCACCTGCCCTTCCTCCAGAGCATCCGAAGAAACCAGGGCACCATCCACTCCTTCCTGTTCATCTCCCTCCAGCCAGAGGCTCTCCTTCATGGGCTACGAACAGCTGGTGAGTGAGATTTACCTGCAGCCCAGTAGGAGTCTCCCCTCCCGATCCGTACCCTTCTCACTCCAAGAAAGTTTCCGTGTTCCAGCCCTTGTTTCCCAGGAATATAGCAGACAGAAGGGCGAGGACTGCACTTTCTCAAGGCAACTCCTCTGAGCAATACCATGTGTCCCTAAAGCTGCCTGGGGAGGGGGGGGACATGGCATCTTCCTAGGTGGCCTTCCTCCCCTCCTCTACACTGTGGCCCTCGAGGGGCAGCCAAGAGCACTGCTGGCAACGGTAGGGCACCACCAGCTCTGGGTTTTGCGGTCCTGATCTCAGAAGTCTGGGCCGAGGATGCATCTTCTAAAAGCAAGGACCCTTCCCTCCCGGCTCAGGACCTTCCCGCATCTTTGCCTCTGCTTTTTTATAACTCATGCCTGTGCCTGTATCCCAGGAAAGAGCACCTTTCCTCCAGCCCTTGGAAACAAATGTAAAATCCTTGCTTCTGGATCTTAGAGCAAGTCTATTAAAACACGCCCCCTCCCACTCACCCCCACCTCCTCTCCCCCTCAGCTTCCATCCAGGGCGTGACCCCACATTTCCAGTGAGTCTTCTCCCCGGGACCCCTTAACACCTCCAACTGTACACACACACACACACACACACACACACACACTGGCGCACGCGCACCCAGCGCCCCCCACCCCCCATCTCACCACGCGGCTCCCGCAGCCCTGGGTCTCCAGGCTCTCCGGGAGGGGGCGGCAGGTGCTGTGGGTCATCAGCCTAGGAGATACTTTTGTCCTGGGACCACCAAGCGAGGAAGGTGGCCTGAACAGGACCCGGGGAAGCTGGGCCACAGCCCGGTCTCCACCCCCCTTTGGTTTTTCTTCTTGAGGTTTCAGCTGGGACAGGAGTACCAACAGGCAGGTGTGTGGGGCCGGCAGGGGGCAGATCAAAGAGGAAACTTGCTCCTTCCCCTTTGTCATGCAGAGCCAGCTCGGAAATGATCCGGCCTCTGGCCCGGCCCGACTAACAGCTCCCCACACCCTACTTTCCCAACAGACCTCTCCTCCTCTAAAGGACGCCCCCTCCCCCTTTGCCTCCCCCCCCCCATAAATCCTCCCTGTCCCTCAGGGCAGGAGGTCTGTGAATGCACCGACTGGAACCAAGAGAGATGGAGCAGAGATAGGGCTGGCACCAGAAGCTAATGGCTTTATGAGGGGAGGTAACCAGGTCCAGAGTAGGGAGGCCAAGAGAAGAGCTTCAAAGGGTTTCCTTATGCAAACATCCTCAACTCCACCTCCCAGTCCTTCTAGGGGCCGAGGAGTCGGAGCAGGCCCGTCCCGGAGCCCTGCGGTCCTCCTCCCTCCCGGCCGGGCCGGCAGACCCCCTACTCCTGCCCGCCCCACCTACGTCTTCACACGTTCCCACTGCCCAAGGCTCAACGGGTGCCACCTCTGATCCCCAGAGATGTTCCCCTTATGCCAGTGTCTCTCACATCTGTCACACCTTTTCATCAAGCTCCTGTGAAATCTCTGCTTCTGCAACTCCTAGGTTCACCGAGGCCACGGCACCGGGGGTGGGGGGGGGGGCACCGTTTCTGAGCCAAGGATGGGAGTCGCTGCCCACTCACAGTCACTGTGGCTTTGACTCCCCAGTGACAGGCCGGCTAAGGCCAGGAGCTGCTAATCCCGCCCCTCAGTGCCTCCGAACACCAACAGACGGGGCTCACTGCCCAGCTGTTCCCACCAAGCCCTGATTTCCACCAAACTTTCAGCTCATTAAAAAAATATATATATGTAAAAACAAACAACAAACAAAAAAGGCCAAAGCGCATGTGGTGACTTCTTTTTCTGCCTTCTCAATTCTCAAGTCCCTGGAATTGAACGCCATCCCCCCTTCCCACCTCCCCCAGGACGACCCCTGGCGGGGACAGACACATGGGAACCACCCTATGTGTGGTCACAGAACCCAAAGGCCAGCTCTCTGCCCTGGCTGACATTCTTTTCTTTCCTTGTGAGGAGCTGGAAGGAGAAAAGTGAAGATGGGCAACTGGTTTCATCAGCATGGGCAGCATGGAAACTTCTGGCCTCAGCCCAGCTGGGCTGGAGGGTGGGCACTGAGGCTTTGGCTTTAATGACTGGGACACATTGAAAGCCCTGTGGGTTACAGGTGAGTTTTACAGTGGGGCTCATCCAGGGAAGGCTCTCCTTTGTGTAGGAAGAAATATCTAGTAAATATAGAAAAGACTGGAGAGGGAACCCCTCATGCTGCCTTTTGTCATAACTACAGATTATCTCAGATAATGAAAGCATCTCCCCTTCCTAGGAGGGGGAACATCATGTCAAACACAGCAAACACAGCTGAGCATGAGGGAATCCAGGGTCTGTATCCTTTTGTGGTAGAGGGTCAGGGAGGGGAAGACGCCTCCAGAGGGCCAGAGGAGCTGGTCAGACATCTGCTCTGCCCTACTTCTTCAGTCACTTATGTATTTATTCATTAAAGTCATTAATCAAATGTGTACTGGGGTCCTCGTATGTGCCAGTTACTACTCTAAGGGCTGGAGATAGGTCCGTGAACAAGGAAACACATGATATGTTAGGTCCAGTGAACACTGTAAGGAAAAGTAAAGCGAGGACAAGAATCAAGAATGGTAGAGGCGCCTGAGCGGCTCAGTGAATGAGCATCTGCCTTTGGCTCAGGTCATGATCCCGGGGTCCTGGGATGGATTCCCACACCAGGGTCCTTATGGGGAGCCTGCTTCTCCCTCTGCCTGTGTCCCTGCCTCTCTGTATCTCTCATGAATAAATAAAGAAGTAAAATACTAAAAACAAAAAAAGGGGGGTGTCTTGGTGGCTCAGTCAGTTAAGCATCTACCTTCAGCTCAGGTCATGATCCTAGGGCTCTGAGATCGAGCCCTGCATCAGGCTCCTGCTCCTCAGGGAGCTTGCTTCTCCCTATCCCTCTGCCTGCCACTCCCCCAGCTTGTGCTCTCTCTTTACCTGTCAAGTAAATAAATAAATAAATAAATAAATAAATAAATAAAATCTTTAAAAAATAAAAATAAATAAAATCTTTAAAAAGTTAAAAAAGAAAAAGAATGGTAAAGGGTGATAGCTTACATTCCTTGGGGCCCTTTAGGGAAAGCCAAATTCTGAAATATCTGCCCAGCTCACATCTCTTCAAACCGTTATGGAGACAGGGAAATGGTGGCAGGGCCGTAACCCTGCTACACAACCCAGACTGCACTGTGCCATGTCCCAGGTCCCTTACTGGGACTGCAATGCCCGTCTTTGCCATCGCAATTAAAGGCGTGCATATTTGAAAACAGGGTTCCAGGTTCCTCTTCCTTTCCTTCCTTTTTTGGACTCAGTCACCAACTTTCATTCTCTTAAGTAGCTCCATGCAGTTAGCCCAGAGGTAGGAGACCGAGGAGAGAGACTCGGGCAAGTGGGGCTGACCCCAGCCAGTCTGTCCTAAAGGGGCACCTCTGTGCTTCCACACACACTTCAGAGCAGTGTACCCCAGAAGCTCCTCCACACATGGCAAGAGCTTTGACAAGGTCATAGCTGTTCACAAAAGCCACCATCGGGTGTTCAGGACTGACCTCCCTCAGCACCTGAGAACTCAAGCAAGTCCTGCATGAAATGGTGTCACGTCCCGCACCCGCCCCGTTGCTCCAGACAGGCACCCTCACACCTAGAAACCTACCCAGAAAGAACCAACAGCTTCCATGGGAGCCTCTTCCTGTCATTGGCTAATTCTTTCTGTGTGACCCAAGGAGGAGCTATGTAATGTGTGATTAAAAAATACATTTGCGAGACACCTGGGTGGCTCAGTGGTTGAGCAGCTGCCTTCGGCTCAGGGCATGATCCCAGGGTCCCAGGATGGAGTTCCACATCGGGCTCCCTGCATGGAGCCTGCTTGTGTCTGCCTCTCTCTCTCTGTGTGTGTCTCTCATGAATAAATAAATTAAAATCTTTTTTTAAAAAATTACATTTGCAGGGGGCCTGGCTGGCTCAGTCCGTAGAGCACAGTGACTCTTGATCTCCAGGTTGTAAGTTTGAGCTGGGGTGTGGAACCTACACTTGCAACTTTGTTAGCATTCCTGACATAACAAGATAGAGGCTCTTAGGAGTCCTTGGGAAGAGAGTGTCTCCCTTTGAGAACTTATGACTATGCTGGTGTCCCAATGTCTGCCAGTGATGTGATGATTTCCATGGGGTGGTACAGGTGGGGGAGGAGCAGGACAGATGGAGAGCCTTCTCTCCCCTTGGCCATTTAATTTCCACCACTGTAGAGAAAGATTTTTTTTTTTTAAAGTAGGTTCCACACCCAGCATGGAGCCCAAGTCAGGGCTTGAACTCATGACCCTAAGATCAAGAGTCACACACTTAACCAACTGATTACCCAGGCACCCCGAGAAAGATTCTTTATGGATCTCAAAACACTTGACAAACACCTCCTAAAATGCACTCAGGTTCCCTAATTTCCTCCTCTATTTTCATGTAAGTACTCATCCTTCTTAAACCTGAACACCAAATCAGTGCTCTGTGGTCTAACCCAATGGTTCCCACACCAGTCTTCCTGAAACACTAATCATTTCCATTTGGAGACCTACTGTGGTTCCTAGCTCTTCAACCATTCTAAACTTCCTGGCCTGGCTTCCTTTAATTTATGTCTCATTTGGGACACCTAGGTGGCTCAGCGGTTGAGCATCTACCTTTGGCGCAGGTCATGATCCTAGGGTCCTAGGATCAAGTCCTGCACTGGGTTCTCCACAGGGAGCCTGCTTCTCCCTCTGCCTGTGTCTCTACCTTTCTCTCTGTGTCTCTTATGAATAAATAAAATCTTAAAAAAATAATTTATGTCTCATTCTTCTGAAATTCCCATTGTGGGGTTTCTTATCCAATCTCCTCCTGTTCTTGTTCTAGGAACAAGAACTGCTTTCCCCCAAGCCCCCATCTGATCCTCTTCCCAGGGATGCCTTCTGGTCTCCAACAGTACTTCCAAGTCTGCTCAAGATTCATCTCCTCCATAAAACTGTCTTTGATTAATCCCATGCCATGAAAATCTTTCCATCTACTTGATATTTCCTTGGCACTTGGGAGGACCCCATCCCACACCAGCTGCCTCATAACTGTGCATTTTTTTTCAGTAGATCCAAAGTTTCCCAAATGCATAAACTTACCTCCCCTACTTTCTCTGTATGCCTCCTTGTGCCTAGTATAGTTTTACTAGACAATAATAAATGACTGCTAACCAGTGACAATACTTGATATTAATGAACATTTATTGAGCACCTTCTACATGCATTGAGCCGAATATTGTATATCCAATTTTCTCACTTAATTTTCACTAAAATTCTATGTGGTCCATGGCATCATTAGGTTCACTTTGAATATAAGGAAAGTAAGTATAAAAAGAATAAGATGGCACCTGGGTAGCTCAGTCAGTTGAGCATCTGCCTTCATCTCAGGTTATAATGTCGGGGTCCTGCTCAGTTGGGAGTCTGTTTCTCCCTCTCCCTCTATCTCCTCTCCCCTGCTCATGCTCATGCTCTGTCTCTCTCTCAAATAAATAAATAAAATCTTTAAGAAAAAAGGCTGATCCCAAAGTTACTAGTATAAACACACACACACACACACACACACACACAGCCTTTTGGGGGTTGGGGGGGGAGACATGCTTTCCCCAACAAAAATGATATCTGGATTGAGAATAAGTCTGGCTGCTTAATGCTGGAGAAATTAAAATAGAACAGTAGTTTTTAGAGAGCTAGTGTTTATGTTGGGATGGAAAAGACAAGTCAGGCCAAGAGGTAAACGTGAGGGAAGATGGACCCTGGCACGGTTTCAGATGCTTATGGGAGACACCAGCAGAGGCAAGGAGCAGAATGGTTACCTAAAAAAATGTAAGGTTTGGAGAGAGAGTGGAAAGAAATCTTAGATCCCTCATAACAGAGAAGCTGACCAAGAGACTATATCCTAAGCAAGAGAAGATTCTATTTGATAGCATAACATTGCACTACCTTTCAGAGAATATAGTTACCAAGGAGCTCCTTTCAAAACTCATATATGACCATGTGACTTCCCTGCTTAAAACACTTCAAAGGTTCTCCATTTCTTTTCTTTTTTTTTTTAAAGATTTATTTGTTTATTTATTTTTATTTGTGATAGACAGAGAGAGAGAAAGAGGCAGAGACACAGGCAGAGGGAGAAGCAGGCTCCATGCCGGGAGCCTGACGTGGGACTCGATCCCGGTACTCCAGGATCGCACCCTGGGCTGAAGGCAGGCGCCAAACCGCTGAGCCACCCAGGGATCCCAGGTTCTCCATTTCTTAAAGGGTGAAGTCCTCATCACATTATATAAGTCTTTTCAAAAATTCGACCCTCACCAGTGTTTCCATCCTATTTGGGTTTTTGCTCTGTGCTCCAGAAACCGCAAACTGCTGTATATACTTCCTTATCCACCCCTCACACTGTTTCTCCCTTTGTGCGGTGCGGACTTCTGGGAATGTTTCTCCTCTCTCTGTACGGGTCAGGCTCCTTTGTCCTGAGGTCACATCTTCAAAGAAACCTTCCCTGCTCATCCCATCCAGAGAAGGCCTCCACTTCCATCAACCTCTCGCTAGCTGGCTTTGTATTTTTGTCCCAGGATTTATTTTTATTTTATTTTTTAAAAGATTTAATTATTTATTCATGAGAGACACACTCCCTGCAGAGAGCCTGATGCGGGACCTGATCCTATGGATCATGTCCTGAGCCAAAGGCAGACACTCAACCACTGAGCCACCCAGGTGCCCCTTGTCCCAGGATTTAATATAGTGTGGTATAATCTGGCAGGCTGACTGCTGATCTGTGTTTTGTTTCTTTCCTCATACACCCTGCAAATGGTCTTGTTCACCATTTTCTCCCCAATGGTTGGGAGAGTGCCCAAGGGTACCTGGTAGGTGCTCAATAAATATTTGTTGACCAAAGGAAAAGAAAAGGCCTCTTTGGCTCTCAAGAAAATAAAAGGCAGGCTGCGGAGGCCAGCCTCTCATGGAGACAAAGTAGTCCTTTTGGCGTCCACATGGTCCAGCCCACAAAAAACTGCCTCTACCGATGTATGAGATTCTGGAGATTCCGGGTCTCAGCTTTGTTTCTACCTTTTCCTCAAAGGCATGAGTGGCAGGCAACCTCTAAAGCTGTGCATTAAAAGATAATGTGAAAACGTCTAAGACATTGCTCCTTGAGATGCTTTAGTCTAGCAGCAGGAAACATGAAAAATCTACTCTGAAAGGCAAGACATCCCAAATGCCCAAGGAGTCCAAGGGAGCCTCCACAGTCAGGACATGGGATTGAAGTAGGGCCTTGAAGAATGTGTAGGCTTTAAAAAGGAGCAAAGGGGAAGGAGGATTTCCCATTAAGATGGGGTTTGGTCAAACCAGAAAATTTCAAGGTGCTTTGGAGAAGGGTAGGAGAGATTTTGCAAAAAGAAGGACTTCCATAATCTCCAATGTTCTTAGAATCATTCTTATTCATTAAATTTATGGAGTGTCCCTCTGAACCCCGATACTGATTTCTCACCAAGCATTCAGTATCCATCACCCCGGAGAAACTCCTGGGATCTGCAAGAATGGGACCTGAAGGGGATCAGTCACCTTTTGACCATGAAGTGATGGCTGGGTAAATCTTCCCAGAGAGCCAAGTACAGAAGTTGAGATACTGGTTGATCACACTCCTCCCTCACAATCTTGCTTGTTCTTTGTCCCCCAATTCTCTTCCTGGGTCCAGGCCTAAAATCTCACTGCTCATCCTGCCTCCTCCCTCTCCTTTACCCTCCATGCCCAACCAACAGTCAACTCCTCTTGACTGGGCCTCCATGGTATTTAGGAAGCCCATTCCCTACTCTCAGCTCCTGCTGCCCTCTCCGAGCTACTACAAGAGCCTGCAAGTGGTCTCCTTTGCTTCCAACAATTTGCTAGTGTCTTTTGTCTAATTCTTATCTATGGAACGATTGAACGAATTCCTTCCACTCAGTTCTCTAATTGCCAAGGTAATAGCTGGCTACCACGTTGCTCAAAGTGTGGTCCCCAGACTGCCAATATCAGTATCACGTGGAAACTGATTAGATATACAAATTCTCAAGCCCCACCTAGACCTGCTCAATCTGTAACTCTGTGGCCAGTGCCTAGCAATCTGTTGACACAAGCCTTCCAGGCGCTTCTGAGGCACACCAAAATTTGAGAACCTCTGCCATAAAGCAGTTCGGGGGACAATGTAAGGAATTAATGCGCTAAACCTTTCAAGGAACATGTGTCTCTGTTAACAGCAAATGTCTACCTTTTAGTGCCTTAAACTAGTGAGTGGTTCCTTAGCTGGGGCCACAGAACCACAAAGCATGCAAACCAAGCTTTATCTCTAGAAGGAATACATGTGTCCACCTACTTCTACTGTGATGGTCTACATGTATGTAGCCCCTTATAGTTAATGCAATACTAACTCATTTGAAAGCATTACTGATGATTGTGGTGGTGGTTGCACAACTCCAGGAATATATTAAAAACCACTGGATTGTACACTTAAAAAGGTGAATGGTATGGCACAGAAGTTATATCTCAACAATGCTGTTACTTTTTTTTTTAATTTTTATTTATTTATGATAGTCACACACACACACAGAGAGAGAGAGAGAGAGAGGCAGAGACACTGGCAGAGGGAGAAGCAGGCTCCATGCACCGGGAGCCTGACGTGGGATTCGATCCTAGGTCTCCAGGATCGCGCCCTGGGCCAAAGGCAGGCGCCAAACCTCTGCACCACCCAAGGATCCCTACTTTTTTTTTTTTTAGTGTCCTGATGGTGCAGCAGTTCCGTTTTCGTGGAGACGTCTGCCCACGTATACACCAGAATGCATCTCAAGAATAGCAGTGCTATTAAGAGCCTCACACTGGAGGGGTGCCTGGGTGGCTCAGTTGGCTAAGGCCTCTGACTACTGGTTTAGGCTACAGTCCCAATCTCAGGGTCATGGGATTATTTATTTTTATTTTTATTTATTTTATTTTTTATTTTTTAGATTTTATTTATTTATTCATGAGAGACACACACACAGAGAGGCAGAGACACAGGCAGAGGGAGAAGCAGGCTCCATGCACGGAGCCCGATGTGGGACTTGATCCCGGGTCCGCAGTATCACACCCTGGACTGAAGGCAGCACTTAAACCGCTGAGCCTCCAGGGCTGCCCCAGGGTCGTGGGATTAAACCCCATGTGGGACTCAGAATGGAGTCTGCTTGTTGCTCTCCATCTGCTCCTCTCTCTGCTCTCTTTCTCTCTCATGAATAAATAAAATCTTAAAAGATTCTCTCTCCCTCCCTCTGCTCTTCTCCCTTACTCCGACTTGAACAATCCCACTCTCTCTCCAAAAAAAAAAAAAAAAAAAAACCGGCCTCAAACTAGAAACAACACACATATCCATCAACATGATCAATGAATGGATCAATTAATTGTGATATAGTAATGCAAAGAAATATCAGGATGAAAGTGAATGAATGAAGCACAGTTCCATGCAACAACATGCATGCATCTTACAAACGTAATTTTGAGAAAAAGCAAATCACAAAATAATATATAAATTATGATTCCAGGGCAGCCCCAGTGGCCCAGCGGTTTAGCGCCACCTTCTGCCTGGGAATGCGATCCTGGAGACCAGGGATGGAGTCCCAAGTCTGGCTCCCTGCTTGGAGCCTGCTTCTCCCTCTGCCTGTGTCTCTGCCTCTCTCTCTCTCTCTGTGTGTCTGTCCTGAATAAATAAATAAAATCTTAAAAAAAAAAAAAAAAAAAAAAGGAGGACAGCCTGGGTGGCTCAGTGGTTTAGCACCCTCTTCAGTCCAGGGCGTGATCCTGGAGACCCAAAATCGATTCCCACATCGGGCTCCCTGCATGGAGCCTGCTTCTAACTTTGCCTGTGTCTCTGCCTTTCTCTCTATGTCTCTCATGAATAAATAAATAAAAATTTTTTTAAAAAAGGACAGAACAAGTTGAGATGCCTGGCTGGTTCAGTCAGTAGAGCACAGGACTCTTGATTTTAGGGTTGTGAGTTCTCCCCTGCTCCTGTGCTCCCACACTCTCTCTCTTTCTGTCTCTCGCTCTCTG
The DNA here is from genome assembly GCF_048418805.1 of Vulpes vulpes. Classification (NCBI taxonomy): domain Eukaryota; kingdom Metazoa; phylum Chordata; class Mammalia; order Carnivora; family Canidae; genus Vulpes; species Vulpes vulpes. The sequence continues at coordinate 43,090,303 of NC_132787.1, read as the reverse complement.
TCAAACAAATAAATAAAATCTTTAAAAATAAAAACACTTAAAAATCATGAATGGGTATTAGATTAAAAAAATAATATAAATAAATAAATAAATAAATAAATTAATTAATTAATAATAAATAAATAAGGAAAAGGTCTCATTAATACCTAACGGTTTAGGGGGATCTTTTAAAAAAGATTTTATTTGAGTGTGCACGAGAGAGAGAGAGAGAGAGAGAGAGAGACCGAGACACAGAGAGAGAAAGCATGCAGAGGGAGAGGGACAAGCAGGCTCCCCACTGAGTAGGGAGCCTGATGCAGGACTCGATCCTGGGACCCTGAGATTGTGACCTGATCCAAAGGCAGAAGCTCTACCAACTAAGCCATTCAGGCACTCCATGGGGATCTTTATATATCTCCTCTCAGTGTAAAGTACGACTATAGCCTCATGGGGCATGTGACCTTTTGTAGGGGGTGAAGCTTACAAAAGGGTCCTCATCCTCAAAAAGAAACCTCTGCCTTAAATGCATGTTGAAAAATGGAGGCACAGAGACAACCACTTGGGATAACTACTTGAGGACAGATAGGGGTGCTGGAAAGGGAGGGGGTTCTGTGCAAACCACACCTACTGGCCACTGAATGCTAGGCCGGGATTGACTATACACATAAGAGCAGCTGCCATGACCATGACAGGGGCCAGCACAGTATTTTGTTTCTTCTCTTCCCACTCCAAGAAATAAGGGTCTGACGAAACTACCTTCTGGTACAACCACCTTTGCCGACCCTCCACCCCCTCCCCCTCATCAATTCTTAACAGTCCTGTAGCTAGTTGTTTCTTTTATATAGATCTCTTCACAGATAATTTTTTCCCTTAAAAATATTTTTAAAGTAGTGACCAAAGATGAATGCAATTATGTTTATGTAGCCAAGACTTGATCAGAAAATCCCATAACCTCTAGAAAGAATCCCCAGATGCTCATCTTTCTTCTCAGCTCAATTAACATAGCCTTTCCCTGCCAGCCTTAATTATTTCTCCCAAGAGTCTCTCTCTGTCTCTAGGTCTCTAGTTCTTCCTTCCAAGCTTTTCCCAATGAATCCTCTCAGCCCTAAGGCAGATCATTCTTTTGTGTGATCTACTTTCCCAACGGTTGAAGATGAAAATTAAAGGGGTTTTTTTTGGAGCAGGTATTCCCAGCCTCCAGCATACAGCTCATCTCCCATAGTGTCTTTTCTCTTTGTTTCATTTGCAGGAGAAATAATGCCCTGGCGATGGGGGGATGAAGGGATTAGAGGGGGTAAGAGTGATGTGATTTTCATCTGGCCCTCAAGAAAAATGCAAAAGTGCCCTTCCCGGAAACTGCGCTTGCCATTTACAATGAGAAATTTCTCACAATCTGGGAAGAATAGACCTAATCATCGTACAGGGTGACAGGGGCACAGAAATACATCCTGAGGCCTCCATGCTAATATCTAGTTCTTGATGTTTCAGAGAAAAGCGATTCCCCCGATCCGTCTCCAGCTCCTAGTGCCTGGAGAAGTGTGAAAGTGGCCACTCACACCCAGCAAGAATCATCCTACACACTGGGCAGAGCAAATCCCCAAGACCCCAGGGCCCATACAGGTCCCAAAGGTGTTCCATCCCAGCTGACTCCTTCTTGGCTGTTACACTTGGAGGGGGAATAAAAGAGCAGTGTCCTCCCCTGCCCCAGAATCCCAGGACCGTGAGATCACTACCTGAGCCAATGGCAGGTGCTCAACCGAATGAGCCATGTAGGCGCCTCAGAAATCTTATTCTGCGCAGAAAATAAGAAAATAATTTTTCCTCCTCCTAAATCCTGATAAATTATTATTTTTAAAAAAGATTTTATTTATTTATTCATGACACACACACACACACACACAGAGACACAGGCAAAGGGAGAAGCAGGCTCCATGCAGGGAGTCCAATGTGGGACCCGAACCTGAGGCTCTGAGACCACGCCCTGAGCCAAAGGCAGACACTCAACCAGTGAGCCACCCATGCATTCCTAAATTCTGATAAATTAAATTCTAAAGATGCTCTAGCAAAGAAGGCAGAGAGGTATGGCCACCGGTCAGTGTAGTATAGGAAATTGTTCTAGAAGCATGACAGCCATGGTTGTGGACTTTGTTTTAAGAGAGTTGGAGAGCTGATGGGAAAGTGGTCTAGAGGTACTGATCTTTCTCCAAGTAACCTTATTTCCTCTGAGTCTGGTTCTGTGGGTAAAAGTATTCTTCTGGGACATGGCCACCCGCTTCTGCCAATTCCCTGGCTTAGACAGAATGAATGAAGCAGAGAAATGGAACTCTGGATCCCCATCCTGGGCAGAAGGATGACCTCCCTATGCCTTTGGGCTGGTTAGAATAAAAATATATCTTGTGCTGTCAGGTAAATGTGTTCCTATTTTTGCAAACTGAAGCATATTTTAAGACATGGAAAAATCTTACTATTTAAAAAAGCAGGATCACCAACTGGCAGACAACAAAATCTCTTTGGCTAACACAATGATTTAAAATTTTTGGAATATGAATCCTTGGTGAGTGGGGGGTGGTGTACAGGCTCCCGAATTTCCCCAAATCCCCACTTTTCTCCATCGTATTTCTCCTGGCTGCTTCACATATTCATTTTGCTTGTCAGGTGCCCAAAGGCTATTAAGTACACACTGTTACAGCACCTGGGTGGCTCAGTCAGTTAGGCATCTGTCTTGGGCTCAGGTCATGATCCTGAGGTCCTGGGATCAAGTCCCACATACGGGTTTCCTGCTCAGCGGGAAGTCTGCTTACTCTCTCCCTCTGCCCCTCCCCCTGCTTGTGCTCTCTCTCAAATAAATAAATAAAATCTTTAAAAAATTACTACGCCACTGTTATTGAAAGGAATGGTAATATGTGTATTTTATATTATATATTACATACACAATAGTCATTTTACTATATGAATAATCACTCTGAACTATTTATAAATCTGGATTCGCACATACAGAGTTTTCTGAACACAGTTATGCTAACTCTTCTTTTTTCTGAACAATTCTGTCATTCCATCCCAGGAACTAAGTTTGGATGAGAATTTCTGCTTCCCCTTACTCGAGTCTTTTCACTCTCTTGGAATCTCACTGAAGCTGCCAAACTTAGCCTCCAAGAATTGGCAATTTCCACTTGGAAAAACAGGATAATGGTTTTGTTTTTATTAATGGGGGGCGTGTGTGTGAATACTGCTGTGTTAAGAGTATCGGAAGCAGCTGCCCTGGATTCAGGGGCCTGGAGTGGTAAGTGCCAGGGACTGTCCTCTGGCTGCCCTGGGCCAGGTACGCAGAAGAAAGCCTGGCTGGCTGCACTCCAGTGGCAGTGGTGGCAGGGACAGCCAGCCAGCAACCTCCCCCTGCGGCCGACTACTCATGCAGAAATGACACTTGGGGGGCACCCAGGTGGTTCAGTGGTTGAGCGTCTGCCTTCGGCTCAGGTCATGATCCCAGGATCCTGGGATCGAGTCCCACATCGGGTTCCCTGCAGGGAGCCTGCTTCTCCCTCTACCTGTGTCTCTGCCTCTCTCTGTGTGTCTCCCATGAATAAATACATAAAATCTTTAAAAGTTTTAAAAAAGGAAATGACACTTGGTTTTTTTTATTTGGGGGGAAAACAGTAACTCTAAGTTATATGGGTCTGCCTATCAACTCCCCCGAGCTATTGCTCCTATGTTTCAAATGGACCCCGAGATGCTGCTATGGAAGAGCTCCTGAACCCTCAAAGGGAAGAAGTGTCAAGCAGCTTTCTAATAAAAAACACAGACAGAGCAAAAGCATTCAGTCCCTCTCAGACAGCCTCACTTCCTTGTCACCGGGTGAGAAGCCAAGCAGGTCACCTTTCTCACCTCCCCCAGGGCTTAAACATTCCCACCTCCTGCACCACCGCTGGTGTCATGGCCAGCAGTCTTTAGACCAGGTCTGTGAGCCTCACAGGTTCTGATTTGGGGAATTCAATAACATGTAACTCTGTGGCTGCTTCAGGAAAAAGCATGGTCACCAAATTCAGGCAGGCCTGGGCACGTTCAAGAGGCTTTTGGTTCACCGCTGAGATTCTTTGGGTTTCTTTTATGGCTCTGCCAGGCCTCTTTCACCAAGCTCCACCCCTCCTGCTAAATCGCTCCTGTGGCTGCCTGCTGGCTTCCCCGGTGAAGGCCAGGGTGCTAGAGGCCGCGCCTCACGGTCTGTGCCACCTCAGCACAGGGGCTCTGTGGAAAATGAACCACACCAACAGCCCCTGGCAAACACCTAGCATTAGGCAGCTGTTTGATGAATGTTAAACGTTCATCGTTGAACCAATATTTATTGTGGGCCTACTGAGCATCCAACACTATATAGGAGGTTATAATAAAGTAATAAGATGTTACTCTCCTGGGAACTCGGTATCACTACCCTGTCCGGTATGGTAGCCACTGGCCACATGTGGCTTTTCAACAGAACATTTCCTTTTTTTTTTTTTTTTTTCAACAAAACATTTCCATGATCACAGACAGTTTATGGAAGCTAGAAGGGGCATTTGGGTGGCTCAGCTGGTTGAGTGTCTGCCTTCAGCTCAGGTCATGATCCCAAGGGCCTGGGATCAAGTTCCATGTCAGGCTCCCTGCTCAGCAGGGATTCTCCTCTCCTTTCTCTCTCTGCCCTCCTCCTGCTCATTCTCTCTCTCTCAAATAGATAAATAGGTAAATAAAGTCTTTTTATTTTTATTTTTTTTTAATATTTTTTTTAAATTTTTTATTTATTTATGATAGTCACAGAGAGAGAGAGAGAGAGAGAGAGAGAGAGAGGCAGAGACATAGGCAGAGGGAGAAGCAGGCTCCATGCACCGGGAGCCCGATATGGGATTCGATCCCGGGTCTCCAGGATCGCGCCCTGGGCCAAAGGCAGGCGCCAAACCGCTGCGCCACCCAGGGATCCCCTCTAAGGTCTTTTTAAAAATACAGTGGGAGCTAGAGGGATCCCTGGGTGGCGCAGCGGTTTGGCGCCTGCCTTTGGCCCAGGGCGCGATCCTGGAGACCCGGGATCGAATCCCACATCAGGCTCCCGGTGCATGGAGCCTGCTTCTCCCTCCGCCTGTGTCTCTGCCTCTCTCTCTCTTTCTGTGACTATCATAAATAAATAAAAAATTAAAAAAAATAAATAAAAATAAAAATAAAAATACAGTGGGAGCTAGAAATCAAATCATCACTGATACAAAATCAAAAGCTCCATTTGAAAACAATTATTTAAGTTTGGTGCAATAAGGGCGCCATAATAGAGGGAATACATAAGGTACTGCAGACACTTGAGTAAGGGCAACCAACTGTAATCCATGGCCGGGGACCAACACCCCACCTATGGGCCAGGGAGATAAATTTTTTCTATTCCAATGATAACCTCCACTCACTGTCTTCAGAATCACCAGTAGGAAAAAGAGACAATGTAACAAAGTTGGGAGCAATTTTTCACCATCAGAACTAAATGGGTAGCTATTTTGCATTTCCTACTCAAGAGAAAAGGAACAAGTTCAGACCCAATGAAAACACCAGAAAATAATGTAAATGGAATTCTTTCTGTGACTCCAATTCAAATCAATAAACAGTATTGAGCATCTACTAGGTCCTACTCAAAGAGAGAAATTCTTCTAATCTTGTAGTGGTGGACAAACACACACAAGATGACAATATTTAGGGCAGCCTGGGTGGCTCAGCGGTTTAGTGTTGCCTTCTGCCCAGGGCCTGATCCTGAAGTCCCGGGATCGAGTCCCATGTCGGGCTCCCTGCATGGAGCCTGCTTCTCCCTCTGCCTGTGTCTCTGCCCCTCTCTCTATAGTGTGTCTCTCATGAATGAATAAATAAAATCTTAAAAAAAAAAAGACAATATTTACCAGAGTGACATGTTATAATGAAGGTGACAACTACTTTCCAAATGTTATCCTTGGTATCCAAGTACTAGTCCTGAAGTAGACTAATTAATTCCCAAGGAGGACATGTTTCATGATAGAGTTAAGCTTGTCCCTAGGAGACAGATAGAATTCCCACAAGTGGAGACAGGACAGGGAGACCCTCCCATTGGGCAAAGTGCAGAGGCCTGAAAACATAGGACACATTTTCAGAATGATAAGAACATCACACAACAATTTCATGTCCAAAATTCAATGATAAAAACCAAAGAGACAGCTGTCTGGGTGACTCAGTCCATTGAGCATCCGAATGTTGATCTCAGCTCAGGTCTTAAGCTCAGGGTCATAGGGCTGAATTGGGCTCTGCCCTAGAAGTGGATCCTATTTAAAAATAAATAAGTAAATAAATAAATAAAAACAGAGAGAGAGAACCAAAGCCAAAATTCAAAGAAAAATAAGTCATTAACTGTGAGTGAAGCAGGACCTTCATTCTGGGACTTGCTCATGGAAGACCTGAGGCTCCACTGGGAGTCTGGGCTTCATTCTGTCATCTGCAGGAGTCATCCAAGGCATCTTAACAGGAGAGGCATCATCGGATCTGTCTTTGGCAAAACTTCTGATGGTCTGCCAGCAATAATGATTGATGGGGCATAGAGAGTGAGAGTATAGGGGCTGGGAGCCCAGCTGGGAGGGCTAGTCCAGGAGAAATAGGATAAGGGGCAGAAAAAGAACATTGTCAACCCAAGTGGAAAGAAAGGGAAGAGGTGTGGTCTGTGCATTACGTTAGTGGTGGGAATCAACCACCAGTACAGGCCCTCAGACCACTTGATTTTGGTCCCTGTTGAGCTGAAATAAAGAATACTGAGGGTAGTATATCTGCATGTGGCTGTGGAGAGAGCCTACTATTTTTATCCTCATCTCCAAGGCTACAGTAGGTGCTTGGCACAGGTCTGATATCCATGGAATCTTGCCATCTGGCAAATACATGTCATCGATCAAAAAGAGGCACCATTCTTGAAGAAACAAAGAGCTCAAAGTACATTTACCACCTCGAATGAGTCAGCAGAAACATGTGTATTAAAATTAACCAAAAATAAAAAAAAATAACCAAAAATATATATATTTAATAGTAGAAATAGGGGCACCCAGCTGGCTTAGTCAGGGGAGCATGCAACTCTTGATCTCGGGTTTGGAAGTTCAAGCCCCACACTGGGTATAGAGATTACTTAAAAAGAAAATCTTTGTCTATTTTAAAAGATTTTACTTATTTATTCATGAGAGACACAGAGAAAGGGAGAGACATAGGCAGAGGGAGAAGCAGGCCCCCTGAGGGGAGCCCGATGCAGGACTTGATCCCAGGACCCCGGGATCACACCCTGAGCCGAGGGCAGACGCTCAACCACTGAGCCACCCAGGCGTCTCCAAAAGAAAATCTTTAAAAAAAAAATAGTAGAAATAATTACCAATAACTTCTGCATTCCTGGGTTTGTATGTATGGATATACACACACATATATATGTTTGCCCAGAAAGTTACTTCACCCCCATGTGCTGTCTTCCCACTTTAGATCTTCAAAGCTATTCGTGGCAGAGGCCACTTGACAGTCACTGAAACCACACACAGCTTGACTACATCCTCCAGCCTCCATTGCACTAAGATGTTGTTATGTGACTGGGTTCTTTCTAAAGGAATGTTAGAAGAAATGAGGTCTACTACTTCCACTCCGGGCCCATAAAATCCACCAACAGGCAGTCTTCCTGGCTCACTTTCCTTCTCTCACCTTGCTGCAGATAAGCATGGTGGCTTTCAAAGTGAGGGCTGAGGACGGAGTCATTAAGACAGAAGCAGCCCAGGTCCCCAAATGACCACCTGGAGAACTGCCTGCCAATAAGGAACACGCATTTTGTCTTTTACCTGGGCTAGAAACAAACTTTGATGGTTTTAGAGCCAAGCTACATTTGGGTGTTTGTTCATCAAAGAAGCTAACATTAGCTTAACACACACTCTTACAACCTTCATTTTACCTTGTATTAGACTCATCTCTGTACTTTTAGAAAAATTCCCCTTTTGGGGACACCTGGGTGGCTCAGTCAGTTAAGCGCCCGACTCTTGGTTTCAGCTTAGGTCGTGATCTCATGAGTTGTGAGATTGAGCCCCACATCGGGCTCGGTGCTCAGTGGAAAGAAAATCCCCTTTATAGAATGTAAAAACCCCATTTCTATTTATAGTTGCTCAAATGGTTTCTAAGACTACCAAAGGGACCTCAATTGTAGATTGCTCTCCTCATTAAAAATATATAGGTCTTACCTAAAAATAAAATCATAAAAAAGTAAAAATATATTGAGGTATCCAACCACTCAGTTCTATGAGGACAGACTAAATGAGGGTAACTATGCTTGAATTTCTGTTCTTTGAGGTCTAAGACATTCTGTCTGTCTAGAAAGACATTAAAGCACAACATCTTTGAGGAATTAAAAGAGAAAAAAAGTTTAATCCTATATTAAACTATTTTACCTACAGCAAGAGCTAAGTAACAGCCCATCATATTTCACCTATGCAGTCTCAGCTCTTCATAACTGTGTGACCCTAGACAAGTCTGAGCCTTGGTTTCTCAATTACATAATGAAAGACTGAACTGTATAATCCCTAACATTTTGTGCAACCCTAACATTTCTGGCACCTACTGACCAGTCAACCAATGCAGTGAAATTGCCTCATTAAGTACATTGGGCAATTTATTGCTCTTTTGAAATAAATTATTTTTAAGAATTCCAACCTTTAATGAAAGTAAAGCTTAATAAAACATGACACTAAATTTTAGTTTTAAATGACAGAAGCTAATTAAGATATTTGGATAGTGTCACTTAAAAAAAATCTTTTATTGGCATGCCAAGGTGGCTCAGTGGCTGAGGGTCTGCCTTTGGCTCAGGTCGTGATCCCTGGATCCTGGGATCAAGTCTCATGTCAGGCTCTCTGTGGGGAGCTTGCTTCTCCCTCTGTGTATGTCTCTACCTCTCTCTTTGGGTCTCTCATGAATAAATAAATAAAAATCTTTAATAAAAAGTTTTAAAACAGGATGCCTGGGTGGCTCAGCAGTTAAGCATCTGCTTTCAGCTGAGGGTGTGATCCTGGAGTCCCGGGATTGACTACCACATCGGGCTCCCTGCAGGGAGCCTGCTTCTCCTTCAGCCTGTGTCTGTGCCTCTCTGTGTCTCTCATGAATAAATAAATAAAATCTTTAAAAACAAATCTTTTCTCATAATAGGTAAAAATGACTCTCTGATTTTAAGCTGCATTTCCTTGATCGTTAGTGAGGATATACACCTCTACATGTTTATTTTTTTTTATTTTTATTTTTAACCTCTACATGTTTATTAGCCATTTTGTTATTTCCCCTTTCACAGGTCATTTAGGTTTAAGATTAGAACACTGGCAGTAGGATCACAGAAGGGTACATCACTGCCTGCATCTTTCCGCCAGTGGCCAACCAAAGGGTCCTACAGCATCTTGCCCACACCCACCACCAGCTCAACCGACAGAATTGTAGGACTCTCAGCCTCTGTGCCTCCCAGAATATGCCTGCCTTTCATTATGTATTCAATTCAGTGGAATAAAAGTGGCTGCAAGCATAGCATTGCGGGGTTCCATATTTATTCTCTTTCTTTGACAGCCACATCCAATTTTCTCAGTTGAGAAGTCAAAAAGGTTACAAATTCCACTCAGGACCTGGAAATCCAGTTGGGCTGTTTGAGCTTCTTTCTGCTTCTCCATGAATAAAGATTCAAGAGGCCTTGAGCCAATAATGCTGCTCATGACGTACGAGGCAGATGGGTCCTCTTACTCAACTGGCCAAGGAGACACTGGCTTTGCCTGGCTAACTCTCCCACTCAAATTTGTTTTTGCCAAAAGAAACCCTGTAACTAGATATGTGCTGAAGTCACACAGAGAACGGAAGTGTTGAATCAGAAGGCATGTGTTGGCTTTGCTGCTTTTCCAAACCTCACCATGCTCTGTGGCCACAGCACTGTCCTGACATCACCATTCTGCATCTAGGTGATGCAGTGTGTATGTGTGTGTGCAGTGATTCAAATAAATGACAGAAACGAACAACTCTCTCCTGCCATCTGGGTTCTATCAGCAAAATAAAATAAGACTGTTGATTTCAAGAGCACTGAGAAATTCCATCTAAAAAAAAAATCGTTTTAAAAAACTGACAGAGAGGGATATGCAGATCTTTGAGGATTCTTTGCAAAAACTGCCCAGTAGCCAGTGTCCCAGAGCTGAAATCAAGAAAACATTAGCTGGAGTGCTGTAGGATCACAGCCACTGGAGTACGAATAAGGGAGGAGTGGCCCTTGATCTTCTGCAGCAAGGGCCCAGTCCTAGTGGATGTCACCGTCTGGTATGGAAGTAACAGGCAAAGATAGCTGGATCCGAAGCTCTGATAGACTACAGACAAATGTGCATTAATGGCACACAGCATTACCATGGTTGGCTTGACTTCCTGGCTGTATCAGAGAAGCTGCATTTTTCTACTCCTATGTAGTACATCCACTATACCCTGGAAAGCCTCTGCCATGGGTGGTATCCACAGATGACAGCAAGAACAGGGATGTAAAAATGCATCCCAAGGACAATTTCCAGTTTAAGATGACCAGACCCCTAGGGACATTTCAGTGGTAAATGTGCTCATTAAGAGTCATTAAGACAGCAGCAGCCCAGGTCCCCAAATGACCACCTGGAGAACTGTCTGCCAATAAGGAACATGCATTTTGCCTTTTACTTGGGCTAGAGAAATCACATACCCAACCCTAAAGGCCAATATCAGCAACCAGAAAGTCGATGTAGGGACACCTGGGTGGCTCAGCGGTCGGGGGTCTGCCTTTGGGTCAAGGCATGATCCTGGAGTGAGAGATCCCGTCCCTGTGGGGAGCCTGCTTCTCCCTCTGCCTATGTCTCCGCCTCTCTCTGTCTGTCTCTCAAGAATAAATAAATAAATAATTTTTAAAAAGGCAATGGAAAACAGCACAGCATAACATAGCAAGTATAATGTGACCTGATTTGGTTCAGTAGGGAACAGCATGGAATGGTGTACAGCAAATGATAAAACTCTTGCATTTTTCCAACATTAAGAAAACAATCCTCAAAGACTCAGGCAAAACCAGAAAGGTCTGTGTGTTTTCTATTCCAGCTCCTGCCTCCATCCCAGGCTGTTTCCCACAACCCGATTCATTCACTGATCCAATTCTTTAAAGAAACAGCTTCCTCTTCCCCTCTCTCTCACCACTCTACTGCGAACCCCCAACACGTATTAATCCAAGAAATGCGATCAGAATTAGAGGCAGTATTTGCTGAGTGCTGATTGCATACATGTACCAGGAGCTGAAGGACGGGGAGGAGCGGAGGCAGGCAGGTGAAGAGTAACAAAACAGACACAACCCTTGCCCTCTCTGCAGCGAGAGCAGCCAAGCCAGGAAGGTCCAGGGAGGGAGTGACAATCACAAGACAGGGCTGTGGGGTTGAAGAGTAGGGCCGAGTTCCCGTCCCTGTTAAATTCTAGGCAGGAGCTGCTGCAGAAATCTCTACCTGTTTGGTTAGCCTGTTGAACAAACAGAACTTGTGATAATTTGTATGCATAGAAGTAAACTTTCCTTGACCCATTAAACCCCCTCTGACTTAAACAAACAAACAGCTTTTTTATTGAAACAAAATATGGAGAGAAATGCACACATCTTAAATATAAGCCTGATGAATTTTTACATTTGTATACACCCAAGAAACCATCACCCAGATCAAGAACCATTTAACCATGAAGCAAATCAAATTGATATGCTACAGAAAAATGCAGGAATAGAAACCAGTTGGATCTCTAATGCGCCTTTTAAAAGCTGTGTTATTGTTGTTGATTTTATTTCGATGTTTAGAGATAGCTTATTCTTTGTGAGCAGGAAGGGAGCAGAAAGAAGTCCCTCAAGCAGGAGCCAGGCACACAGACACTCATTCAGAATAGAGTTTTCTTTCTTTTTCTTTCTTTCTTAGATTTTATTTATTTATTCATGAGAGACAGACAGAGGGAGAGAGGGGGAGAGGCAGAGACACAGGCAGAGGGAGAAGCAGGCTCCATGCAGGGAGCCCAACATGGGACTCGCTCCTGGGACTCCAGGATCCCGCCCCGGGCCGAAGCCGGTGCTAAACCGCTGAGCCACCCGGGCTGCCCGCAGTGGAGGGTTTTAGAGGAAGTAACAGGGTCAGATCTGTGACTAAGGGCAGGAAGACAAGTAAAAAACAAACAAACAAAATGCTCAGTTTGGAACATCAGAACTGAACAACCAGCTTTCTCCCAGAGCCGTGGATAATTTAAGACAATCTAATGTTAACCATATGATTCTTTACGTTGTTCAAGGATTGAGAAGTGCTTGAATTTTAAGCACTTACTATCTTACACGATAGAACACAGAAAAACTTTAGTTAGCATTTCATGTACTTCTGCAAATGTCTGATTATCCTTCCCACTGCAAATGGCGAGTACAAATGTAATCTTGAGTGTGCACCTGAGTGAAGAATTCAGAGATACTCTGTAGATCTAGGAAAGATGCACTCAATCTCAATTTTTCCCAGGACCCTGAGAAAATCACTTCTTTCTTCTGTGTTTTATTTTCTCCATTTGCAAAACAAACAAGTGTTGCCATTAAATGTCTACACGGTATTCTCAGAGGTTAAAAGGGAAGGTGTCATTTAATAAGTTTTGTCATTGTGCCAAAATGTTGACAAGTCCAATTTCAGTTTGTGCCCTTACCCAGCTAAATCAAGGAATTCTCCATATAGCCACTGATTTTTTGAGTAAGTTATTTGAACGCTCTGGCCTTAAATGGTAAGTGAAATTTAAAAATAAAAAGTAGGGGGCAGCCTGGGTGGCTCAGTGGGTTAGAGCTGTCTTCAGCCCATGGCATGATCCTGGAGACCCGGGATCAGGTCCCACGTCGGGCTCCCTGCATGGAGCCTGCTTCTCCCTCTGCCTGTGTCTTTGTCTCTCCCCCTCTCTCTGTGTCTCTATGAATAAATAAATAAAATCTTTTAAAAAAATAATAAATAAATAAATAAAAATAAAAGTAGGGAACACCTGGGTGGCTCAGTGGTTGAGCAGCTGCCTTTGGCTCAAGTCATGATCCCGGGGTCCTGGGATCGAGTCCTGCTTCGGGCTCCCTTCATGGAGCCTGCTTCTCCCTCTGCCTGTGTCTCTGCCTCTCTCTGTGTCTCTCATGAATAAAGAAATAAAATATTTTAATATAATAAAAATAAAACGTAAATTAAAAATCTCACTGAATTCTAGGTCTCCAAACTGAGAGGTGTTCCGAATTTAGAAAACATTTGGACAGGGTTTTTGTACTGTTTTCATGTCCCTCCCAGGAGAGGGAAAAGCCAATGCTTGGTGTGATTGACATCTTTAGGAATGACTGGTATTCAGGAAAACAGCAGTCAGTATCACATGATGGAAAAATCTGACTTTTATCTCCTAACCATCTTTTTTCTGGGTTGTGAAGAGTTAATTCTGGCTGTTTTCTAAACCTTTCACCCTAACCTCTTGGCAGAAAAGGGAAGCTGGCTGTGAGCTCTGCTACAGGGCCAGGGCCAGTCCCTCAGATTCCTTTGGGTCTGGCATTATGTAAGAAATGTAAATGCTCTGGTTCCTCCACATAGAACTTTCCAGAAAAGCCTGGCTCAGCCCCAGCACCCTTTCAAAATAGGAACAACCTTCAAACTCCAGCTAAATACGGCTTTAGACAGCAGAGTCCCAGGTCCGATGTGGAGTCACAAACTAGTTCTGAATAAGATTGATCTTGATCCCTCCTTGCCTTTTTTTTTTTTTTTAAAGATTATTTATTTACTTATTTATGAGAGAGAGAGAGAGAGAGAGGCAGAGACACAGGCAGAAGGAGAGACAGGCTCCGTGCAGGGAGCCCGATGTGGGACTTGATCCCGGGTTTCCAGGATCACACCCTGGGCTGAAGGCAGCACTAAACCACTGAGCCACAGGGGCTGCCCCCTCCTTGCCTTTTGAAATATATATCAAGATATGACAAACCTAGGAGAATGACCTTAATGGGCAGAAAGAAGCACAGCCTTAGGCTATGGAGAAGCAGGAAAGTGAGGCTTCCACTCCAGGGCACTGAGAGCCTGCAACACAGTCAGCCTGTTGGCCCCCGTCTGGGCTCACCACCCTTGGAAAAGGGAATTAAAACTGGCCAAGAATATTCCTTCTCCACTCCCACTTCAGCCTTCACCCCTGAAGCTCTGGAGAGAGCTCTGGGTGGGGTCACTGCGCCATCCCACAAATACAAAATGCTACTTGATGAAGGCTGACGATGTGGGAGCTGCACTTGAGAGCAGCTTCCTTCCCAGGCCTCTCCTCCGTCCGGAATGCCTGTCTTTTCTGCCTCCCCTTCCTCCTGGCCCAGCCCAGGGCCGTTGGTCTTTAGTTATTTCCCGTAGTGTAGTGCGTCTTCCTTTCTTCACAGCCTGCTGCTCTCTTCTTGCCCCAGGCCTCGCTCCTTTTCTCTCAGCCCAGGCCTTCTGTGCCCACCTCTCTTCCAAGTCCTGCTCAGGGAGTCTCATTTGGAAGAAGCACGACATTGACATTGAGTGGGCTGTTCAGTGGAGAAAGGGCTACTGGGGAAGTAACCACTAGAGGGTGACATAATTACACACAAGTGCACTCCTTGGGGACAATAAAAGGTCGGAGCCAGCCAGGCATCCACAGTGGGTCTGGAGGTACAAGATGGATGATCAGTGTATCTACCCACAGCATGCATGCACACATGGGCTTGCACATGCACTCTCTCTCTCTCACACACCACACACACACACACACACACACACACACACACACACACACACAAATACTGACCTACCTTGGCTAGCAAATCAACCAGGGTCTTCAAGTGTTTTGCATGGAAGCCACACCTGGCCCCTGGCCCAATGCTGCTCATGGTACAGTCACTATTTCAGTCACTGCTAACCATTGTTTTCATGGACCCCTCCGTCTTTGATGTCATATAGAAACTGCATCTTAGGAGAACCTGGGTGGCTCAGTGGTTGAGCATCTGCCTTTGGCTCAGGGCGTGATCCCGGAGTCCTGGGATTAAGTCCCGCATCGGGCTCCCCACAGGGAGCCTGGTTCTCCCTCTGCCTGTGTCTCTGCCTTTCTGTGTCTCATGAATGAATAAATAAAATCTTAAAAAAAAGAAAGAAACTGCATCCTAGCAAGACAGAATAAACCTATACTGAAGGCAGCAAGCATAGTGACTTTGAATGTGGTCTCCAGATCTAGACTAAGTTCAAATTCTAGTTCTGCTAGCTGTTTGGTCTTGAGCAAGTCACTTCTCTGTGTCATAGCTTCTTCGCCTGTAAAATGCGAACTTTCTCCATAGGTGGTACAGGTTGCAACTTTGCAACAAGTTGTTGCAAAGAACAGGTAAGTCCTTATATGTAAAGACCTTAAAGGAAAGACTAATATATAATAAATGCTTTGTAAATAGTAGCTATTTTTACGATGGTCAGGAACTGTACTAGGAGGTTACACACGTTACCCCATCCAACTCTCCCCAAACTCCCAAGATACAAAAATCACTAGTCTTGTTTCACAGACAAGAAAACCGAGGCCCTAGCTGGTTAAATAACTTGTCCAAAGTCACGAAGCTAGTAAGTTAGAGTCAAGATTTTAAACCAGAATCTGATTACAAAACTTATATTCTTTTCACTCTATCACTGGGGGAAAAATGCAGTCATCATGAGCTTATGATCTAAAAAGATAAAAGATGAATGGGGGTGGGGTGGCTGGGTGGCTCAGTCAGTTAAGGGGTAAAGCATCTGCCTTCATGATCAGGTCATGATCCTAGGGTCCTGGGAGCGTGATCTTGAGGTCCTGGGATGGACCTGCTTTTCCCTCTCCCTGCCCCCTGCTCGTGCTCTCTCTATCTTTTTTCTCTCAAATATTTAAATTAATAATAATAAAAAAAGATGAATGGGGGAACGTAGTTTTTTCTATATTATTTTTTTCTTACTAAAAAGGGAGAGCCTTTAATTTAATAGAAGTTTTAAAGCAGGAGAAAGAAAACTGGGTAGTTGGCAGTTGCTCACCAATGGTCATTGATGCCTGTGACCAGTGGTCATTGGGATCACCTGTGATCCCAGGTCAGCAGCATCAATATCACCTGGGAACTTGCTAGAAATGCCAATCCTCGGCCCCACCCCAGACCTTCTGACTCAGAAGCCTTCACAGGCATTCCAACGCACGCAAGTTTGAGAACAATTGCTCTGAGCAAAAGTGTGAGAATTGGTCATGAAAACATACTTTAAGGAAACAAGTTGGATGTTCCTCTGGCAGAAGAGGAGTCTGGGACTCTTGGTGGCTGAATGGAACATGCTGCTCTTCCTGACTTTGGGAAGAGAAAACGAGGTGCAGAGAGATAGATGGCTTGCCCTAACTGAAAAATCAGTTTATTATACTCTTGCTATGTTTCTGCTCCTTTAACCTGCACATTTATCGAAAACAGGAAATAACATCAAAAAAATGTTGAACTGTCAGCAAATGTATATCTATACAACTTGGAGGCGCACACCTGTGTGGGGCTCCCCCACCCAGTGCATTTATCAAAGAAAAAATTAGCATTTATTAGATGTCTCCGATGTGCCAGGTTCCACACTAGGCCCTTCCTTTCCTGTGGATTTCCCTCCCCCAGGGAATTTGCACAACAGTTCGTGAACAGGAATTACTTTCATTTTATAGATGAGGAAATTGAAGCTCAAAGAATTTCAGTCACTTTGCCGGAGGCCATGTGTCTATAATGGGAGAGCCAGGATTGCAATTCACGACTTCAGACTCAGAGCCTGGTGGAGATTGAGCTCACGATGCTGCCTTGGGAGCAGAGGCGATCTAAGGAGCCCCCATGTCACAAGCGCTCAAGGAAGACACACATGGAAGCCAGAACTCTGAACGGCTGCTCTCCTCCTTCCCTGCCTGAATGTGCACCTTCAGGCTCTACCTGTCAGCAGTGAATTGGGCAAATGAGGAGAAAGATAGCCAATTAAGAGCATTTTTTTCCAAGGCAATCTGGTTTGTAAAAACAGTAGCTAAGTCCAAGCCATGAACTCAAATTTTCTGACTTCAGATACTGAATTCCAATTCCAGATACATAAGAATTAAAGTTTCCTTGTTCTTAAAGGGAAAAAAAAAGCCAAAACTTCTTTGAAAAGGTGATTTGTTTAAGTTAACCTAACCGACGCCTCAAGATGGTAGAACCATAACAAAGTATGACAATGTAGGGCCGCTATTACAGAGTTCTTATCATTTTTCTCTAAACAAGTAAGGAAACACTTCAGCCTGTTCTCTAAATAAGTTTCCACCCTATATAATGACCTTTCTCCATCAACACCTACTTATAAATTCTAGGCTTCCCTATGGTGACCCTCTAAACTGAAACAGTTTCTTTTTGTCACTCTGGTGGCCCTTGGAACATCAGCAAACACACCACAGCAGGTACTCTCCAGCTCATTGCTTGGTCCTAAATATTTTTCTTTGCTTTTTCTTTCTTTTTCTTTTTTTAAAAAAATATTTTATTCATTCATTCATGAGAAACACAGAGAGAGAGGCAGAGACACAGGCAGAGGGAGAAACAGGCTCTTTCCTGAGCAGGGAGCCCGATGTGGGACTCGATCCCAAGACCCTGAGATTAGGACCTGAGCCAAAGGTACACGCTCAATCACTGAGCCACCCAGGTGCCCTGGTCCTAAATCCTTAAATGCAAAACACCACTTCAACATCTTTGTCTACTACAAAGCACCAAGTAGTGCACAAAAGTTGTTTTAATGCTTCCTGAACTCCTGACTGATTAAAAATCTACCTTGTTAGGTGTTCACTGCCCTGATAATAGTTGTATAGACAACACAATTTATTTATTTGTTTATTTGTTTATTTATTTAAGAGTTACTATATCTATCTGCTTTGTCACAAGTTCTAAGGTTTATGTTAATATTAACAAATATAGCAGATATTTGAGATCACTCTATCAAAGTATTTCTAATACTGTGGTTAGGTGCCTGATAATATGAAAACGTACATTAGAGTTAATGCTCAAAAATTGTAAATTACAGATTACCAAGGGCAAACCATTTCCAAAAAAGGAGTAGGGAGTGACCATTCGGGAAGTGATCGTTAGTAGCACCCTCTTTCACTCTCATGAGTTTTTCCAACTCCGACAGCAAAGTGCACAGTCATGGGGCACCTCGGTGGCTTAGTGGTTGAGCATCTGCATTTCGCTTGGTCATGATCCCAGGGTCCTGGGATCGAGTCCTACATCAGGCTCCATGCAGGGAGCCTGCTTCTCTCTCTCTCCCCATGTCTCTGCCTCTCTCTGTGTGTCTCTCATGAATAAATAAATAAATCTTAAAAAGAAAAAAAAGTGCACAGTTGCTCTCCGTGGGTGGCTGCCAGAGCATGGAGGGTGTCCTGAA
The DNA here is from genome assembly GCF_048418805.1 of Vulpes vulpes. Taxonomy (NCBI): domain Eukaryota; kingdom Metazoa; phylum Chordata; class Mammalia; order Carnivora; family Canidae; genus Vulpes; species Vulpes vulpes. The sequence continues at coordinate 43,071,902 of NC_132787.1, read as the reverse complement.
GGCCTGGGCACACTGCAGAGAACAAGGTGGTGCCCCGCCACCTGCCCACCCCAGATGCTGCACTCAGCACCTCCACTGCCTGCGAATTTTTCCATCTAGTCCAATGGTCGCCAAGTCCTCCTTCTGGTGCTTTGTGTCTTTGCCGAAGATGATGAAGAAGTCGTCAGGGGAAACTGTCCAAGTGTGGACAGGTGTTGGAGGAATCCCCCCTGGCAGGTTTGGAACTTTGGGGCGGCAACATTAGGAATCTGAAGCACCACCCATACACAACATGTACTGGGAGTATTGGTGCCTGAATGCTGTCATCCAGTGCTATCCAGATGTGGGCGCTGCCCCAGTGCCCACTCCATCTAGATCATGAAGGTGGAGGAGACTGCAGCCAGCAAGTGCCACCAACCACCACTAAGGTGGTTCCACCACTTCCAGATCAAGTCCCTGCAGCTCCCCACATCCTGGGGCACCACACAAGCCACGCTTTACCACCAAGAGGCCCAACACTTTCTTTTTATTTTTATTTATTTTATTTTATTTTTATTTTATTTTATTTTATTTTTATTTATTTATGATAGTCACAGAGAGAGAGAGAGAGAGAGAGAGAGAGAGAGGCAGAGACATAGGCAGAGGGAGAAGCAGGCTCCATGCACCGGGAGCCCGACGTGGGATTCGATCCCGGGTCTCCAGGATCGCGCCCTGGGCCAAAGGCAGGCGCTAAACCGCTGCACTACCCAGGGATCCCTATTTTTATTTATTTTAAATATTTTATTTATTTATTCATAAGAGACATAGAGAGAGGCAGAGACATAGGCAGAGGGAGAAGCAGGCTCCCTGCTGTGAGCCTGATGTGGGACTCGATCCCAGGACCCGGGGATCATAACTTAAGCCAAAGGCAGACAGTCAACACTGAGCCACTCAGGTGTCCCCCAACACCTTTTAGATGCAGTTTCTCTGTCCCCAGGTCCACCCAAATTAACTCCTTGGGAAACACCCTCTCCTCCTCCCCCAATAATAATAAAAATAAAAAAATAAAGTGCACAGTCAGCCTAATGAGAGGGCTCTAGCTACCCAGATCCCAGGCCCTTATTTTTATTGTGGTGGTTAAAGCCCATGTTTATAGGATTTAGCAGACTAATGATTTGGGAAGAGTAAACAAATATTTCAGGGTATTCCTGGCAATTTGTTGATAGGAGAACAGTTTTCACCTATATTTTTCCTTTAATTTACATCTTTTATTTCAAAATTTTTGTTCTAGTTAAATATTCTCATTTTTAATTATGGTGAGATAAATATAATGTAAAATTCACCATCTTAACTATTTTTGAGCATATAATTCAGTAGTGTTAAGTATATTCACATTGTACAACAAATCTCCAGAACTTTCCATCTTGCAAAAATGAAACTATATCCAAATAAACAACTCCCATTTCTTCTTCCCTCAGGCCTTTGGGAAACAACCATTCTACTTTGTTTCTTTGACTTTGATTATTCTACATATTTCATATGAGTGAAATCATACAGTATTTGTCTTTTTGTGACTGGCTTGTTTCACTTAGCATTATGTCCTGAAGATTCCTCCATGTGGTAGCCTGTGACCAGAATTTCCTTCTTTTTTAAAGCTCAGTAATATTCCATTGCATGTGTATACCCCATTTTGCTTACCCAGTCATCATCGAAGGACACTTGGGTTGCTTCCACATTTCAGCTATTGTAAATAATGCTATGAAGATGGGTATACAAATATATCTTTGAGACCCTACTTTAATTTGGGGAGATATAAACCCAGAAGTAGAATTTCTGGATCATACACGTGGTAGTTCTACTTTTAATTTTTTTTTAAAGAAGATTTTATTTATTTGAGAGAGAGAGAGCACAGGCAGGGGAAGCAGCAGAGGGAGACAGAGAAGCAGCCTCCCCGCAGAGCAGGGAGCCTGATGCAGGACTCCATCCCAGTACTCTGGACTGGGACCATGACCTCAGCCAAAAGCAGATGCTTAACCAATTGAGCCACCTGGCGCCCCTATTTTTAAGTTTCTGAGTACCTATCATACTTTCTCACAGGGGTTGAACCATTTTACATTCCCACCAACAGTATGTCAGTGTTAGAATCTCCCTATATTTTCACAACACTTGCTATTTCCTGTTTTATGAATAGCAGCTATCCTAAGAGATGTGAGATGCTCTCTTATTGTGCTTTTAATTTGCATTTCCCTAACAATTCCTGGTGTTTAGCATCTGCTCATATGCTCGTTGTCCATTTGTATATTTTCTTTGGAGAAATCTCTATTCAAGTCCTTTGCCCATTGTAAAATCAGGGTATTTGTTCCTTTGCTATTGCTTGAATCTTTTTTTTTTTTTTTTAAGATTTTATTTATTTATTCATGAGAGACATGCAGAGAGAGGCAGAGACACAGGCAGAGGGAGAAGCAGGCTCCATGCAGGGAGCCCGGTGTGGAAACTCGATCCTGGGACTCCGGGACTCCGGGATCACGTTCCAAGCTGAAGGTAGACACTCAATCACTGAGCCACCCAGGTGTCCCCTGCTTAAATCTTTTATTTGCAATCCATGAATTATGTCCTCACCTTTCTTATCTTTAACATTCTCTAACAGAGAGATGCCTCATGGTATTCTCTAGTAATACTAGGAATAGAGAGAATGTTGCTGCCAAGAAATCTCGAAGTTGGAAAGGTACCATTTTATAAACATCAGAGATCCATTGTTTTGGTTGTCCAGACTCTTGGAGAAGTTTTGATATGCATGAAATCTTTCATAAAGCTATTATGTTATTACTGTTCTCATTCATTTCAGTACAAAAATATTTACAGAGTGCCTACTACATAGTAGACATTGTGTCATGGATACTTTAGAGTTAAAAGAAAAAAAACCACGAAAAACATTTTAACTCCTTTGATAATAATAATACCTACCAGCTAGACTCTAGGTCACTAATTTTGGATTTTTTTTAATTTTAAGATTTTATTTATTTATTTGACAGAGAGAGAGAGGGAGAGAGAAAACATAAGCAGGGGGAGCAGAAGGCAGAGGGAGAGGGAGAGGGAGAAGCAGACTCCCTGCAAAGCAGAGAGACCTCTGCAGGACTCCATCCCAGGACCCTGGGATCAAGACCTGAGCTGAAGGCAGACGCTTAATCGACTGAGTCACCCAGGGGCTCCAGATCTATATATTTTTTTGAATGAGTTTAAAAAGCTACAGAAGAGTCTGATCTTTCCTGCCAGATCTTTCCTCTCTGAATGAGGAAGTATACACACCCTTAAGAAAGCTTGATATTTGGGTTGGGCCTCTTAATTTTCCCAGGCCTCACCCAAGTGAAAAACACACCCTATCTGAAAATCTAGTTCCCTTAAAATT